>NC_056726.1:84486191-84661191 GCF_019279795.1 Protopterus annectens | reverse complement strand
AGAAGAGGTTTAGATCCCTAGACCAAGTATTTCTGATGCTATTTAACTGGCTGATGTGCAGTAAATACATCAATAATGGATCAGAGGATGCCTTGTATGACAGACACAGGTCAACTCTTAGCAGTCTGTAGGAAATGCTGTTTAGGTTTTGTACCCTTTCAGTAAGGTGTCTGTCTGTCAGTATTCCAGTCATTGCATGTGTCTAGACAGATACATGCCAAAGGTTGCATTATATTCAACAGCTGACCTAATGAGGGCTGAGTAAAGGGGTAGAATGACCTCCCTTGATTTAGAAAGGGCTTTCTTACAACAATAGACACATATTGGTCAAAAATTAGGTCACTGTCCACATAGGTTCCCAAATCTCAAACAACTGGGTCAACTCTTAGGGGCATATTGTTAAAGTGGTATTTACCTGGGGTAGATGACTTCCCAAAGTATAAAATAATTGATTCATTTTACATTTGCTGGAAATTTTAGAATGCTCCCTAACATAGAGCTCTTACTCAAGACTATTGAAAAACTTGCCCAGGAGAAGCACCTGAGACATATTTCTAAACATGGGCTGTTGTCTCAGTCCTAAAACTTGGTGTAAAACTCTTGCTGCTATTTGTAACATACCTGATTTGATATATGCAAATATTGAGAAAAAGGGAGCTTTTGAAGTGAATAATCATGCCTTATTGTCAGCAAAACTCAGAGGTTGTCTGCATCTTTGGTTAAGGGTCCAGGCAGGTGGATGAAGAATAGCTTAGATAATTTTAATGAAAGCAGCTAGCGCAAAACTCAGCACACTCTGGGCAGGGTCTCCTCAGTGCATATCATTGGTACACATTCCTGTTCTCCCTTCCTAAATGATATATTAGAGAATTGACAACATGTCACAAAATTATGATGATTTCATTCATTTGGTAGGCTCACACTCTTTAGATGTGGTGCAGCAGTGGCGTTGTTGCCTCACAGCAAGAGGTTCTCCCGTTCGATTCTCGGCTTGGGTTGGGAGTGCCTTCTGTGTGGAGTCTGCATGTCCTCCCCGCGGTTGAGTGGGCATTCGAAAGACATGCGTTGAATGGGCATGCCTTCATTGAAGGTTCAGCGTCGGGCTAGCAACTCGACACCATAAAAACCAACTGCCAATCATTAGTGGACCGAAGTTCCGCTGTGGCGACCCCTAACCAGGAAAAGCTGAAAGACAAACAACAACAACACTCTTTAGATCTGATTCAGTAGGACACAGTAATTGATTTCCACAAATTTGGTGCTTTGTTAGACACCAGTAAAAGCAAATCAGTTACTATATTCTTTGCAACTAATCAAACGCTTTTGATGGTAGGTGGTCTGAGCATAAATAGCCATTCAGGTACTCTTCTTACTCAAGTTTATACTTATAAACACCTGTGTATATGGCTACATTTGATTTTGTTATTTAAATAGCATACTGATATGGTGGTGGCCAAGTTTATGAAGGAATTAAATATGAACTTCCAGCTTTATGACTGTAGTAGTTAGGCAAGTCTTTGGCAATAAGTGTCCTATTGCCAGGGTTGGAATATGCCCTTTCTTTAGATCACCAAATTCATCCCTAAAAGCATGTATTTTATATACTACACTAAATAAAATGAATCATTCCAAATTGGTATTGGACAATAAAGAGCATAACCATCTTTCTTTGCAGAAAGCATGGTCACTACCAATGACATCTTGGGCCACGGTTCTTCTGAATACTTCTGCCTTCAGGTTAATGCAGATCAAGTACTGCCCAATGTTATCTAGCAAACATGATGTTTGGTGAACCAACATCACTTTCTTTAAAAGGCTCAGCCTTTATAAGACAGTTCCAGACAAATGAAGAAACTTGGCTGCTTACATTAGAAATGAGCTAGAACTTATAAATGCTAATATTAAAGTGAAGGAGTTTTGTAATAAGAATGTTGTAAATATCAGTGCTATGGAGATTAAAGTGGTAATAACAAAATCAAACTACTTAGGCATTAAAAATAAGGAACAACTTTGTCATGTTAAGGCATACTAGGAACAAAAATATTATATATGTTAATTGCCTGCACTTATGAACTACAGTTTTCAGTGCCTTTCTACCCGCTTTGTAATTCTGGTTAATAACCATGTTTCAATGTCTTTATTGCAAATATACAACATAACTTGTCTAATTATAAAATTGTAATATGTAAGTATAGTAGTCTTATCTTCAATGTGTATGGTAAAGCCACCACAGTGTCATGTCCTTTATGCATTTGGCTCTTGTCATTACTGAAAAAGATTCACAGACCAGGTCACTTACTGGGTTACCAAATAAATGAATAAATAAGATGTAGGATTCATTAAGACAAAAGTCATTCCAAAAGGTAGTGAGGTAAGGTTACCACAACCCAAGTTACTGATCAATCGCAGATGGCTTATCATGCACAATTCTGTAGCCTATTTCAGAGAAATGGAGGATAAAACAACTTGAAATGCCTTAATGGAAGTTACTGAAAACATAGGGGATTAGAGAAAAAGGACAAGAAGGCCCGGAAACTGGATTTGTTCATCCTGAAAGACGGTAGAAGAGGGGGAAGGATACGGATAAGTAAAGTAGTGAGGCACCATTGTGGGGGTAGTCACCCTAACAAAGAAGAAGAGATGAGCAGGCAGAGCTTTAGCCTGGACATAAGGAAAGCATTTTTATGGAAAGAGTGGTGCTGTTACTTTAGCAGCTGATACACTAAAGCTTATAAGATAGCAAGGTTCAGGTACTGGACAACTTAGGGGCTAGTGTAATAGTACTATGGTGCTAGCTATATCAAAAGAGCAAAGCTGAGGAAGCAATTTGCCTCTTCTGCCATCAAGCACACAGTGTGATTTATAGATATCTGTGCACTAGTACGCTACAGTGTGTAATCAGCATTACATCGTTCAGCTATGAAGTCCCCACCAATGTGTCAAGTCACTGGCTTTGTACTTTGAAACAAAATAACAGCATCTATTTACATTTTTTTTTTTAATAAAAACATCAATAGGGATAGGGTCAGTACAGAGGAATGTGCAATAGCAATTTCTTTCAGTTAACTTCTGAACACACTGAACTTTTATTTTATTTGGTGAAAGCACTCCATTCCCTTTTTGCAAAGTGTTACAGTTTAGATATAGCACTGCTTAATGATATACTTTGTTTCCCTTTAGTTATTTATTGGTCATACTTTCATGCCTTTTGGCAAACCACAACCTACTAACAAGAACCAATCAAGGTGATTCAGGATCTGTTGTGTGTCAGGAAATGGCAGGTTTGTTTTAATAATATATGGAACTGATTAACCTAAAAAATAGTTTTATTGTTTTTCAAATGTCACAAAATACTGTAAAATGACATAAAAAAAATCCTGGTATGAAATTAGATAAAATAACAAAAAAATGTCAGCATAACAGTTGCCAGGGGCTTACTTAATGAACTGTTTAGCAGTTTCTGCACGCAGATTTGGTACTACTAATCCATTAGACAAATGAATGTCAGCAGAAGGGTCACAAGGTGAGTGTCAAGAGGCCGAACTACACTTAAGGATTCCAAATTTCTGCTAAACAGGAGCTTGTGGTGCTGTCAGATAATTAGCAGAATTTATGAGCATTTTCCCAGCCTATAATTGCTTGAGATTCAGCTTTGTTTGATTTGTAATTCTCACTGTCAGAAAGAAAGGGTAGCAAATGGCATATAAAAATATTCTCATTTTAATATGGAACTCTGCCCATAACATTATCTTATGCTAATCTCTGCTGCAAACTATTTCTTTTAAAAACATATCTGAAAAAGTATTATTTAAATGAAATGAACTCTAATACTTTTAAAGCATATTTTTCATAGGAATGTAAAACTCTCGAGCAAAGTTATCTTTTTCCATAAAATAGAAATTTTTCCAAGAACCTCAAGTAGCACGCATTTTCAGTTAATATAATTTAACTAAATTTAATATACAATAAAAGGTGGGATAGCAGTACTCTATAAATCTATACTAAATGTTAAAATAGATCCCATACAACCACCCCAGGTCAACAAAGCAGAAATACTTTCCACTAAACTCCAGATTAATAAAAACAAAAGCATAAATATTGTCTGCATATATATATATTCCCCCAAGGAATAATGCCAATACCTTAGAAGATACCCTCTACTCGTTAGCAAATAACTACCCACAAGAAACCATAGCTCTTGGAGATTTTAATATCAACTGGAACAACTGCTCCTCACAGTCATCTACCATGCATGTTAATCTATATGGATTTTCACAGATCATATCCACCCCCACTAGGATAGAAAATCTTAATGACAAAGAGAGCATACTAGACTGGATTCTAATCAATAGCCATTCCCATATGTATACTTCTGGAACCTTCCATGATGACCTCAGCGATCACTTTCTCACCTTTATTTGCAAACATAAAACCAATAACCAGCACCAGCCCTCATATAGAACAGTAAGAAATAATAAGAACTTTAATCCTATCAGGTTTCAAGATGAACTCAAAACATGTAAATGGTCGGCCCTTAAAAATATGCCCCTTGAAGAGGCTGTTGCCTACTTCAACAATAAATTCCTCACCATCCTCAATTCTCATGCTCCTGCCCACTCAACTAGGACCAAAACTAAAATTGCACCTTGGGTCTCTACAGAGACCAGATCTAAAATCAAACTCAGAAATCAGGCATGGAATAAATGTCGTGCCACAAAAGTGGTTCTAGATCAAATTAAATTTCGGCAATTAAGGAACGACAAGAAAAGATCCACCTTACTAGACAAAAAAAAAAAACTACTACTTCCAACTCCAACAGAGAAACCAAAATAATCCTAAAAAGTTCTGGGCAGGGATAAATAAACTTATGCACCCAGGTCATACCACTACTCCACCTCGTTCAGCCTCTACTGAAAAAATCTCCAGAGGAGGTCGCTAACACCTTCAGTAGTTTCTTTACCGAGACTATCCAAACCCTAACTAGCCAATTGCCCCTAAACTCCTCTAGCACACAGGTAACTATTCCCAAAATTCAGTCATCCTTTAGCTTCCATCCAGTACCTACAGCCTTCATTTGTTCTCTAATCAAAAAGTTAAAACCCACTACTCTAGCTGCTGATCTACTCTCTGCTGAATACTTGCAAAAAGCTGCAGAAGCTATAGCATACCCCATCTCTATTCTAATAAACTGCTCTATATCAAAAGCAAAAGTCCCCTCTATCTGGAAAATATCACGGGTCATACCCCTTCATAAAGGTGGAAGGTCTACTGAGTTGTCCAATTTTAGGCCCATAGCTATCTTATCCCCACTTGCTACAATTATGGAAAAATGCATCCAAAAACAACTTCTGTTCCATCCAATTCAGAATAATCTTCTGGCCAACTCTCAGCATGGCTTTAGGCCACACCATAGTACCACCACAGCCTTATTCTCCTTCTCTAATACTATCAACTACAACAGGAACAATAGCAAATTATCCTCTGCCCTCTTCTTGGATCTATCAAAGGCTTTTGATATGGTCAACCACCATCTACTTATCAAGACCCTGAAAACAATGTCACAGGGAGAACACTCTCTCCAATGGTTTCAATCATACCTGCATAATAGGCAACAAGCTGCCCTATGGCATAACAAACTATCTAATCTCCTGCCCAACATATTGGGTGTTCGCCAGGGGTCTATTCTGGGACCTCTTCTCTTTTCAATATTTATTAATGACCTTCACACTGTTATTCCAAAGGTAAAGTGCATCCAATATGTGGACAACTCCATGTTGGTCTGAACTGTTACCTCCTATGCGGACAACTCCACGTTGGTCTGCACTATCTCCCAACTAGAGCTGCAGGCAATCATGCAGAGTTCCTTTAACCAAGTAGAAAACTGGTTTGCTGACCACTGTCTTATTTTAAATCCCAGCAAAACAAAGCTCCTTCTCTTCTCCCCCAACCACAGGTCCCCACTGTTATCCTTTTCCATCATGTCCAGTAATGTAACCATAATCTCCCCAGACCTTCATACTAAACTCCTAGGAGTTATTATCGACAACAATCTTAAATTTGATGTGCACATCAATAAAACTGTCAAAACCATTAACAAAAACCTTGGATCCCTATATAGGATAAAGCCTTTCCTAACCTCATCTACCAGAACTGTCACTGCCCGCTCCAATCTACTCTCTATCCTACTCTATGCCTCCCCTGTACTTACCAACTTAAATAAAACTGAATTTAACAAGCTCTCTATCTGCTACAATCAGATAGCCAGATTTGCCACTGGCTTGCTCTATAGAACACACCACTGTATTAACCTAAGTAATCTTGGATGGCTAGAGCTACCCAGACTGTTTCAATATAACCAACTTATACTGGCTTATAAAGTACTCAAACAATGTGAAAAGACTCCAGCATTAAAATATAGTATCTATCCCCACATTAATTTTAGAACACTATGCTATTCTAATAGACTAGTAGTTCAAACTATCAAATCCAATAACTCTGCCGGAGACTCCCTGTTTGCCAATTATGTTGGCAAAATTTGGAACTCTTTACCTGCTGACATTACCCTAGATACATCCTTATCTCGCTTCAAGAAATGTCTCAAGCAGTATTTCAAGTCTCAGTGGTTATGTCCATGCTCCAAGCCTGACTGATTGTTAGGCTTCAATTGTATACTTATACTATTTTTGGAACCCCTTTGTTTTGTTGTTCTTTAATAAGTGTTTCATGTATGACTTATACCTATCCACAGACTTTAAGCGCTTTCATTTTTTAAGTAAAAAACTTCATCAGAATGACAGACACATACAAAACCACACACACACATATATCTATCTGTATATATATATATATATATATATATATATATATATATATAGACCCTGCTTTAAATACCCTCCTAGTTCATTAATATTAATTGTCAGTTACCTAAAAGGTGTATGCCACTTAAAAACATGACAATACAAATTCATGATATCACATATACATCCCCTTCCAAGTAAAATGAATCAACATTAGGGACTTTCAAAACACATACAGAAAAAAAATCTTTTTGTGCAAAATGTGCAAACCATAAATAAAACATACATCATATTGTTGAAGCCCTTGATTATAAACTTGTAAAATATATATAAAAAATAAATAAAACTATCTAAAACCATTACTATTATATAGTTAAATAATTTTATATGCATCCCTCTGCCCTAAGCCTAAGGATAGGGCTTATAGAAATGTTACTGATAAGCCCTAGTTGTTCAGTGGCATTAGTTCTGAACTGCCATCTCAATTCTTGCAATTCTAAAAAGTCATTTAAAGGACCTCCCCTATCACCCATTACCACATGCTCTAAAATAGTAAATATAAAACTATGCCCCTCATTGTTAAGGACATATACAGCCAAAGCATTTTTGGAATCTTGCTTTTTAATATCATAAAAATGTTGATATACCCTAGTCCCAAGGGCATTAATGGTCTTCCCAATGTAGAAGCTTGGACATGAATCACATAAGGCAAAGTAAACTACTGACTTAGTACTACAAGAATACTTCTTTTTACATGTATACCTGCCATAATTGGGTATTTTTACCACAGTACCTTCCATAATGTGCTTACAATGTAAGCAAAATCCACACTTATACATTCCTCCTATCCCAATGCTGGCCTTACAGTTCCTCTCTAACATATTTTTAAAGGTAATATCTTTCTGATAAATTATTTTTGGGGTGATTCCTACAATTTCTATAAAATCTTGACTGGTGTGAACTAAATTCCAGTTGTGACAAATAATCTGGTTAATACCATTGAATTGCTTGTTATAACTAAAAATAGCCAATTTCTTAAACCCATCAATCTCTACATTGGGTAGCCCCATTTGTGAGGAACTACCTTTTCCAAGCAAAGGAAAGAAATGGCCCCTTTCTCTTTTAGCAACCACTTCCTGTAAAATCACATCTAAAAATACATCAGGATAACCAGTTTGTACAAGCATCCCTCTCAATACTTGAACCTGATATAAAAATTCATCCCACTTGGATAGCATCCTGGCTAAACGGACACCCTGTCCCTTTACCAGGGATATTTTCTGATGGAGTGGGTGAAAACTGTTAAAATGTAGGAGGGTGTTGGAATAGGTTGGTTTTCTGAACATGGTTGTTCTAAAACTTCTCCTCTTTATGTCTTTAATGATGGTAATATCTAGGTAATTTATTTCATCCTTGCCTATTGTGTAGGAAAAGTCTAAAAAAATCTGTGCTATGATTTATGTAACTCAAAAAATTCTGTAATTCCATCTCGCTTCCATTCCAAAGAATAATAATATCATCCAAATATCTCCCATAATATTTCCAATATTGGGCATATTGACTATTAAAAACAAACTCAAGTTCCCAAAATGCTAAAACTAAATTTGCAAAAAATAGGGGCACAAATGGCCCCACATTGCCACACTCTTGTATTGTTTGAATAGCTGCTCCTCAAAGACAATAACATTTGTGTCTAAACCTAACTCCATAAGGGTTCTAATGGTCCTAATACGGTCATGTTTAAGGTTAGAATATTGACAAAGAAAAGAATAGAACCAATCAACCCCTGTATCATGTGGAATTACCGAAAGCAAATCCTTAACATCTATGGTCACGAAAAAAAGCGCATCATCAAACATATTCTTATTGATTTTCCTGAGCAAATCCCAGGAATCTTTCACTATCCATGCACACTCATTTAATACAGTTTTTAACTGTGTGTCTATAAATTTTGCTATAACATATGTTTTAGATGATTTTGCATCTACAATGGGTCCAAGGGGTGGGTTGGCTATATCCTTATGCAACTTCGGTATACCAAATATGGTTGGAATTTTTGGAATTTTAACTTCCATAAACTGAAATTCTTCTAAACTGATTTCTCTATTCAATACAAGTTTATCTAGCATCATATCAACTTTCATATATAAAATATTTTTTTCATTTAAGCTGATCTCACAGTAAACATCCGTATAGAGTATACCGAACATTTTGTTGATATAAAGATTAGAGTTCATGATAGCCAACCCACCCCATTTATCAGGTTTCATAACTCTGATGGCCTTGTTATTACAGATGTCTTCAACCAATTTAATTTCATTACCATCCGAGTTATTGTCTTAACAAATTCTGATGAAGTTTTTTACTTAAAAAACGAAAGCGCTCAATAAATACTTTTGGTGGATCCTGGTGTACTACTTCTTTTGTTTTTCGTGGTTTGGAATATCTGTGGAATTTCTTATCCATAGACTTTGTAAACTGAGTTAATGTGTACTTTGTAAAGATGTTTGTGTAACTTCCTTTGGAGCTTTTCCACCCCAGGCCTCCGCTGAAAATGGGCATGTATCCAGTCAGATATTCCCGGTCAACAAATGTAAAATAAAATAAAAATAAATAATTTATTTATTAGAAAATGGAAATAAAATGGTATATGTTATGTATGATCTGACATTATGTCATCTGTACATCTGTGATAAAGATAACTGTGATGATTATAGAAACTGTTAATGAAAGCATACACAAATACCTAGAAACATTTAAACTATTTGCTTCAGTGATACATGTGTGTGTTATGACAGGTTTTAGAATGTGTCATAGGTTGACTTCTGCTTAGGACTTGATGCAAGTATAGCTGAGAGACACTGCTAAAGCTGGAGTAAGATGAAATACACAATAGTGTCCCCCAAGCTTTATCATTTGTGGAGTTTATAGGACAGTCTGTCTGACAAAACTTCATGCTGTAACAAAATGTGTTAGCTAGGTATTCTACAATTAGTATATCAAATATGTCAGTGCATAGCCTACTGTTACTATATGCTGTTACACTCTATACTTTGTACTTACACAAAGTTAATTCATTTGATATATAGTAAAATATAATCTGCTACATTACTCTAAAAATTCATTAGGTAATTTTTCTTTCTTGGAGATTTGCTCAGTAGCTCTCCACAGAAAATAATGCATACTCAGTTGAACTACTTTGGTTAATAAAAATAAATACAAACAAACCAATAAATAAATGCATGCATACATACCTGGATAAATAAACAAACGTGATAGCAATTTCTCATGTAGAATATACAAAATTGCTTTTGCATTACAGTATTAAAGTTTGGAAAATCACAGAGTTGTCCTTTCTATTCTCTCTCTCTCTCTATATGTATATATATATATATATATATATATATATATATATATATATATATATATATATATATATATATACAAAACATATTTATCATGCCATCAGCATTTGTTTTAATTGTTGGCACTACATCCAATAGATCAACCTAATTTCATGATCTAAAGTTATATATTCACCAGCTATGTAAAACACAAACAAACAACAACTAAGCAAAACAGAAACAGTACATACATACAGACAAAGGTTATCATTTTGACTTTACAATTAATATCTGAAGGTGCCCAAAGTTTCTGCAGTACTCACTTGAAAGTAGCAACAGTGTAGGAAAACTCCATTTGGTGATCAGATTAATTTGCCACATTGGATGCCAGGAAGAAAGACCTTGTAAACCCAATTTGAAGTGGACTTCTTCTTGGAATATCTGAAATATGCTTACTGGAAAGCAGAAATGAACTCTAACCTCAGACAAAATGTTGAAGGCTTTAACTGAAGAGCATGATTGTAAATGGGCCATGTTCAAGATGCTGGGCACTGAGGGAGGATCAAAGAGATGTGACAAAAACAGTAAGAGATGCTGTCAAACTGCAGAAGGTAATATTCTTGACAGTACCCCTGGATGGCTCCTATATGTCAGATAACAAGTACCAAGAGGCTAAAAATGCAGTAACAACAGTGGTTTCTAAAGTAAAATATGAAGAGAAAACGTGGTTATGAGAAGAGTTAGAGACCCCTTTGTTAAAGAGCACTTGCAAAATATTGAGCCACCTAACTGACCATGATTCATATATATATATATATATATATATATATATATATATATATATATATATATATATATATATAGGGAGAGAGAGAGAAAGAGAGAGTGAGAGAGAGAGAGATGTGTGTGTATGTATGTGTGTGTGTGTGTGTGTGTGTGTGTGTGTGTGTGTGTATTTATATCCATTTGTGGATTCCTATCATTTAACTGAAAACTCATTTCAATGAATCACAAAAGAATAGCAAACACAGCATCAATCTCCACCCCTCTAATTATGTATGCTAATGTCACAGTAACACAACAAAGGAAAAAAAGAAAAAAAAAACACTGTACACATTGAATCAGTGCTGGCATACAAACACAAACATCAAAAAGTCTCAGGATACAGTATGACAATTGTCACTGCCAATCCACACATATGTACCTAGTTTCCTTTTTCTACAAACTTGTATGATCAGAAATGAAACCAATGTATACTACCTATACACTTTTACTCTTTTCTCTCATTTGTGATTCAGTCCAATGAGTTATCATTCAAATTAATTTTCAGTCAATTGGGTTTGCTCAGTAGAGTATCAGTCAAATGAGCTTTCAGTCAAATAATAGGAGCCTATATATATATATATGTGTGTGTGTGTGTGTGTGTGTGTGTGTGTGTGTGTGTGTGTGTGTGTGTGTGTGTGTGTGTGTGTGTATTTATACACATATACAAATATATATATATATATATATATATATATATATATATATATATATATATATATAGATCTTATCAGTTGATCAAGTTTTCAGAAACACCAGCAAAACCACCTCTTCCTGCGCGTGGGTGATGCACAGCCCCCAAAAGTAGTGAATCAACAAAAAACAAAAATGGAGCCAGCAAATAGTGATAAAAAATAACTGTATTGTAATTAAAGCATCACAGCATCACAGCAAATACAGACACAAACCGGTTTCGGCTGGTAAATTACACAGCCTTCATCAGTGTATTCAAAAAATAATAGTATTTACTGGCTTTTAAATACACATGCATAGAATCTCATTGGTGGAAAATTTATAAATATTCATTAAGCCCTGGGGGGAAAAAGCCCTCCTAGCTTAATGATCCACTTTTTTTCTTTATTATTTAGAATATCATGCCAACCAATTTTATTCCTACGGTCCCCCTGAATCACATCAATAATTGTAAACAAAAATATTGCTGATGGGTGTGACAACTGGTGTTTATACAATGCATTAGTAATCTTTTTCTGTTTGATATTACTATAGTGTTCCGAAAAACGTAACCTAATGCACCTTGAGGTTTGTCCAATGTAAAATGCACCACATTTGCATGTGGCCATGTAAATAGCCCAATCACTGCTGCAGTTGCAAAAAATGTTTATATCAAAGACCTTTGAGCAATTACGACTGGAAAATTCCTTGGTAGTACATATGTATTTACAATTTACACAGTGACCACAAGGGAAACAACCATACAGACCGTGTCCAGAAATAGTAGTTTGTATTTTGTCCCTGACCCTGTCTCCAGTTTTATAATGGTTAAAATAAGATTTCAAGTTTTTACCATTTCTGTATGAACACATACATTTGTCAGGGATGATCCTAGCAACTTCTGGATCACTCTGCAGTATGTTCCAGTGTCGCTGTACAATCTTAACAAAACTATTGGTGTTTCGTCCATAAGTGGTCTTAAGTCTAAGTGGTTTTGGTGATGTAATGGGCTTCTCCTTGTATATAAGCAATTGACTACGTTCCATACCCTGAACCTGGCTTCTAGCATTTGCTACAATGCCTTCCTTGTAGCCTCTTTGTTTGAATCTGTATGTGAGGTCCTCCGAATTTTTGCAATATGTTGAATATTGCGAACATATCCGTTTGGTTCTGATAAATTGGGATTTTGGGATGTTCCTGGCTATGTGTGGAGCATGATAACTTGTAGCATGCAATAATGAATTATACTGCGGAAACTTCCTGTGTGTCTCACTCTCAAGTGTACCATCAGAGAGTTTACATATAACAACATCCAAAAAAATTATACTATGAGAATCATGTTGTTCTGTAAACCCTAAACCCCACTCATTGTTATTCAAATATTGTACAAAAGTGAGCAAACTAGACTCAGTTCCCCTCCACACTAGCCAGATATCATCAAGATATCGTCTCCAAATATCCATTTCCGAGAGAAAGATGTTCCTTATAGGATCATAAATTAACTTGGTTTCGACATAGGCCATAAAAAGGTCAGCGTATATGGGGGCAAAGGAAGCCCCCATAGCCGTACCCTTAATTTGCCAATAACAATTATCTTTGTAATAAAAAACATTACAAGTAAGGACATATCTAGCCATGTCAACCAAAAATGTATTGAATGTAGAACTGTATAAACCTGCATATTCCAACCAATATGACAAAGCTTGAAGTCCAGCTTGATGTGGAATATTGGTGTATAAGGCGAATATGTCAAGCGTACATAAAAACCAATCTTCTTCCAATTGAGCATCAGATATGATTTGTAAGAAACTCGTGGTATCATTTAACCTGGACCGAAGAAATTGTAACAAAGGTTTAAGGTGTTTAGTCAAGAACAGAGACAGAGGTTCAGTTAAATATTTACTTCCAGACACTATAGGTCTTCCCGGTGGGTGTGTAGAATTTTTATGTACTTTTGGAAGAAAATAAATATATTGTGAATTACTATCCTTAACTGTTAAATGATACAGAGTGTCTTTAGAAATTACACCCCTATCAAAAGCATTCCTAAGGAAAAGTTCAATGCATTTGGTGAATCTATGTACGGGGTCATTAGCCATGTGATTGTAATATCTAGTGTCTGATAACTGCCTACGGGCCTCACTATCATAATCATCCCAATTCTGTACTACAACAGCCCCACCTTTATCTGCCGTTGTGATCACAATTTGTTTATTTTTCTGGAGTTCCAGAATAGCTTGTCTCTCCCTGGAAGTAATGTTATTATGTTTCCATGCCAAGTTTGAACCTTGAAAATGAATATCCCTAAGCACACTGTTTTGAAATTGGTGAACCGCAGTATTCATAGGTGGGGAAAAATTAGATGGATGATATGTAAATTTCCCTTTCTCAAAATCAAGACCAGAATCACCAAAAAACATTTTCAGGTTAATTAATCTACAGAAACTAGACAAATCTTGTGCAAATACATCCTCAGAAATGATAGCACCAGGTATAAAATTGAGGCCTTTATTCAATATTTTGACATGTAGATCAGACAAAACATGGTCAGACAAATTTAAAATGTTAACAGTACTTTCATTTAAGTCCCTAACGCCAACTCCAGTAGTCCCTATACATTGTGTATTTTTCTTGTGTTTGCGCCCACCCCGTCTATATGTGCTCCTAAAGGGGCTACCCCCGGGCTTCTTTTGGGTGATGGTGATCCTGTTGCTGTCAGGGATTCATTATCAGTCCCTGATGAAGTATCATCACATGATGAAGTAGCATTGAAGTTGCTTTTTCTCAAAATGGATCTGGGTCTTTTCCTTTTCTTATCTGAATTTGGGAGGTTATTAAATCTTACATGCTTAGATTGAAAAGAAAACAGGTTGCCCCGAGAGTAATCCTCTTGGTCCCTATTGAACTTTTTCATCTTACGTGACCGTAGTTCAGCATCAAATTTTTTCAAGTCTTGAGCCACTTTATTCAATTTGCCTTCAAAAGAAGGCTCCTGTTCATAATTTTTTAACCTATCTGCCAGAGTCATGATCTCAGACAGCCCCTTATCTATGGCTCGATTGTGAAATTTATAAAGTTGAACCACAAAAGACATTGTGGCTTCATGTTGTATCTTTGCCCACTGTGTGGTCAATTCATCATCTGCATTACTCACATGCGGAATAGTCCGTATTCTTAATCCCCTTGGGGTTATGTTAGCTGCCTGATAAGCCTTGAAAAGCTTACTGTGCCACACATTTGCTCGTAGCGCCCTTAATTGCCTATTCAGGTCATCAATTAACTTCTGACTTGTTATATCTGGGTTACTATTCCCCATCTGATCTACATTCCCGTTTGGATTTGGGTTCAAACCAAAGACCCCTAAATCCTCCCTGTCAGCCACCAATCCAGAAATGAGATTGGATAAATCCATATTGCTGGAAAAATAACAAGGAAAGTTGTATAGCTGCCAATAATGGTCAATCAGTTATACCACGACAGCAAAGTCAAATTGTTAATAAGGACAATAACAGCTGTCAAAATATTAATTTCCAAAGAAAAAAGAAACAGCTGCATCCAAAATTGAAATTCCTAAAGTTTTTTTATGTGTATTAATGCAGATGATGAAAAAACATTAATTAAAAGCCAAGAAAGAGGCTGTCCAAAAACCTGAATCAAGCCCAAAAAAATTTTCGAGCAGTAGAAGTCTTGAATTGCTTGATGCTCAACTAAAGAAAGAGACCTATAATACTAGTTTGATATAGAATAGGGTCCCATAAAAGCTAAAATAACCTTATTTTCCATAACCATAAATTATAACCTATTACTATGGTGAGCCATTATAGCTATCAAAAATATTTTTGGTGAAAAACCACCACAATATATATATATGTATACAAAAGTTTACAGGCACAAGATGTAAACTCTCATTTATCCAAAGCATATAGGAAAATGTATAACCTATAGGGAAGGGCCAATATATCCTGACCTTAAAGAAGTGGTTTCTATTATAAATCAAATGTTCATATACGTTCTCAAGAACCAACCTCTGAACATATAAATATACTGTGATTTATATTACCAGAAATGATGCAATGTTATCATCACCATTACAAACAATATATTTGTATTTATATTAACTACTGCATGAACATACCCTTCATCAACACCTTAATTTCCCATGAGTAATCAAAAACAATGATATGTTCATAAAACAATATATTTATATTAACTACTGCATGAACATACCCTTCATAAACACCTAAATTTCCCATGAGTGATCAAAAACAATGATATGTTCATAAAAAGTAGGTAAATATTATAATATTGTTAGGATGTTTTTGGTATAACCATAAAAAGGTCCCTATGTATCTTATTATAATCAAGGAAGAACCCACCTGCTTGAATCACAGCAGCCCCATATACTGATATGATCTATTTGAATAAAGAATGCAAATTCAACTGTGTATATAGAAAACACTTGTGCCCAAATCCAATGTTATAATTGTATCTCTTATCCACAATAAATGGGTATAAACATAGAGATCAATTGTAGAAAATAATAATTATTAGGGGACCAATAACTTACTATAAAGTGGTAGGCAGGCCCAAAAATCTAAAATGGAAAAGACACCACTAAAAATGGCATTAGATGTTTGTGAAATATGCCAACAATCCCCTCAGAAAACAGAGTTCAATAATGCTTGCTTGACATATCACATTAGGATGCACATATAAAATTTAACTGACAATAAACCTTGTAACCAATTGCAAAAACAGTCACCTAAATATCGCCACTGTTTAGTATATGGAAAATTTGTCCATATACAATAAAGCATGTAGATGCTCAATACGAAGCATTCAAGATGATCTCCGTAAATTCCCTATCCACTTAGTCCAAAATTCACAAACTGTAGTGTCCAAAATTAGTATAATTGGGTATATAAATCCCTCATGTTAAACAAATATCACTTATAGCGTTATGCAATATAAATCATAAATATGTGTATCTTGAATCAGGGACGCAAAATTAGTTGAAGACACAAAATACAGCTGCAGGTTGATAGACAGCCATAAAGTTGGTAAAAACCACATTTAGATAATACAAGATGTTAACATTCACTGTTAGCCCCTACAAGAACAAGACATATAAGTACATACTTAGCATAATCATGCAATTACATATATAAAAAGTGCGACTACCAAAAAACGACACTAAACATGCCTTAAGTAATTTAAATAATCATATCGCACTGTTAAATATGTATATACACACAGATATGTCCATATCCCTAAAGAGCATAAATGTTCCACAAATTCCTTCCAAATTAGTCTCCATAAATCTTCCTCCACCACTAGGTCCAGAGTCGAGTAGGTTAATAAGTCCAAACTGGAACAGTGCAATATGTACTGCCCACGTTGAAAATGACACTTTATAAAGTCTTACTATAAACAGCGTATGTTGTACCTTGGATCCAGTTAAACAAAAAGAGAGACAGAAGCGGATTGTAAACCCATAAAGCAGTTAAGCCAGACGACACTGCTCCACCGGCCTTTACACAAAGACCAAACAAATGGTCTGTAAAAGTACCATAAACCAAAATTCCTCCCTGCCAGTAGATGTGACCATAACAAATAATGCGATAAAAAGAAAAATCGCAAAATGTTTACACCGCATACATATACGAACCCTCTTGAGATAGTCCAGCCAAGGAACCCAAACAAAATGGCGTGTTCACCAGCATAGATGCAAAGTCACGGTCTGGTATCATAAAAAAGAAAAAGTCCACCAGTTACCAATTTTAAACAGAAAAAAGGTAGTAGGAAAATATTCCAATAACCAAATGGGTCAGCTCTTGTAGAAAATAAGCCACCAACTATCCACGATGATGCTAAACGATTTAAAACATTATCAGCTGCAACGAATCCATGTTGCAGCAACAGGATCACCAACCCCAGCAGGAAGTGAACAAAGCAACACCAGCAAAGCCACCTCTTCCTGCGCGTGGGTGATGCACGGCCCCCAAAAGTAGTGAATCAACAAAAAACAAAAATGGAGCCAGCAAATGGTGATAAAAAATAACTGTATTGTAATTAAAGCATCACAGCATCACAGCAAATACAGACACAAACCGGTTTCAGCTGGTAAATTACACAGCCTTCATCAGTGTATTCAAAAAATAATAGTATTTACTGGCTTTTAAATACACATGCATAGAATCTCATTGGTGGAAAATTTATAAATATTCATTAAGCCCTGGGGGGAAAAGCCCTCCTAGCTTAATGATCCACTTTTTTTCTTTATTATTTAGAATATCATGCCAACCAATTTTATTCCTACGGTCCCCCTGAATCACATCAATAATTGTAAACAAAAATATTGCTGATGGGTGTGACAACTGGTGTTTATACAATGCATTAGTAATCTTTTTCTGTTTGATATTACTATAGTGTTCCGAAATACGTAACCTAATGCACCTTGAGGTTTGTCCAATGTAAAATGCACCACATTTGCATGTGGCCATGTAAATAGCCCAATCACAAATTTGAATGGAGATCATGGTACAGTGAGGATCTGGAAATTTACCATTTTCCTCAATGTAGTGTGATCTCAGAGTTGGTATATATAATAAGCAGGAGGTGTAGGGGTTGCGGGGGGAGTTGCTCCCCCTTGCAATAAACATCAAAAAGATAGATTTTTGCGGGTTTTTTTTAATGTTTGTGTTTTCAGAAATTTCATATCACTGATATGAATTTTGAGTTTCCAAAAACTCAATCAACTGAGATAGATTCATATATATATATATATATATATATATATATATATATATATATATATATAGACACACACACACACACACACACACACACACACACACACACACACACACACACACACACACACGCACACACAAATACACACTTCTGCATGAATGAACAGCACTGAGAAAGATTATAAAATGAAAAGCTTACTTATAGAAACAAAATGATTTTACCACTGAATGCAGCTTCATCAGTGCTAAACTAATGCAATCAGGATGAACCTTACTTAACAACAGGAGATCACATAGGATCATAGGAAGTTACTAGGCTATTGACCTGAGGCCCTTACAAGCCCAGCCCAGAATTCAGCCCATGTTCCAATAAGTCAGCACCCGATGTCCCCGTCCAGCAGGGACACAGGTGGAATCCCAGGGGTGTATTTTCTGTTCCCCATCCATTTATCCAGGTTGTGCTTTAAAAGGGTTAATGAGGTACTCTGCTTGACATGGAGCAGGAGTCTATTCCACAGAAGGGGGAGTCTCTGGGACACAAATCTGTCCCACCAACAAGTCCTACTGATATCACAGACTAGGTTGAGGCATGATAAATAACATTACTGTAATCATAAAAGACAGGATTCAATAAACCCTGTGTAAGAACAGTGTTATTTCTACACAGAGTGAATGGTGTCCACTTCCGCATAGCCTTAACAGCAGTGGACCTTACAAATTAATGAAGGCTCACTACTGAGAATGGCTGTGCAGATATGAACACTGAAGGAGTGCAGGGGGCATGTTTCAATAGTGCTTGCACATCCAACATGCCCCCTGCACTCTGAAAGTACCATATAGCACTTTCTAACTACTTTCAGTATCCGTGGACACTGAAAGCAGGAACTGAAATGGAAAGCAATACAGGGTGTGTGTGACAGGTCACACACCCCCTGCACTGTGAAAGTGCCGTATGGCACTTTGACCATAAATCTGGACCTCTTAGAGCCAAAAATCTGGAAAAAGCCTAAAATGATGGGAGGGGCATACCTCTCAACTTCTTAGAGTCAAAAATATGGACAAAGCCTAAAATGATGGAGGCATACCTCTCAAAAATCTGGACAAAGTCTAAAATGATGGTCGGCATACCTCTCAATCTCTTAGAGCCAAAAGCAAGACCAAGCTTAAAATGATGGGGGGACAAATAGAGGCATATTATAAATATTGCCCTTACAAACTTAGAAAGTTAATAGAGGAACAGGGTTTGTATTAACATAACATGTAGGGAAGGATTAGAAGTCTGAAACTCAAATGTATGACATTATGTAGTGACTTCAATCATGATACTGCCCATACAGACTTAGACAGGTGATAGAATGACAGGTAGTTCATTAGCAAATATGACTTACAGGTAGTATTAATACATGTAATTAAAGTGCTTGTATTACATTTTTTTTTCATTCTAAGTTAGTTTAAGCATAACTAAGTGGGTTTGCACGTTACAGCCCTCTGCTCAGCATTACTTAAATATCTCATAGGAGCTAAATACAAATGTATAGTTAAAATTCTTATTGGTGAGATAGCATAGCAGTTAGAGTCCTGGCTTTGCATGTAGCAATTCACGGTTTGAATACCAAGACAGGCCCTTTTTTTTATATGGGGAAGCATTGTTAAAATTATTTTCTTTATTTTAAATTATGTAGTAATTGATATTTTTTAACCAGTGTCCTGTAGCTGGTTCAAAATGGAAGTGTGAGTGTATATAACATGTGAAATCACCCATGTAGACACAAGTGTACATACAGTATAGTCACATCCCAATGTAATGCAATGAAAGCACATAGGGGGCATCATGTAAAGTAAACCATATACACTTAATAATATGTTAGCAATGATTAATTAATTTACAATCCTGATACTTTTTAAAATGAAAACTGAGCAATGATTAGCAGTGCTCAGCCCTGCTTAGCTGGTTTAAGCATTGCTAAGAGGACTTAACCATCTGTTAGCATTACTTAGCTTAGCGCAAAACCATGCAAACCCACTTACAACTACTTAAAAGTGCTTTAATCAGTTTGTCTCCATCAGCCCTGGTTCCGCTCAGCAATAAAACAATCAGCCCTGCCAAGTCTCGAACACAAGATGTTGTGCACTACAATCACAGCAAGCATACCACTACACCACCTGAGGGGATTTGTAATGCTTTTACAAACATATCATGCATTGTGGTCAAAGAAAGTCATCAGTACAAACTATTGAACCCAGGACACTGAGCACAACAATCGCAGCAACATATCTCTACGCCATCTGAGCTGTGAGAATTTGTAATGCTTTTACAAACATATGATGTATTACAGTCATTTAATATAAGAGGAAAATACACATCCCTAGCAAGCCTTAAACCCAGGACCCTATGCACTCCAGTCACAGCAGCTACCACTACTCCCCATGAACTATCAGAATTAGAAATGCTTCAGAAAATATATTATGCAGGATGGTCATCCAACATTAGGGAAAAACCTGTGGAATTAGTAATGTTATATATATATATATATATATATATATATATATATATATATATATACACACACACACTTTATAATCTCGAAATACTGAAATATCGAAGTTTAGTATTTCAAGACCATAAAGTTGAATGTTCAGAATAGCGAAAGTGCATAACCACGAATCTGGATATGTCGAATTCGCGGTTATGGTTTAACGGTATGTGACGTGGAATGTATTGTGTGGATGGTGTCCAGTTTAGTGTGTAGATTTAAGCGGAATTTAAGGTAAGTGACTATTTTGTAAGGGCTTTGGGTAGGTGTTTGAGTGTATGTGATTGTGTTTGGAAGTTGTACGTGCAGGTTAGGGTAGGTGGGTAAAAGTATGAGTGTTTAAGTGTTGAATGTGGTGGTGTTTGCATATATGTAATGTGTGTCTGCAAGGGACTGTAGAATGTCTGGTTGTGAGTTTGCTGTGTTTTTTGTTTGGCGATCTCAGAGTTAGAATATATAAGTAGCAGAGGTGTGGGAGGCATAGCCCCCCACATGGGGGGTAGTGCAGATTTGTTAATTTGTGTTTTTATGTGTGTGTGTGTGTTTGTAGTGTGGGTAGTGTGGTGTATGTGTAGTGTGGTGTATGGTGTGCTTAACTTTGCGATTTTTACTTTTGCGGTTTTGGGGTTTTGATATTCTGCAGATTTGACTTTTTAGTATTTTGAGATTATAAACTAAATCTAAATCTATATATATATATATATATATATATATATATATATATATATATATATATATATATATATATATGCATGCACATATACTCAACTTCTTACTGGAAGACATCTGCACAAAGCCCGACAAAGTGGGGGGATAAAGGCCAAACAATAGTGACATATTTGAAATATGGTTGTTATAAGCTTAGAAGTTTGCTGGAGTATCATGATTTGTTTTAACATATATTTTCTGATAGATTTCAGGTCTGAAACAAATGATTGTCATCATTTAGTGATGTCAATACTCACATCATCCCACTGATTTGTCAGAAATCCACAACTGTTATGGGGAACGGACCAAAAATATGAGCCACACATCTGGACAGTGTATGGAAATCTGGACAGTGGAGAGGTATGACTGCAGTCATGTAACAGAAGGGGAAAAACACTGAGAGCTGTCAATCATTTCACCCAGCACCTTCTGACCTACAGTCAGACCAACACAACACTACCGCAAATCAGCTATGGGGAATTACTCATGCATTTGCAAATATATCATGCATTACAGGGATGTAACTGTAGGGAAAAACAGACATCAGTGAGAAATTGTCTACCTACAACCATTTGCACCACAGTCAAAGCAACATACCATAACCCAACTAAACTCTAGAGTTTAACACCTGTTTGAACAAACATACCCTGATTGCCAGTCACACACTACACCTACATATACTGCCCTAAGTCATAGTGTACTGGTAATCCTGAGATGTTACGGGACATTTCTCAGTCTGCCCCTACAAACATATACAACTGATAGACCACCACCAGCTGTAGCAGCATGCACAGTCAGATAGAAAAGGATCTATGATGCTCACATCTTCCCCTTTCCCTACTCAGCCCAACAAACATTTACACACACTACACTGCTACACAGTCTTGACAGTCTGTTAACAATGGCCAAACATACATAACTCTCAACTGTACAGATTTCCACAGAATGTCCAGGGTGTGGGACCATATTTATGGCCACTGCCTCATAACATTTCTGGGATTCTGCTAAATAACTCAGATGATATCAGGAGGAAGAATCTAAATAACAATATACCATACCTCCGAACCTCTTACTGCAAGACATCTGGACAAAGCCTGACATACTTGGGAGATAGGGGGCCAAAAATAGGGACATATCTTAAATAATGGTGTTACAACCTGAAAAAGTTGCTGTTGTTACAGGGTTTGTTGTAATGCAACTTTTCTGAAGGTTATGAAGTCTGAAACACAAATGGATGTCATAATTTAGTGACTTCAATCCTCACATTATCCTACTGATTTGTCAAAAGCAGAAATTGTCTGAGGAATAGACCAAACATAAGAGGCAAACTTCTGGATATTCTGTGGAAATCTGGACTGTTGAGAGGTATGTCATATACATATCACTGTCAGAGTTCAAATCTTACAGAAAATGCATGTCCAGAAAAACCCTGTTAATCTAGCAATCTTCTAACTGTATAATAGCAATACTTACAATCTGTACCTTATTCTGGAACTTTGTCTCCCATTTTGTTGGGCTTTCTCCACATTTATTGTTTTAAGAGGTATTTCTACCTATCTTCTATGAAGCTGTAGTTTCCACACCTCCATAATGTCCTCCTTACAGGCAAGGAAAATGGGCAAGGCCCACATGAAGGACTTAATTATAGCACTGTCTATCTATGGCATTGGCTAATGGAAAGACAACACAGCTGTTCTGGATGAACTTAGCAAGTGGGAGACACCAACTGGTGCACAGGCCATCACCTGCTCATGAGCATTACCTACAAAAGACAAGCTGCTGCCGATGCAAAACAGGTCTGAACCTTTCTACATAAAGACAGACTGCAACTTCACAAACCTAAATATTTGCATTATTCTGAGAAAACTCTTCAGCACTATAACAGGTATGTCAATCAATTAAGCTTGTAATGGAATGCAGAAGGGGGGATGCAATAATGTGAAATAGGAAGTTAAACAATAGGTCTCAACAAAATTTGCTGGACTCACATGTTGCTGTCTAGCACCTATGGCCATTTCTTCTAGCTCTGTCTGCAATGACATAGATCATAGCTCTGGCCCCTGAGTCACCCCAGCAAAGGTCAGCTCACATATTACTACTACTGGAGTGTCTGTTGTCCAGTACTGACTGCGACACTGCCAGGCCAGCCACCTGGGATGTTGTAAATATTCATATGTCATCTGTGAAAGCTACTATGATACATATGCTTGTCTTACAAATGTAAGGGACCTATATGGGGTATGTGCATAGTAAACAACTGGTGCAGAAGTGTGTGTTGAACTGTATGTTATATACTGAGCTCATACCTTTCAACTGTCCAAAGTTTTGCAGACTGACCATATGTTTGCCTCATATTTGTA
This sequence comes from Protopterus annectens, assembly GCF_019279795.1. Classification (NCBI taxonomy): domain Eukaryota; kingdom Metazoa; phylum Chordata; order Ceratodontiformes; family Protopteridae; genus Protopterus; species Protopterus annectens. The sequence goes on along the minus strand of NC_056726.1, from coordinate 84,637,202 downwards.
GTCAATGCCTCATACAGTTGTGTTTTCTCTGACAAATCACTGGCAAATCAGTAAAGACTGAAGCCATAACATAATAACATACATTTGAATGTAAGATGTCATATCCTTCAGAGAATTTCTGTGAATGCAAAACCTAATTTGCTAGCAACTAAGTGTGTTACAGCTAGATTTACAAAGTGTCACTATTTTCTGGCCTTTGCCCACCATTGATGTGTGCCTTTGTCCAGATGTCTTACTCTAACAGGTTGAGAGGTATGACTGAGCTACAAGAGTGTAAACACAGTGTGCTATACTGACAAAGAGCAGAAATGTATATCAAGTTTTACCTGTGCACATGTATGTATTAATAGTAGAAGCTAGAAACCTCAAACATACAGGCATGAGTTGCAAAATGTCAAGTAAATAGGCTGTACTTGTTTTACAAATGTGTTATCTTAGTTCCAGTGCACCAAACAGACATACATGTCTACACCTACAGGTTGTTGCATTGCCTTCAAACATAAATAATTACTAGATTGATTATGATTACTAAGTTAAAACTGGAAAAGTGTTTAACTGTGTTATGACTGACTTCCAGTGCTACACACACATATCAGACAGATATGTACACCTGATGCAGAGAATATGTTGTTTGTTGTTAGCTTGTGCTGTTAAACTGTGAAATGAAGGCAGGTGAGAAACACTGATGTACTATGACATAACAAAGCATTAATGTGGATTATTACTTTCAGACCTGTCACACACAAACATCTTTGCATGTTGTATAGGAACTAGGCAAATGTGACATCATTTATATATATATATATATATATATATATATATATATATATATATATATATATATATATATATATATATATATATAGCAATATGGTATATCTTTCGTCTGTCTATGTGGTCTGCATTGCTCTGAATATCAGTCATCTCGGCATGTAAGTTAGATTAGAAGCTCAGTATTTAAGCTTTGATGACTTGTATTCTGTATGTTATTGTAGTATTACATTTGTTTGGTTATACATATTCTATTCTGTTGTACTTTTAACAGTTCTTGGCTAGGGCTCTGTTAATAAAGGTTACCTAAGAATTGCTTTGAAACATGTGAATAGCAACAGTTAAGTAGTGTGCATAGCTGATGCATAGCATTGCTCTCTTAATTACAGATATCTGTGGTTGTGTTTCTGTGTTGTGCAGTTCTCTGAGTATCAGTCATCTCTGCATTTAATGTTCATTTGAAGCTTTTTAGTTAAGCTTTATTCACATATATTTTGTATCTTATTGCAGTATTGCATTTCATTTGTTACAAGTTTTCTGTTCTGTTGGAGTTGTAAGGGTTCCCCCTTGTTGTGTTCAAATATTTGTTGGCATGTGACTTGGCCACCCCTACTACAAATCTCATTTTGAACAAACCTCCCAGTTGTATCTCATCAACTTATCCTACTGAGTAACTAGCACAAAACGACAAAGAATCAGCTGCTTCTTCACAAAAATGAAACCACAGAAGAACCAGTAAAAAAGGTTTATTTCTCTAGCACCTCGGCCACAGTAAGCCTTCAAGGAGTAACTTACTACTGAAAAAAATCGGTATTTATAGCACCAGCTACAATCAATTCTACAAATAATTAAACAATTAGACAATTAAAACTTAAAAAACTATACATTTAAAGTAACACAATACATTTAAATTACATACTTCCAACAACAGTCCGTATTTAAACCTTTTGGTATTAAAGTACCATATTTTAAAATAAAAATAGTTTCTTTCTTTAAAAGTACCTTTTTTACTCTATTTTCATCTAAATCATCCAAAGGCACTTGTTCTAAAATTGTGGCTTTTAAACTATCACAATTGCCCCCATGATATTGATGAAAATGTTGAGCCAAAGGACTATCACTTTTATTTATCCTAATATTTATTAAGTGTTCCTGAAGTCTCAATTTGAACATTCTCTTTGTCTGTCCAATATAAAATTTTTCACACCCACATTTAATAGCATACACCACTTTTTCTGTTTTACAATTATATGTCCCATTAGATCTAAACAAAATATTATTAATGTGTGTAAAACAATTAACTATATAGGGACAACAACTACATCTTCCACACTCAAACATTCCTTGAGCCAAAATTTGATGAAACAACCTAGAATCAGGTCTAAAAAATCTAGTATGAACAATCATATCTTTGATGTTCCTACCCCTTATATAAGAAAATACCAATTTTTGTATTAATTAATCCTTCCAATTCACCAAAACTCTTGAGATATTCCCAAAAGTGTAATATTAAATCTTGAATCTTTTCACTGTAAATATTATAAGTGGAGACTACAAAAAGACTTTCTGTGTCTCTATTTTTATTTTGTGTAACATCCTTTCTATTATTTTTCTTTTGACCTAAATTTTTTCTTTGATATCTAATATTGCACACTCTATCAATATCTTGTTCAATTAAACTTTTATCATATAATCTATTTTCAAACATCTTTTTTGTGCGCATTATTTCTGTTCCAAATACTTCATCGTCATTACATAATCTTGAGATTCTCAAAAACTCCCCAAAAGGCAGAGATGTTATAGTATGTTTAGGATGACAACTAGCGCCCATTAGAAACTCATTAGGTACTTCAAATTTTCTATGAATACTAGTTTTTATGTATTGTCCAATAATACCATATAAGTTTACATCCAAAAAAGACACTTGTTGACCATATTGTAATCCATCAAAACTTATTTCAAATCTATTAACTTGCATATCATGTGTAAAATCATGTACTGACTGTATGCCTCCTTCACACAAAAAAATTAAATCATCTATGTATCTGAAGTATAATTTGACATGATTTTTAAAAAAGACATTAGTATAAATACAATCCTGTTCCACTAGGCCCATAAAGATGTTAGCATACATGGGTGCAAATGCAGCACCCATAGCAGTACCTTGTATTTGTTGAAAAACCTGATTATCAAAATAAAAATAATTGTTTTCCAAACAAAATTTAACTAAATCCATTACATAATGTGTAAAAGGATGGTCTCCCATCTGACGTAATAGCGCCTCCAAACCAAACACATGTTTAATATTGGTATACAGGCTCTTAACATCTAATGTTAACCAATACATATTATCTGACCATCTAACTTTTTTTATTTTATTCAAAAAATCAAATGAATCTTGAATATATGAGGGCAATTTCTTAGCTTCTTTTACCAATATTGTGTGTAAGATAACCCCCAAATTATGCAAAAAGTATTTATTAGCTGACACTATTGGTCTACCCGGGGGGTTAGCACTGTCTTTATGGACTTTTGGTAGGCAATAGAAATAAGCAGGGCCTGTATCTGCACTTAATTTATTAGAAACATCAGTATCAGACCAATAACCTAACCTCAAACCCTTCAAAATTAAAGACATATAATTCTTTTTAGAATGTTCAACATCATCTTCACTTGCTCTTCTATATACTTTTACATCATTCAACAAATCTAAACACATTTTTAAATACTGTGTGTAATGCATAATTATTACTTTATTACCCTTGTCAGCAGGTTTAACTACTAACTCTTTCTGTTTGGAAAACTCTATTAAAGCTAACCACTCATTTTTAGATCAATTATAATTCAAATGTTGTAAATCAGAATTTTTAAGCAGTGTCTCAACTTCAAAGTTCAGCATAACCTGGAATCGTTTGATTCCTATATGTACCACCGGAGGCATAAAAGTGCTTTTTTTTGGTATAACAGAGGTATCTATTACACAATACGCATTTAATTCACTATCACAAGATATAAAAGAGTCACTCGACTCAACAGAATTACATTCTAATTCATCTTCATCCAAACTAGATGTATTATCCTGATTAACAGTATTTAAAGTAGAAAGATATTGAAAAAAATACCATAAATGCAACTTTCTAATAAATTTAAATAATTCTATTTTACACTTATATAATTGCAGTATCACTGTAGGGACAAACTTCAAACCGTAATTTAAAACAGAAATAACATTTTCATTAACATTGCAGCCAGATAAATTAATAACAGTTCCAAAACTATCATTAATACCATTTAGTCCTTTTATTGTCTCAACATTGACGTTGTGGGCCCCCTTTCTGCTGTTCACGTTCGGGAAAGCTTCTCTTTTGCTGTCTATTGTGGTCGCTATAAGGATGAAAATTGTCCTGTAAATAGCAATCATTTGATGGTGATGGCAAAGGTGGAAACTCATCTCTCTCTTCATAATTATCAGAATGCCTACCACGATCCACAGTAGGCATATCCATGCTGTGTGAGCTATCTATTCTCTCCCTTACTCTACTCGCCCCATCCTGGAAATGTACTTTGGAACGTGAGTGCTGATTGGCTGATCTAAAAAAAGCAGTTCCATGTTCAAAATCTCGAAGGTCTCGCTGAATTTTACGCATTTTCTGCTCCAATAATTTCTTCTCCTGTATATTGAGTCTATCCTGAATGTCCGACAAACAGGATTCAAAATGAACATTGTCTAATGAAGACATAATGCTGGCACACACCATATTAATGTCTTTTTTAATATTAGATAACTTGACCATGTCTCTTTCAATAAGAATATTAATCCATTCTTTGGAGCACACATGTGCCGCTCTCTCCCATCTCTGTTTAAAATTCTTATCATCTGCATATGTAAAATCAAACGGTTCAGAAGGCAACTTCATAGCTCTTAGACCACGCGGAACAATGTCAAGATCAATATACCTCTGCAGACTGGTATAATTATAGAACGTGGCCATTTCCTTATTCATTAAATTACTCAATTTTGAAATTAGGGTTTTTACCTCTACTGAATAGTCCGAAGAACATTTACCAATGTTAGAAAACGGATTATTCGTTCATTTATTCCATGTCTCTGCCAAAAAACGTTCCCATATAGGTAAACCTGAATTGTTGTCATTAGCTGTATTTCTATCATACCGGTCTCGTTCTCTTTCCGAACTAATGTTAAGGAAACCATTCATAGTACGTTGAGAGGTACCCCCATTGTCCTCTCTAAAAATTCGAGGTATATTTGTAGCTGGATCACTAGTCATGGATATGAGCAACTAGCACAAAACGACAAAGAATCAGCTGCTTCTTCACAAAAACGAAACCACAGAAAAAACAGTAAAAAAGGTTTATTTCTCTAGCGCCTGGGCCACAGTAAGCCTTCAAGGAGTAACTTACTACTGAAAAAAAAATCAGTATTTATAGCACCAGCCACAATCAATTCTACAAATAATTAAACAATTAAACAATTAAAACTTAAAAAACTATACATTTAAAATAACACAATACATTTAAATTACATACTTCCAACAACAGTCCATATTTAAACCTTTTGGTATTAAAGTACCATTTATTTATTTATTTTTATTTATTTATTTATTTATGTTTGTTGACCGGGCTAGTCTAGCTGGATACATCTCTATTTTCAGCAGAGGCCCGGGGAGAAAAGCTCCATGTACAAATTCATTAAGGTATTAAAAACTTAGCAAAAAAAAGACTAGCTACAATTATACAGCATAACAAGTACAGAAGTTAGTATTGCGAACACTGTACAGAGACATTAGAATAGATATAGCATAATCATATTTTAATTCTACAGAGGGGTTGCAAATAAAATCATGCAACAGTTAACATAATTAAGCATCAACATTCATTTGAGAGACAAGAAACTTACATCCAAAATCACAAAGTAAGGGAAAGAAAAGAAAAGAAAAGAAAAGAAAAAGAAAAAGAAAAAGAAAAAGAAAAAGAAAAAGAAAAAAATAAAGTAGAGACAAGGCAGGAGAAAGAGCAGGTAAAAAATGGGTTGGTAGTCAAAAGTCAGTGACTCACAGGGGTGGGGTTTGTTAAAAAGCATTAGAGGAGAGGGGCGAAAAAGTAAAAGTATGTTTTAATCAGGCTTAGAGCAGGGACAAAGCCATTGTCCTTTTAGGTAATATCTGAGGTGTTTCTTAAAGAGTTGTGTAGAGGAGAGAGAAGTGAGTGTGTCAGGAAGCTTGTTCCAGATTCTACCAACCACATTGGAAAAGAGTGAATCTCCTGCTTTGTTATTTGATATATTGTTGGCAATGTGTAACTTGTTAGCTGAGCGTAGTGTTGTAAGATTTTTGTATGGGGAGATCAGATTAGAAAGGATAGGGGTGTTAGTAGGGTGGTGGAGAATTTTTTGAGCAATCAGAAGTTGATTATATTGTAGTTGGTTCTGTAGTTCTAACCAACTGAATTGTTGCAGGTTGCAACAGTGGTGGGTTCTATAAGGGGAGCCAGTGGCAAATCTAGTGATGTTATTATAGCTCATTTCCAGCTTGGAAAGATTATGGTTAGATAGATTGGTATATATGGCAGATGCATGGAACAGGGTAAATGTAAGCTGAGTCTGGGCAATAGATTTCCTAGCTAATGGGGTAAGAAAGGGTTTAATTCTGTACAGAGAGCCTAGTTTTTTATTGATGGTTTTTATAGTATTGTTAACATGGTCATTGAAGGTGAGGTTATGGTCAATAGTTATTCCGAGGAGATGAGCAGTAGAGTCTGGGGAAATACAAGTACCATTGTTAGAGGTAATGGTAAAGTGGATTTGCGGTGATTTTCAGGTGGGAGTAAATAGTAAAAGTTTTGTTTTTTGGGGGTTAAGGAGGAGGCAGCGTTGGGTAAACCATATTTCTACTTTATTAAATACAGTTTGGGTAAGGGTCTGGAGGGAGGAGCAAGAGTTGGCAGTACAGATAAGTGTAGAGTCATCAGCATATTGTATACAGGAAGTTTGTGGAAAAGCAGTATGGAGATCATTAATGAAAATGGAAAAAAGAAGAGGTCCTAGGATAGAGCCTTGGGGTACACCAGTGTCCACTGGGAGGGGTGTGGATAGTTTATTGTCCCAGAGTACTGCCTGCTTTCTGTTTTCAAGATAGGATTTAAACCAAAGGATTGCTTGTTGATCAAGATGTTGTGCTTTTAGTGTATTGATAAGTAGGTTATGATTAACCATGTCAAAGGCTTTAGATAGGTTGATAAATAGAGCAGATGAGAGAGAGTTGTTGTTTCGATTCTTGTTAATACAGTCAGTAAAAGTTAGCAGGGTAGATGTAGTACTATGAAAGGGTCTGAAACCATGTTGGCAATTAGCAAGCAAGTTATTGTGGAGAAGGTGCTGAAGTAGTTGATGGTGGATACATTTTTCCATGATTTTAGCTAAAGGGGAGAATAAAGCAATTGGACGGTAGTTGGAGATTTCAGTGGATTTACCTCATTTGTGTAAGTGGATTATATAGGAGATTTTCCATAGAGAAAGGATGTAACCTTCTGAGATAGTTCTGTTTATAAGGATGGAAACAGGGTATGCGATGGCTTTAGAAGCGATTTGAAGGTATTCTGCTGGGAGACAGTCAGCAGAAGGGGTGCAAGGTTTAAGTTTTTGAAGGAGTTTGCAGATAAAGGTAGTTGGTACTGGTTGTAAATGTAGGGGGGGAAGAGAATTGTTGGTATGTTGTATAGAAGTGGGTGTAATGGGTGTAAGTGTTCTAGTAAGGGTTTGAATAGCTTCAATGAAGTAGTTGTTAAAAGCATTAGCTATTTGCAGAGGGTTGTTATGGGGGATAGAGCTGGGAGAGGGAGTTCTAGCCTGGCCTGGTTTGAGGAGTTTATTAATGCCAGACCAAAACTTTTGAGGATTATTAGAGTTTGAGTGTTGAAGATGGGAATAACAGTTTTTTTGTCTAAGATTATATCTTTTTTGACGGCATTTCTTAACTGTTTAAAGTAGAGATGATCTGCTGGGCTTTTGGAGGTTCTCCATTTTGCCCAAATTTTGTTCCGTAGGAACATTTTATCTTTGGTTTGTTTTGTAAGCCAAGGAGCTATTCTGGTCCTGACTCTAGAGGAGTGGATGGGAGCATGGCTGTTCAGGATTTGAAGGAATTTAGAATTAAAGAAGGAGACAGCATCATCCAGATTAAGTAGCTTTAGTAATGACCAGTTGCAGGCTTTTAGCTCATTAATAAAGGACTCAGATTGGAAGTATTTTTTTCACTGATAGGTGATAAATATGTTGTCTTTGGGGCTAGGTTTCTTTTGCTTAACTATGTAGGTTAGAATGTGGTCACTGATGTCATCTGGGAGTGATCCTGTCAAGTACGTTTCAGGGTGACTGTTAATTAGTATCTAGTCCAGAATGGCTTGTTTAGTACTAGGTTTATGGATTCTGGTGGGAGTGTTTATTATTTGAGTGAAACCAAATAGGTTTATATGGGTCTTAGGGTTGGAAGAGTTACATAAGGTCCAGTCTATATTAAAATCTCCTAGTACTATTGTTTCTTGAGGTAGGTGAGTGGATAGGCTGCTAAGTATGTTTTCAAGGGTAGTGATATTATTACCTGGAGGGATATAAGAACAGATTATATATATAGATTTAGAGCTATTAAGTTGGAGTTTGACGGTAAGTGTCTCAGCATTGGTATTTGAGGGTAGTGCTACGTGATAGGGAGAAACAAGGAGTTCAGATTTGAACAGGATTGCTACGCCACCACCCTTTTTTGAAGTGCGGTCACATCTAAGGATATTGTAACCAGGTGGGATTATTTCTTGGTCCTGAGTATAGGGTTTTAGCCAAGTTTCTGTAAGACAGAGAATGTCAAATGCATGGGCTTGAAGGAGAGCATGCAGGTGGCTAGTTTTGTTATTAATGCTGCGAATATTAAGATGTGCTATTTTGAGGGAGTTATCTAATTTAGAAGAGGTGGAAGTGTCCTTTTGCCATTGTTTTTGTGGATTGACCCTTAGTGGGGTTGGGCCAGGATTAGGATGAATGTCTCCACCTGTTAAAATATTTTTGGATTGTATTAAGGAAGTTTTTGAGAATTTATTAAGTTTGGGTGTGCATAGCCTATTGGGGAGGTAAGTAAGATGAGTATATCTATGGAACTTAGGATGCAAATAGGCTGAGTTAGAGGTAATGTTACAGTGAGAGAGGCAGTTGGGAAGTAAGGTTGGGAGAGTCTGTGAATGTGACACTTTATGAGCCGGTACATACTGACCATAAGCAGTGAGGGTATAGGTAAAGGTTAGAAATATGAATAATGAACAGAAGAGAAAAATATGTTTAAGTAAAGGTTTATGAGAGTAGGCCATTAGGAATGATAAAGTAAAGGTGGTTTAGAATATAATTGAAGTGAAGGCTAAGTTAATTGAAAGGTAAGAAAGGATAGTTGGAGTAGGTAGTGGGGTAGGAAGAAAATAGTTTTAGATGTAAGATAAGTGGTATACCATATTTTAAAATAAAAATAGTTTCTTTCTTTAAAAGTACCTTTTTTACTCTATTTTCATCTAAATCATCCAAAGGCACTTGTTCTAAAATCGTGGCTTTTAAAGATACAGACATGAGTTGCAAAACGTCAAGTAAATAGGCTGTACTTGTTTTACTTGTTTTACAAATATGTTATCTTAGTTCCAGTGCACCAAACAGACATACATGTCTACACCTACAGGTTGTTGCATTGCCTTCAAACATAAATAATTACTAAAAGTATCAAAAATTGCCTTACATAGAAAAATACACTCCAAATCACACGAATAAAAATATTGAAAGTATAACCAAAACAGCAGTTGGTGAAGGAGTGTAGCAGATCAAATAACCAAGGACAGTCCAGATATAGTTAAAACTTTAATCCACAGTATTGTAAACGAATACAACACATAAAGAATGCAGTTGATAAGCGCTTTCACCCAAAATGAGCTTCATCAGAATATGAGGAAAGGTAATACATACCATATGAGGAAAGGTAATACACATAATGCTTTAGCAAAACATGTGGCTGAGGTAGGTGAAATGCACCATTTTTTATTCAGGGCCCTAGAAGCTATTAAATCTAACATTAGAGGTGGGGATGTTAGAAATCACACCGAGGATAGAGAAAGCAAGTGGATTGTGAGACTGAGAGCTGATAGGGGCTCAGGTTTGAATGAAAGAGCCTCTATAAAACCAGCTCTGAAAAAAAGAAGAAATATCAATATTAAATATAGGTAGATCGGCCTCTAATTCCACTATGCTTAACATGGTGTGAAGTGTGTTATATGATGTGAAATGGATTTGTCATTACTATATATGCATACTAAATTATATATTAGTCACCCATGTTATATGTATATATATATATATATATATATATATATATATATATATATATATATATGTTTATATACTTTATATGCAATAGTATTTTATTATATATTCATATTTACATCTATATATGTATGCATACTTTACCATATATACATATATATATATATTTCTTACATATTTTTGTTTGTTATATTATACATTAGATTTTAACATTATATATTATGATGCTTAGTGAAGCATAATGCTTATTTTATACCTTGCACTTTGCTGACAATATATTGTTTTATGCATAGTAATTGTTTGATTGAATAATTGGGTTAGTTTTAATGTGTATATAAGGGAATGATGGGTAGCAGTTATTTGATCTGATGAAGCTCATTTTGGGTGAAAGCGCTTATCAACTGCATTCTTTATGTGTTGTATTCATTTACAATACTGTGGATTAAAGTTTTAACTATATCTGGACTGTCCTTGGTTATTTGATCTGCTACACTCCTTCACCAACTGCTGTTTTGGTTATACTATAAATAATTACTAGATTGATTATGATTACTAAGTTAAAACTGGAAAAGTGTTTAACTGTGTTATGACTGACTTCCAGTGCTACACACACATATCAGACAGATATGTACACCTGATGCAGAGAATATGTTGTTTGCTGTTAGCTTGTGCTGTTAAACTGTGAAATGAAGGCAGGTGAGAAACACTGATGTAATATGACATAACAAAGCATTAATGTGGATTATTACTTTCAGACCTGTCACACACAAACATCTTTGCATGTTGTATAGGAACTAGGCAAATGTGACATCATTTATATATATATATATATATATATATATATATATATATATATATATATATATATATATATATGGCAATACGGTATATCTGTCTGATGTCTGTGTGGTCTGCATTGCTCTGAATATCAGTCATCTCGGCATGTAAGTTAGATAAGAAGCTCAGTATTTAAGCTTTGATGACTTGTATTTTGTATGTTATTGTAGTATTACATTTGTTTGGTTATACATATTCTATTCTGTTGTACTTTTAACAGTTCTTGGCTAGGGCTCTGTTAATAAAGGTTACCTAAGAATTACTTTGAAACATGTAAATAGCAACAGTTAAGTAGTGTGCATAGCTGATGCATAGCATTGCTCTCTTAATTACAGATATCTGTAGTTAAGTGTTTCTGTATTGTGCAGTTCTCTGAGTATCAGTCATCTCTGCATTTAATGTTCATTTGAAGCTTTTTAGTTAAGCTTTAATCACATATATTTTGTATCTTATTGCAGTATTGCATTTCATTTGTTACAAGTTTTCTGTTCTGTTGGAGTTGTAAGGGTTCCCCCTTGTTGTGTTCAAATATTTGTTGGCATGTGACTTGGCCACCCCTACTACAAATCTCATTTTGAACAAACCTCCCAGTTGTATCTCATCAGCTTATCCTACTGAGTAGACAGATATCATTAGGGAGGGCCAGATATTATTAGGGAGAGCCCACCCACCCCACCCCACCATTTGTTTCTCAACCAGACATTATTGTGTTTCATCCCTTCCCACATAACCTATAAACAAAAACATGTTACTGTAATTCTGTCTATTCCAACTGTATTAGTTCAATTTGCTGTCTCTGCCTGTTCTTACAATGACTCGATTGCACTCTAATGCATGTACTGACTGCTTGTCAGTAGCCTGATGTAATTCTGTTATGCTAAGGCTATGCATTTAAGCACATGGGCTTCATGCCAGTTGTTTTACATGAAGTAGGTTTGTGGCCTGCACTGTTGTGGGAGGGGAGGCTACATTATGCCCTTCTGAGCTACAGCTTGCTGGTTAAAGGCTCATTGAGACTGCTCATTTGAACTGTATTTGTCTGACATTGGTATGCCTTGTTTGCTGTAGCATGCACTAGATCCTGACCTGCTGAATATAGCTTTATTTCTATAACCAGAACACTAATCCAGGCCATCCTTTTTGGAGAGGGTTCCCCTGCACCCTAGTGGCAGGAGTGTGCAGTTAGAAGTTGTGTGACTGAAGAGTGCTGGAACAGGGCTCTGTTCTGAACTTTACTATTAGTTAACTGGTTAATCCATTTAAATTTGTTTGCTCTTGTTTGCTATTGTCATATTTAAGTGTCTATCTGTCCAACTGTGTTACACTGACCTAAAAATAAAAATAAAAAGATTAAAAAAAAAAATATATAAATATCTTTAGCATAGTCCGGTTACAGGCTTTGTTGCAGTCACATCTGCTTGTGTGATTCTTGTGTTTCCTGCTATGCCATCTAGTGTTGTCTAGGGCCTGCCTGCACTTACTAGGAATAGGTGAACTGGTTGGCACTGGTCTGCCATAGGATGTTGAGCTAAGAGCTCAGGGACAAGGATTGATTGGCCACTCCCAGTGTTCCTATTTTACCATCATTGTTGTGGTATTTAAACCCAGCATGTACATGGCTTTGTGCCTCTGCGCAGTTTTAACACTTTGAGAGGTATCTTAGTTGCATGTCTTCCCCTTACCTGCACTGCTGTGTGAGTGAGACCCACACCTGCAGATACTGTCTTGAGGTTATCCAGCCATTCTCACACCTATAGGTGCTATTCTCAGATAGTACCCACTCTACTATCTCTGACCTCTGTTCCACAGATGCTGATAAGCATGGACGGACAATTTCCTGTGCTTCCCTGTGCTTTCTCATGCTAGCCCAGCTGATATGGGCATTTGGACACAGTGTAGCCACTGTCTTATGTACACAGACAACTGTGTACTACTACTACCCTAGAAACACAATATGTGAGAGATGCAATCACATTAAGAGCCTAGAATCCTTGATGTCTCAATCACATGACAGTACATGATTGACAGACAACAATGCTTTGCCAGAAATGACCATCTATCTTCCCTGGGCTTTAGGCTTCTGGCAAAGGCACTTGCCTTCCCCATAGTGCCTTTTGTAGGCAAAGACATGAGCAGAACATTACCACCATGAAAGCTTATTATAAACTAAATGTAAAGGTAATGAGCTAAATACTAGGAGTCTTAGCATGAAATTAATGTCATTGCAAGCATTCATTGTCCAGGAGGATGCTGACATTTGTGCAGTCACTGAAACCTGGTTTGAAACCGTGGAGAGCACACTAACCTTGCCAGGTTACTCATCCTACCATACTTTCAGACCCCAAATGGAGGGTTGCAAAGCCAAAGGAGGTGGAGTTTTAAACTTTATCATACACATACACACCTCCAGGTTGGTCAAACAGTATGATGCATGGGAGACATTCCAAGTGCAGTTAACTGTTGAAAAAACACCTATTCAAATCATAGCTAGCTACAGACCTCAACCATGACATAGGACACCCACTACACCTATCTGGACTTACTTGAATCTGTCAAGATTCAACCCTCTACCCTGCTCTTCGGTGACTTTTACTACCCAACCATAGTGTGCATGACCTATTCTACTTGAACATGAATGCACAGAGTTTCCGCGGCTTTGTCAATACCTATGCATTGGATCAGCTGGTCAGCACCCCTACGACAGGTGGAAACATCCTGTACCTGGTCCTAACCAACATGAGTAATCACTGTAGCACTCCTACAGTGCCATCCTCCTTGGTAAGATCTGACCAAAAAGCCATTACTTTTGAAGTCACCATCTCCCCTGCCCCCCACCCCTTGTCAGGGTCAAACAAAAAACACTTTTCCAAAAATAATTATAAATCTCATCAGAGCAGGTATAAGTAGCTTTACAGTCACTGCCCCATCAGTTGGAACTAGCACTAATGTCCAAGCCTACATCAAAATACTATATGAGCACCTACATAGCTGTATTGACTCAGCAATACCTGAAGGGACAAAATCATCTCCCTCAAGGTAGAGTAAACCTCTGTGGTGGACGGCAGCAATATACAAACTCCATAAGAGGTGGAAGTATTTGCTGGACAGGGCCAAGAAGGAGCAGGTGCCAAATTGGAAGCAATGTCACCTTTGTCTGAACAAGCAAATGAGGTCATAGTACTAACCTATGAAACCTATGAAGCTATGAAGGTGAATTACCCTAAGGCTAACTTTGAGTGCAAATTGGACACATCAACCAAGGCCAATCACAAGGCCTTCCTCACATATGTCTGCAATCTCAGAGGCAACACCCAAATCTGCTCTGTAGTGGTGGTAAATAACACCAGATACATATACTGCATAGATATATATAGCCATCCTGCTGCAGACAGGTTAAGTGAAAACCTCACCCCCCTGTCCCCCATCAGTACACAAGGACATGCACAGCACCTGCCCCCCCCCTCATCATCAGGGAGCAGGTCCATAATGCCCTCTCAAAGGCAACAAACTGAAGTCTCCATGGGGCATGATACCATCCCTGGCTCGATCCTACATGAACTCAGGCATGAGCTCTCAGCTCCATTACACACTGTAGTCAACCAAAGCCTGAACACCAGTGTCATCCCTTCTGCACAGAGGACAGCCACTGTCATCCCTCTACACAAAGGTGGAGCAATCCACTGACCCAGTCAATCATATGCATATCAGCCTAACTAGCCTGCTCTGCAAGGGCATGGAAGACATTATCAAGCACCTTATAAACAGGGGCATCAGCAACGTCAAAATGTTCGAGCCCACACAGTGTGGAATTGTCAAAGGAAAATCAGGCCTGTTAGACCTGGTTGACTTCTTTGAAGTGGTCAACAAATACAAGGATGAGGGGAAGATGGTGCACACTGCCTACCTTCACCTAGCCAAAGCCCCTGACAATAATCCCCAGTCAGCCGTGATACATAAGCTTAGACAGCTAAGCATTAACCTGTATGTTACCAGATAGGTAGCTAACTGGCTCAATGATAGTACCCACTCAGTCAAAGTAGTGGAATACACCTCTAGTAGTAGAGTAGACCCTTAAAGAGCGGTGTACTCCAAGGATCAGTCTGGGGGCCTCTACTCTTTGAGATATATGTTTCTGAGGTTCAAGACAAAACCAGTGGTCTGTGGCTGACCAGGTTTACAGATGACTGCAAGCTGGCCACTGTCTTACATTCCCCTACTGATGTGAGCATCCTCCAAGAGGCCGTTACCCAAATTAATGACTGGTGCCAGAAGCATTGCCTCAAACTTAATGCCAGGAAATGCATCATTTTCCCTGTTGTGGTAGATGTCCACACTAATTATGATAGCAATAGCAATCTACTGAGCATGCAGTCAGGTGTGAGGCGACTTGTGCACCAAGGTTGATAGCAACTTGACAGTTTCCCACCTGGCTGGCACTATTGTAGAGAGGGCTGTCTACATAGCCCACCTCACAAATAAGGGTATGTCATCAAGTGACCAGGAGGCCATAATATCCCTCTACTCCACCCCTATCAGACCCATTAGCGAGTACAATGGCTCCTTTGGCATGTACCTTGCCAAGCAAATGAAGCAGTTGCAGAAACCACAAGGATTCCTGACCAGAAAAATCCAGGGTTTACAACACCTACCCTATACAGATAGGCTGAAAGCTCTGCCCCTCTACTCAGTCTCATACAGACTGATCATAGGCGTCCTGTGTCTGGCATACAAGGCCATTTCGAAACAAGCCTTGATGGCGTTTCTGCATATCCATAAGACAAACCACTTTCGTGCAACCCACACACAAAGCCCTCACCTAGTCTGTGACATGAATAGTACTTGTGAGCAGGATAGATTTGTGTCCCAACCAATACACTGCCTTTAAAATACACTCCCTCCCCATGTCTAGCAGAGTACCTCTACAGCCCTCTTGAAGAAGAAGCTGGATGACTGCATGGGAAACAGAAAAGACACCTCTGGGATCCCACATGTGTACAAGCTGGACAGGGGAAATAGGTGTTGACTTTGAAGGGACATGGGCAAAAATCTGGGCTAGGCTTATGAGGGCATCCAGGCCAATAACCTAGTATCATCCTATGAACCTATGCACCTAGTACTTTCCTGTATGTATTGCAGACTGTCCTGCAATGTTGTCTGAAATGAATCCCTGTGAGTCTGAACTGTGTAGTTACTGCATTGATAGAGTATTCTCTTGTTCCTTCATTAGTTATTATCACATATTGTTAAACCTTGTCATTGTGTCTGGTCTGTATTGCAGTAAGTCAGCTCTTACAGTACTTGCATATGCACTTGGCAACACTGTATAGCTCACTCCAATAGCCTTGGTCTTGGTCACACTTACCATTTTGCTAATAGGCCCATCACACAGTAGGATTTGTCACCCTTTGTTGAGCGCCTTACAGTAACTGTTAAAGAGATGGAGTGTGGCAGTCAGAACTACCTTAAAGTCTGGACTGAAGGGCCCAGGAGTGTGTGTGTGTGTGTGTGTGTGTGTGTGTGTGTGTGTGTGTGTGTGTGTGTGTGTGTGTGTGTGTGTGTGTGTGTGTTAACAGAGTGGAGCATGACCTGCACTCATGCAGCAGTCCCAGCAATGTGGAGTGTCTGATTGCCTGGCATGCAAAAGTGAGGTAACGCTAACTCTTGAGGGGTATATATGACACCGGGTAGAGGGTTGGCCTCATAGCCTATAGGTGTACAGTAGATGTCTGATGGAATGCTATGGCCTGGTAGGGAACTTCTGTGATGTCCCCAGCTGCTGCATGTGCCATCTGATGTGCATGATAAATAGAGGATTATGTACATTAATGGTCCTCATTGATGGGAACATGAAACATCAGGATTAGGAGTGTAATGCATGTTGTAATGCCAGTATGGTGACACTACCTACACACATAATGTGCTGATAGATAGTAGGGCTGTGATGTGGGTGTTATTGGTGGATAGTGCTAGCAGACATGGATATACAGGATCTGTACATAATGGTGCACAATGTATGAGGTCCTGTGATGTGTTTCCCTGGTCATATCTTTCAGTTGCAATGTTGCGACAGTGATTGCCACCCATTTCAGAAGCTAAGACCACAGCAATACTAGATGCCTTAAGACTGCACCACAGAGTGTCAGCAGGAGCAGACAGCAGCAGCAGGAACACACCACAATGTGGATTTACCTACTGGAAACCATTAACAATCTGGGTCATCATGGGCATACCTATGAGCAGGTCAAACACAGGGCAACTGACCTTATTCACCATGCCCGGCAGAGGGCTGCAGCTGTGTCCAGGGACTGTACACCCACAGGTGGGGGTCCTGCTATGCAGGCCCCACTGACACCTACAGAGAAGTTTCTTGCCAACCTTGGGGCAGCCACCACACCCAAGTAAACCATCCACACCTTTGTTGTGGAGGTGGGTGGCACCTGGAAAACTGGTGAGGAGCATCCAGGTAAGGCCCCAGTGGATATCACTTATATACTGTATCATTCATACTGGCATCCTTGGAGTATCTAGTAACATATGTCAGGTCAAACTGCATTTGTGGGTGGGATTTTGTAATGCACATAAGTGCACATCTATAGTGAATGACAGAAAATTGTGTAGTATCAGAGCTTGTACTGTACATGTTCAGAGATTCATCCTTCTCCTGTACCAATGCCATATGTGAGAGTACTGACAATACCTCTCTCCCACAATTACATGGGTCCCTCTGGTCTGGCTATGGAATAGCAGCTTGAAGCTAGTGAGTATGGAAATATCTTGTTATGGCTCACAAATACCCTAGGCATGTTAAGGGCATGCATCTTTCCATGCACACAACTGTTATTCTTAGCCTTATTGCAATATGAGCATGTTCACTTGTGGTTGGGTTAACTGCAGTGCATCACTGTGGTCATCACAGGGGCCTCTTCACACGAGCTGTAACATATTGGCAAGTATGTTTCTGTAGGTGTTGCCACTGTGCTATACAGGGGTACATCCATATTGTGGACAAGGGTGCAGTGTGCGTTAGGTGAAGGTCCATCACATACTACCACTCCTCAAGTATCTCAGAGGGGTATATGAGTAGCAACATTAAGTGGACATAGCTGCACTGCATGTTGTTGAGGGCCTGTCCAGAGTGTGTGGTCTGATTACGTGTCATGCATGTCATCATTCTGAGACTGTGTCATCTGTATAATGCCTTTGTGGCACCTTACCTGTGTGTGTCTGTTTGCGTATGTGTGTATCAGGAAACATTATACTGCAGGGTATTAATTTACATATGTTGTCTTCCCCTCACAGGTGAACATGGGGGTTGGTGTCTCTCCTCCCACAACCTGATGTCAGTGTTTTAGCATACTCTGATGATGATGGTGGTCAAAGTGAGGCACAGGTGGGGTTGTCAGGGGTTGAATATGTGCCATTGGTTGTTATCCCACTTTGATTCACAATGTCCCCGCACACAGTCAGTATGCCCACACATACCCAGACCCCAGCAGCCACACATAATGGACAGTTGGAGGGTGCTGGCAAGGAACAGACTAGTGTAGTGACTATGGCAAGTGTGAGTGTAGACACTAGCCATAGCAAGAGAGCAGATGAGGTCCAACACAGGTAGATGAACAGGGGTGTTCATTGAAGGACTGCTACCCATCAAGAACCTGTTGCAAGTGTCACAGCAGGTGTCACCAGATGCATGTTTTGTTCCATCATGGAGGTGCAGGCATGTACTGACTGCAACACCAGACAGATGCTCAGGGTCATGAATGCAGCACTTCTGGCCATGTGTGACAACCTGATACATCATTTTGCTGATGTTGTGGATAGACTGTGGGGTGAGACATTGTCATTGCTCGACCATGCACTGTCTCTGCTTCAACATGTGGTAGGAGTAGGGCATTGGCCACATGGATGTAGTTCAGCAAGAAAATCAGCTGAGAGCCCATGTGACCATGCACATTCACAGTCCCATAATGGCAGTAACACCAGCACTACCAAAGGGAGGGTGCTGTCCACCCCACACTGGAGCAGGCCATGGGCACACAGTCCTGGCCAGTCCCGTCAGGGACATGGATCCAGCAGACAGCAGTCACAATCGGGGAGTAGTACTGCATCTGGCCTTGGGCCTGGTGGTGCCAGTGAGACTCCTGGCAGAACCAGTTCCCCTGTCACTGGTGGGAGATGGTGAACTTTACATCATGCCATGTACGGTCCACAGCTGTCCAACCCACCCCTGTGTAGGGCAACCACATGGCATGATTGTGTGCATCTCTATCACAGGCAGGTCACCACCAGACACACACAGCTCCTCTACACAGCCCAGTTGAACACCATCCCTCCACACACACACACACACACACACACACACACACACACACACACACACACACACACACACACACACACACACACACACACACACACACACACACACACACACACACACACAATGTCAATTATATGGCCCAGCCTAGGCCTCTGGAAAACCCACACCACACCCTGTGCATGTGATGATACCTGTGCCACATCCCTGTTATCCATACCATCAATGCAGGGACATGCTAATATGGGTCTGATGCACAGGGTGAATATAGTACAGTGTAGTAATGTAATGCTGTGTAAGGTGCTGTCTGCTGGCAACAGTTATGGGTACACATCGAAGTGTACGTACCTTTTTAGTCATGATGCGTTATTGCTGTTAGTACTGCAGACCAACTGTAGTCTCACATACTGTATTCTATTTGTGTTCCAGGTGTCTGTGTGTCTGCAGGCTGTGGGCCTGCTTATGGTAACAACAACGAGTAAAGTGGAGTGGAAACACTGTGACCTTTTCATATCCAAGGTACAGCTGTATAGGTACATGTTTACCAGGTGTGTATGCATGCAACAGTGTATGAGGGACAATTGGGGCAGACAGTGTGACCTTGCATACATACCCCTTGACACAGCCAACTAGCCTTCATACATGTCACCTGGGTGTTCTGTAGTACCACAGGCTCATACATACAAAGGAGGTTACTTGAGTACTGGCACTAGGTCCCTCACAACCTTAGCCATTACTTTAACTGCAACAGATTCAGCTATCAGCACCTGTTGCCGCTGCCATTTCTTTCCCATCAACTCAACCTTGATGCAGTTGATGAGGGTATGCATGGTACTTTGTATGACAGGTTTGGAGTATGTATTCCTGACACAGGTCAGCCTATGTTAGTCTAACCTGACAATCACCAGCATGTGTGTCTGCTATCTCATGTGCCAGTCTGGCCTCTCATGCTGGTAGTGCACACAGAGTCATAGTCCTGTACATGGGCAATTATTGAAGGGCTGAGCACAGCCCATACCTGCCCAGTCTTACAAATGATAGTGCTAGATACATAACACAAATACCACAGAGGTAATGTAGTGTTGCAGTAGCTGCCACTACTATTCAAGTGGGTGACAATTGCAGGGGCAGTTAGGATTGCCAATGATGGATTCAGAGGCCCTTAACATGGTAGCACCATCTGACACACACACACACACACACACACACACACACACACACACACACACAGACACAAAACACTGCTGCATGGGTGCATGGGGACATGCATTGAAACACACATGCACAGAGTTGACACATCTCAGATTAGATGACTCACACATCTTTTTATGTACAATACACAGTGATATGACCATTGCATGCACCACAGTGGGTTTGTATCAGAAACTGTGTAACTCTGCTTGTAAGGTGGATGACATCTGTATGGGCTGCAACTAGGCTGGCAATGGGGGAACTCACAGGGTGGAAGAGGCACGCAAAATGGTATAGCCATTGTATATACACAGTAAAGACAGCCACAGGAGATGTGCATTCACAAACACAAACACAGTTGCCAACAGACAGATTAGTAACCCTGCGTATCCACTTGTATGCACTATAGTGCTACGTACACATTACATGCTCCACATAGATTATATGCCTGGGACATAACCCACAACCTCTTACAACATGTAATCTTGGGAATGCCTTCATGGATTGAGGGATAAACCACCAGAAATAGCAACTGGTCTCATCTATTGCTCCTACAAACCTGGACAAGTGATTAACAGACTTTGTATCAGAATGATGTTTCAGTCAGGTATGATGTCTGATGCTGGCATGTCTGTCACTATGGTAACTGTGACATATGTGGCAATGATATTACATAAATACCCACTGTTAGGGGACACAGATCATGTATAGGTTGCAAACATCTGGATATTCCATGTACATCTGTACAGATGACTGGTATGGGTTCTATAGTTTAACATGGTGCATGTGAGGCAGATGCCATTAACAGGCTCTTTAAAGTAATGCCATGTGGAGGGGGGTCAACAGACCTTAAAATGGTATAACCTACAGAAACAACAGCCACAGGGGATATGCTTCACACACGCTACTATAGTTGACAGTAATGAGATTAGAACCCCTACCTATATAATGATTTGTACTAGAGTATTATGCAGATATTGCACACACCACATAACTTAGAGTGCTGAAGAGTATATACAGGTACTTCTAAGGTGAATGACATCAGCAGGCCTTGTAAACTAGGGTAATGGGAAGTTTACTGGGTGGTACATGCCTCAAAATGGTATAATGCACACCCCCAGAGGATATGGTTCTCACCCACACACACACACACACACACACACACACACACACACACACACACACACACACACACACACACACACGCACACACGCACACACATGCACCACAGAGCTTATATGATTTAACAGTGTAAAGTATGGCAATGGGAAGTGTATTGGGTGGGAAAGTCCTCAAAATACGTTATTCTACAAACTTACACACACACAAAGACAAACGTTTGCTGGAACTGAGAATAGAACCCCTGCCTATCTAGTTATTCATACTATACAGTTACATAGGTATTGCAGATGCCATGGAGCTTATAGAGCTGAGGGCTGTTCAAAGGTACATCTAAGGGGAATGACATCAGCAGGACTGCTAAAGTAGGGCACTGGCAAGTGTACTGTGTGGGGATGGCATAAAACGGTTTCACCTACAAACACACACTTGATAGGACTGAGATTAGAACCCCCTACCTATCTAGTTATTTGTACTATAGTGTTACACAGTCATCGCAGATACCACAGAGCTTATAGGGCTGACAAGCGTCCAAAGGTACTTCTAAGGTGAATTACATCAGTAGATCTTGTAAAGTAGAGCAATGGGAAGTGTACTGAGTGGGAACGGCCTTTTAATACTCAAACCTACAGACACACATACACACACAAAGGCAGGTGATGTGATATTGCAACCCCCACCTCAGTACTATTACACAATGGAGCTCACCTTCATGCTAGCACATGTGACTGGTTACAACTGGTATGCCACTGTCTGCAGCAGGACATCACTCTATGCAATTCAGGGTATCCCTGTGTATGACTCACTCTGCCTTCTTCTAATTTCTCAAAATCTTTTGGGTTTCTAATACCATAGATTCATAGCCTCATAGGTGTGTACTAGGCCAATGGCCCTGGAACCTTTACAAGCCTAGACCATAAAAGTGCCCTGGCATCATGCTGCAATTAGTTCCTGGTTCCTCTATCAAGTAGAGTCACTAGAGTGATCCATGAGGTAAACTTTCTATTTCCCATCCACTCATCAAGATTTCTCTTGAAAAGGGCCAGTGAGGTGCTCTGCTTGACATGAATGGGAAGTCTATTCCATAGCATGGGCACTCTCTGGGTTATGAACCTGTCCCTCCAGCATGTTCTGTTGATTGCGGTAATGAGGTTGAGGTCCCTGGAGTGGGTGGTGTGGAGGGATTGGGATTTCTTTAGGTGTAACATTTCTTAACAGGGCTGAGTCAGGCATGGCTTTGTAAGTCAAGCATTGATCGCTTCTTAATAGATGATATGTGACAGAGAAAAGCTGGAGTTTTTTGAGTCTGTCCATGTAGGGCATGTGTTTAAGGCCTAGGATCCTCTTCATGAGGTACTTTTGTGGCCTTTCCAGCTGTTGCAATTGTTTAGTGAGGTACGTGCCAGATGGGGCATTATACTCTATGACTGGTCTAATGAGGGAAGAATAGAGAGAGATGATAACCTCTTTCTTCCTGGATGCTAAACCCTTGATAATGAGATGTGCCACATAGAAGGACTTTCCGACCACAGTGGCAATGTGGTGGTTGAAGAAGAGGTTGTTCGCAATCTGTGTCCCCAGATCTCTTATAAAGCCTTCAGTGTTCAGTAGGCTACCATCAATGTGGTAATTAGTGGGAACTGAGTTTTCTCCCAAGGAAATGATGACGAATTTTTTGGCATTAAGCTTAAGGCCATGGTTTCAACACCAGTCCAGCTGTTGTTTAGTGAGGTATATGCCAAATGGGGCATTATACTCTATGACTGGTCTAATGAGGGAAGAGTAGCGAGAGATGATGACCACTTTCTTCCTGGATGTAAAACCCTTGATAATGAGATGTGCCATTTAGAAGGACTTTCTGACCACAGTGGCAATGTGGTGGTCGAAGAAGAGGTTGTTGCCAACCTGTGTCCTCAGATCTCTTATAACACCTTCAGTGTTCCGTGGGCTACCATCAATGTGGTAATTAGCGGGAACTGAGTTTTCCCCAAAGGGAATGATGAAGCATTTTTTGGCATTAAGCTTAAGGCCATGGTTTTGACACCCATCTTTGGTCTCAGTGAGGCCTTTCTATAGGATGTCTACATCAGTTGGGGAGTTAATAATGGCTCCCAGCTTGCAATAGTCAGTGAACTTGGTCAGCCAGAGTCCCTCCATGTTGGCCTGGACTTCTGAGAAATAGATGACAAACAGGAGAGGACCCAGGACCGATCCCTGTGGGACTCCACTCAGAATGGTCAGCAGTCTGACTTGGAATCTGGTACTTTCACACTGTGAGTTCTATCTGTGAGCCAGTTTGCAACCCATCTAGTGATATAGGGGTTGATGCCTAGTTTGGTGAGTCTATCAATAATTCCTGAGTGGGGAATGGTATCAAAGGCCTTGGCCAGATCGAGGAAGGCTGTATGAACTGCCTTGCCCTCATCCACAGCTCTGGTGACTGACTCAAAGAAGTCAACCAGGTTGAACAGGCATGATCTACCCTTCATAAAACTAAATTGCGTGGGATCCAGATCCATGAAGGGAATGGACCCCATTCCTAAGGTAAAGCATGATTAAAGTTCATGAAATTAGTATTGTTTCAATAATTGATGTCAGCCAAAAGTGCTCTTTGCAGCACCCGCAATGTGCCCAGTAATGACTCCTTCTGCAATTCATACAGGGTTACATGGATTGGTAACATATCTAAATATGATTGTAAATTCTTTTTTATAAGACCCATTGCTCCTACTACTATTGCAACTGTCTGGGTATCTTTCTTCCACATTGCTCTTGTTTCTGCTTGCAAATCCTGATGTTTTATAACTTTGTATCTCTCTGTACACAGGACACTGTAGTCTCTGGGTGTGGAGATTTCAATGATCAATGCTATTTTTGTCTTCTTCTCTTGGACCACTATATCCAGTTTTCTAGCTTCTGTCTTTTGAACTGTTGGTAATGGATGATCCCATGTGATGTAGACTTCATCATTTTCTATGATGCTTTGTGGCTCATGTTTCCAGTGTTTTTCAGCTACTTCAGTACCATAATGTTTGCACAATCCCCAGTACAGCAGTCTCGCCACATTTTTATGCCTTTTCGTGTACAGTCCTTCTGCCATTAGTATATCACAACCAACAATGAGGCGTGCAACTGTTTCGAATTTGGTTTTACAAAACCTACATTTGTCTGTTTCTCCCACATGTTCAATGGACTTTGTAAACCAACATGCATGTAGCGCACAATCTTGGGCCACCAATATTAATCTGTGTGAGTTAGGAAGTGTTGAAGTGTCAGTGAAATGTGCAGAGATTCATTCTTTAAAACTGTATGACATTTGGCCAAAGTAAAAACAACCATATATATATATTTTACATGGCAAATATGTGATGTAGTATCATAAGTGATCTTAAGTCACATATAAAAGATAACCCTCAAATCAGTGCATAGGATATATTTGCAAAAACTGCAACTATATATGAAAGCAGTTCATTATAACCAATATATATTTTACCGACCCAATAAATTGCTGTGTTGTTTTACAGAATTTGTATTTTACCGAATGCACATTTGCCTAAAACAGTCTCTGACAAATGTTTGTTTGGTGTAGGGGGAACTTCATGTGGCTCAGGGCAGCACTGGATATGAAAGTATCTGAGTGAGCATTTGTGGGAGAGGCTTAGAGTAAAAACTAAGTAAGAAGATAGGTTTAGATTTGTGCATATATTCATGTATGTGTAGTGTGTGTGTGCCTTGTGTAGTGTTATTCTTAGGGAAAGGGTTTTTCAGAAAACAAGGTTCAGAGTTGGGGTTTAAGAGCAGATACAGAGATAGGGTCAGGTTTAGCACACATATGTAAGTGTTACATGTTACAGGGGATCAAAATCTTCCAAAAATGTAAAAGGACTACGGTAGTGCTAGGTGTGTGTGTTTTTTTTTTCTTTTGACTAATCACAAAAAGAGACTGCTTGTTTCTTGTTTTGTCTTGTTATTATTTTTATATCTGATCTGGCTAGCTTGTACTATTTTTGGATTGTGAGTTTGGAGATTTTGATAAGTATGCATTTATATTTATATAAACAGATAGATCGAGCGATATAGATATATGTCAGTATCATTTGGTTGGACATAACTCTAACTCCCCAAAATCCAACATGAACGTGTGCAGTTTCACACAAGTAATTAATAGCCCCACATGTGATTGTAAGACATAAAACTCCTTATTAGATTGGATCCTGGCATCAGACCCTGGTAAAATCGCCACCACAGGTATAATGTCAGACTCTCTCGGTGACCATCTCCTGATCTATACAAAAAGGTATCTCACACATCCACTTAAATAGCATGTTTATAAAATAACACACAACCTGTCCAAGTTTAACCCAGAAATATTCATTACCACCATATAATCTATTAACTGGAACATCTGAAAAATCTTCCTCTTAGTTTATTCTGTAAATTAATTCAGTACAACTTCCCTATCTATCCTAAACAGCCTTACACCTCCTAGAAGGAATGGAAGAAAAACAAATAATGCAATTCAATTTGGCTTGCCAAAATAAGAGAATGCTACTGAAGGATAGAGAAAAAGTTTGGAATGAATAGCAAGAATATCAAATACCACAATATCTTGAAAACTTCAGAATGCTCCCCAACTGTGCTAAAAAGCAAATAAATAAAGACAAAAACTCTACCATGACAACATTCAGGACAATAGTGAATACAACTATAATAAAATTCTGGTCATCTATTAAAGAAACTTTACATACTGACCAAAAATTCAGCCCTTACTCCTCTCCCAATAATTCACCACTCAAAACTGCAACAGAATTTAACTCTGACTGCATCGATATAACATCCCTAACCAAGGAATTCTTAACATCTAATCCCAACCCTGCCCAAGAGCCACATATCACAACATCTATTTTTTATTATAAACCTATGCTCACATCCTATAAAAAAACTACACTTAAGCAAACTCAAACCATGTTTTACTTTATTACTTCAGCTGAGGACCTACCAAGCACCTTAAAATAGTAGCTAGTACTAGTGCCTATCCTATCTCAGTCCAGAACTTTAATGTTCCCTCCCCCTGGAAACTATCACACATTATCACTCTACACAACAGAGAAAGTTTATCAGACATCGCTAACTTTTGACCTCTAGCATTCTTATCCCCCTCTCAAAAATACTTCAAATATGTATTCAAAACCAATTGTTAAACTATCTCTTTCAGGAAGAACTCCTAGCCCTCATATAACACAGCTTCTGTCCCTCTCACAGTACTAACACTGCACTTCTAACCATTATAGTTACTGTCAATTAACACAGAGATAAAGGTAAACTAGTTTCTTCCTTATTTGTAGACTTGTCTAAAGCCTTCAACACAGTTTGATACAGCAAATTTCTATGTCCTCACTAGACCTATATCAGCACAACTTTGTATGATTCTAAAGCTACTTGTCCAATAGAGGTTAGTCAGTAAAATGATACTCCACCCTCCAGAAGTACAGCTGGCTCAACCAGCACCAACTGTCGGTATCAACTAGTGCCTCACCCCTGTCAGGTCTTCAAGTCAGAGGCAAAAGAAAAAAAGCACTTTTCTGTATTAAGCCAACGTTTGTATTATGGTGATCAGCTTATTACAGATCTCCTGCCCACACAGGCTCATGTTTTAGTTAAAATTATTTATTTTTATAAACTGTAGAAAACTGCTTGCTACAAATGTAGCAAACAGTTGCAACAGTTTATACCTTGCCTGCATGGAGCACTATGGCACTCGTATATTAGTTTTAAAAAATAAAACGACTTTTTTTTATAAACTGTAGCAAACTGCTCGCTACAAATGTAGCAAATGGTTGCTACAGTTTACGGAGTGCAACAGTGTTCTGTTTTAGTTAAAAATTGTTGTTTGTTTTACTATCAAACTGTAACAAACTGCTTTGCTACAATTTAGATCACACACAGAGCGCTACAGCACTCAGGTTTAACCGCAAATGCAATACTGGCTTTTAAAGGTCGGTATTACATTAGAGATCAAGATCGGCTGATTACAACCTCCAACACTTTGCATCTTTATTTATTTATTTATTTATTTATTTGCATTTGTTTAACGAGGATAGTCCATTGGGCCCGAAGAACCCGTTTTCAATGGAGTCCTGGGGAGAAAAGCTCCACATACAGATTACACAAGGATGAGGATATACATATACATTACATTTGAGTTAAACTTTGTACAATGCATGTGATTAAACATGTAGAGAGAGCTATAAAACACAGGTTAAACAGGCTATGCTATATATATATATATATATATATATATTTTTTTTTTTTTTTTTTTTTTTTTGAGGCGAGTCAGTTCGTATGCTGGTAGCCAATGAGTAATGCTACCTGGGATTTTGAGTGACAGAAGAGAAAAGTAGTTGTGTAAAGAGTAGGTTATGACAGAAGAGAAAAGTAGTAGTGTAAAGAGTAGGTTATGAGGGGTGAGATCAGTATACTGGTAGCTCAAGAGTAGTGCTACCTGGGGTATAGAGTGAATGAAGAGAAAGAATAGTAGAGTAAAGAGAAGGTTATGAGGGGTGAGAGCAGGAGCATGCCCATGTGGAGGTTAGATGGGAGTGGAGTGATTTTTTAAAGGATGGGAGGCTTGTAATGGTACGAATGGAGGGAGGAAGGGAGTTCCATAAGCGTGCTAGTGAGAAGGACAGGATGTTTTGTCCAGTAGGGTGGAGGGGTCTGTGAATTTCTATGAGGTTTTGATTGTTTGATCTTAGATGTCATTGAGTGTGGTGCATTTTAAAGGTAGAAGAGAGTGTGGGGCAGAGGGATGGCTGGAAAATCAGTTTGTGAGCATATGTGAGTTGGGTGTAGGAGAGGTAGTTGGGTAGTTCTAACCAGTTCAGTTTGTGGAGTGGTTCACAATGGTGGGTTGATGATTTGTTGCAAGTGGCGAATTTGGCAATTTTATTGTAACAAGAGGATAGTTTGTTTTTGAGGGAGGATTGTAGGTTAGAAAGAAGAGGTGCCCCATAGAGAAGGGAGGGTAGGAGAAATGTTGTAGAGAGAGTAATCTTAGTAGCTGAGCTGAGGAATCGATTGTGACGGTAGAGCATGCCAAGTTTTTGGTGGGTTTTCTTTATGTTTTGTAGTAGATGGGAATTGAATTTAAGCTTGTCATCAATTTGAACTCCTAATAGTTTGGTTTCTGATACAAGCTCAAGGGGGATGTTATTTTGGCTGGAGATGGAGAATGATTTATGATCAATGTTAGTGGTTTTTGAAGGAGTAAATATCATGAGTTTGGTTTTAGCAGCATTAAGAGCTAGATGGTTGTCTTTCATCCACATTTCAGTGGTGGAGAAGGCTTCCTGGGTTAGCTTTAAAAGAGTTGGGATAGATGAGGCAGCGCAGATGATTGTGGAATCATCTGCATATTGTATAATGTTAGCCTGAGGGATAGCGTGGAAAAAGTCATTGATGAAAATATTAAAGAGAAGGGGGCCCAGAATAGAACCTTGTGGAACACCTGTCGGGGTATTCAGAAAGGAGGAGGTAGCGGGGTATTCAGAAAGGAGGAGGTAGCTTTTTTCCACTTGACTGCTTGTTGTCTATTGGAGAGATAGCTGTTAAACCAGTTGAGTGAAGAGAGAGAAAGGTTTAGATTAGATAGTTTAGTAAGAAGTAGGTTATGGGAGATAGTATCATTCTTAGGGAAGTTGCATCTCTCTCCCCACCCTAGCAACACAACTGCTACCCTCTCTCCAAACCTCCCAGTCATCCAGGGTATATCACAAGGTTCTAGCTCAAAAAAGTTACCCGGGAAGCTTTAACAACCACTGAAACAGTTTTCTATAACTCACAACTCATGCTTAACCAAAAAAAATATATATATATTATTTTCCCTTATCCCTCTCGCATGAAAAAAAATTAAAAATCCTCTCTTTTAATAATACAAAGTTTGAATAGTAAACTATTAGGGATGATATATACAACATTGCATAAAAACTCACAAAAAAATCTAGGGATGCTTTATAGAGCCAAAAACATCTGCACCACTGCAACTAAAACTCGACTTGCCACAACTTACCTGTTCCTCTCATTACTTTAGGGAGCTCCCGTAAGGGTTGTATAGTTGACCAATTTTTTTACTTAGTGCAGGCAGCTAACTATAAAACAACTGAGGTTGAATGCATATCACTCAGGGGATGCTATCCATGTCATAATTGTGCACATTGTAATACAGTATGTAATATAAAATATTTTACATCTATTAATACTT
Organism: Protopterus annectens; assembly: GCF_019279795.1. NCBI lineage: Eukaryota > Metazoa > Chordata > Ceratodontiformes > Protopteridae > Protopterus > Protopterus annectens. Next base: position 84,607,342 of record NC_056726.1, on the reverse strand, counting down.
ATAAGACTTTTGAAATTAGGCATGTTATTACCTGCGCAACCGAATGGGTAGAATACATGATTGTTTGCTCCTGCAGTGCATTTTATGTGGGTCAGAGAAGAATACCATGAAAAAGCAGAATTTTATTACACATAAGATATATTAATTGTAAAACAGAAAAGAGCCCATTGCACAAACATTTATTAAAACATAATACAGCTGCCTTTACCTTCATTGGTGCTGATATGTTGATTACAGAGGGTTTACCCGAAAGTGATTGGCACAGCTTTCTTTCCAAGAAAAATACTGCTGGAGTATATATTTAGGTGCCCTTTATCCCCAGGCTTAAATAGATATATCTGATTACTTGTTAATTTAATAAGATTAATATTGCATACAATGTATGTTTTTGTCAGCAGGATCTGTAGATATCTACATATATCTATAGCTATATCTACATATATATATATATATATATATATATATATATATATATATACACATATATATATATATATATATATATATATATATACATATATATATATATATATATATATATATATATATATATATATATATATATATATATATATATATATATATATATACATATATATATATATATATATATACATATATATATATATATTATACACACACACACACACCCATATGCATGCATGCGTATTTACATATCTATTTCTCTTATATCAGATTATTGACTTTTTGGAAACTTGAAATTCATATAATTGAGACCATATGTTTGAATTTTAGAAAACTCAAATGTAAAAAAAAAAATACATTTTTGCAGGTGGCAAGCCCCCCCCCCCCTGTACCCCCATACTCCCCTGCAAATTATATATACCAACTCTAAGATTGCACTACAGTGGAGAAAAAGGAAAATTCACCATTAAAGCATTTCTTTATTTCATTTTATATTATTTGACTACAAGCAGGATGGAGTGGGTAGAGAAGAGTGTCAGGAGTGATTTGTGTACAGTGGGGATCATGGAATTTACCCTTTTCTCTATTGTAGTACAATCTAAGAGTCTTTGTCACAGACATAACTGATACTATATGAACATTAGCATAGCTAAGATAGCATTATTTTTTCTCAATTTAGGAATATGCAATTATAATTATGGTATACTTTCTCCATACTGCACAGTTATACATTACAGGCACTGTGTGTATATGTACGCTGAAAGTACCTACCACAGGTATACAGTTGTTGGCTAGTGACCTGTATGTTTAATTCTACTAACTGTATTTGATGTGAGCTTTAAAGATGTAAGAAGCTGTTGTCTATTGTTTTGTATTATCTGTCTTATTTTGCATATTAGCTTTTTGCACAGTTTGTCAGAATGATATTTAATTACTGTGACTACATATAACTATAGAGATTTCCAGATATCAAGCGCCATACATGGATATTATTAGATTATCAGTAAAAGTTGTAATCTTATAGCTATATTTTCATTACATACAATATTCATTTAATTTGTGGTGGTGACACTATATGCTTGTACCATGTATGCATAATATGCTATAGTACAAGATAATAGCATCAAAGTTGATTCTGAGTCGACATTGCAATTATATTAATACATCATATATAATGCATGTATCTGACAATGACTTGTGGGTAATGTGTGCACTATAGCTGAACACATCTCTATTGCACATGTCCAGATATAAACAGTCCAAGTAGATGTATGAATTGCAGTATCTATACCTTGAACTTCCAGTCAAAACAATTTAAGTTAAAAAGGCAGAAATGGAGTCAGGTAACAGAGAATGATAACTTCATTTTTTCTACGGTAATTGGTACATCATTCCAACTACAGTAAAATGAAAACAAAAAGATTCTTCAGTTCCAAGTATTAGCATGTGTACTTTCATTAAGTATAGAAACAACTTGCCCACAACCAATGGAGTAAGGGAAAATCAAAGCAATACTAAGGCCTAGAGCATATTACAGTTATACTTCTGAACTGTCCATATTATTGCCTCATATTTTTTGGTCTGTAGATCAGGCACAAGTTTCCTCTAAGTAGTCTGTATGCTACTGAGTACTGTGAGATGGACTTCAGTCTGTCAATGTATGACATGTGCTGGAAACCGTGCATTTTCTTGGTTAGAAATCTCTGATGTCTCTCAGGTTGCTGCAGGTGCCTGGTGAGGTACATACCAAAGGGTGCATTGCACTCAATTATTGGCCTGATGAGGGTTGAGTACAGGAGAGTTAATAGCCTTTTTTCATGAGGCAATGCCTTTGCTAATGAGGTGTGTGATGTAGAATGCCTTCCTTGCCACAATAGACACATGATGGTTAAGGTTTAGGCTATAGTCAACTTGCATTTCCAAGTCTCTCACTAGTGAGGTGTTACTTAGGGTATTATTATTTATATGATAGTCTGCAGGGATATCATTTTTATGGAGGGGGATGATAATGCAATTTTTAGCACTGAGTTTCAGTCCATGGCTTTGACACCAAACACTGGTCTGTGCAAGTACCTGTTGAAGTATTTTGACATTGTTTGGGGGTTCAGTGATTGCGCCTAATTTGTAGTCATCAGCAAACTTAGTCAGCCACAGGCCCTCTGTTTTGGCCTGAACTTCTGAGAAGTATATTCCAAACAATAGGGGCCCAGCACTGACCCCTGTGGAACCCCACTGGTGACAGGTTCTGCTGGTTGAGGTAAAGTTCCCAACTTTGACTGACTGTGATCTGTCAGTGAGCCAGTTGGCAACCCACCTGATGACATAACGGTTGCTATTCAACTGGGAGAGTTTATTAATGATTCTCAAATGTGAGATTGTGTCAAAGGTCTTGGCAAAGTCAAGGGAGGTTGTATGCAAAGATCTGTCTTTGTCTATGGCTCTGGTGACATTTTCGAAGAAGTCCACCAGGTTTAACAGACATGACCTGCATTGGACAAAACCAAGCTGTGTCAAATCAAGGGTTTGGAGATCAGCTATATCCTTATTTATAAGGTCCATGATGATTCATTCCATGGCCTTACAGATAAAGCTGGTTAAGCTTAGGGATCTGTAGTTCCCAGGATGTGTTGCTATGCCCCTTTATGAAAGGGGATGATAGTTACTGTTTTCCATTCAGCAGGGAATCAGGTTGTGGTTGAAGAGAGTACTTGATGGTCCATATCAATTATTATATAGTTCTAGGAAAATGTCAGAAAAGTTATCTCATATCTTGATATCTTCCTATTTAGTAACTGCATCTAAAAGTTTGATTCCAATTTTGTATCGCTTTATCATGTATCTTTCACATATGACTGGGTCTTCCTGTATATTAGTATTCTTTCTGTCTCTCTTATTTTTGTAACTGCATAGCTTTTCTCCTCAGGCCTCCACTGAAAAAGGACTTTTTGCCCAGTCAGATTAACACGGTCAACAAATTTCAGATAAATAATAATAAATAATGTTTTAGATAATTTAAAATGCAACCTGAGATGCCACACGGTCCCATAGAGGCTGTGTTTTTCGCCTTGAAGAGAGCATTAATGACTTGCTCTTTGGAGATATAAGGTGGGGGAGATATAGAGTGAATGCTCTGTGTAATGTTTGGAGGGAACAGGAGAGTGAAATTTTCACCAAACCTGTCAGATAATAGGTTTGCTAAAAGGTTATATTTTTTCTATTAGTTTGCAAGAAGTGCTCATGGGTGCTTGAGTAATATGTTAACTACAACCGTGAAAGTTATTTTTCCATTTCTCTACTCATACAACTACATTTTACCAGCATGTGAATACCTATCATAATAGTATGTGATAAGAGGTAATAGGTTCATAGGTTCATAGGTAAGTGCTAGGATAGGATACAGTGGGAAGTTGGCATAATGGCTAAGTTGTTTACCTTACAAACACAAGGTGCAGAATTTGATTCTCACATAGGGTGATTGGCTAGGCTTAAAATGGCTGATAAAGGCAGCTAGCCTAGTACTACTCTATGAACCTATCTATATCATGTTGCATGATTTCTTTTGTAAGCTCAGTGGTGTGTGTGTGTGTGTGTGTGTGTGTGTGTGTGTGTGTGTGTGTGTGTGTGTGTGTGTGTGTGTGTGTGTGTGTGTGTGTGTGTGTGTGTGTGTGTGGTAAATGCACAACATAAAGGTCTGAAACCATAGTTAGACAGAGGTTCGAAACTCACTCTTGGCAAATGTGATAGCCACCTTTGTGGGCAATTTAAAGCCTAGACAATTTCTTGCTCAAAGGTGCCAGTACAGTTCAGGAGTGTATTGTGATAGTTTTATAATTTATCACATTACAACCACATATGGACCACTACTGACCTGGTTTTACACATTACTTTGCATTATGTATTGTTCAGTACATCATACACATGCACTCATACTGCATGTATGAGCATATTGTATGTTTTTTCTAGCTACATGTGATATTTTTGGCATAGCTGTAAAGTCCATGTTTCTACATCCCCACTCATCTCTCACTCTCCTGGTAAATCCCCCTCATTATATGCTGCAAGACAGTTTTTTTTTTTTTTTTTTTGCAAATTCATGGAGATTACATGGGTTGGGATAACATTTTGTGGGTATGTGTCTCCCCTAAGCCCTCTTTTACCTGATAACACAGTTAGTCAGCATCATTAAGTTGATTTAATCTTCTATAATGAGGGACACTAGCTGAGTGCAGGAGGGGAGTGAGCTCAGAAGCTATCAATAAGGCTCACATAAGATGGCTTGAAACACTACTAGAAGGCCTACACCTATGTGATGGCACCATTTAAAAGGCAATTTTAAGTTATTAGGCATGGGACTCTCCTTGGGAGTACTCCTGACACCATTCTAAAATGATAATACCTCCTTATTACCTGCCCAATTGCTGTTCCTGGTTCCCATCTTGACCAAGTTCCAGGATCACAAGGACCACCTGCCTCACCTGCCTCACTTCGGTATGTTGTCATTATCCCTCCCCTCAAATAGAGGAAAACAGGCATGCCCTAATAATGCCTTCCCCCTCCAGCTCCTAAAGATGGTTGGACAGTAGAAATGAAGCCAAGACTGGCTTGCTCTGGAAGATTGCACATTTTGACACATACTGTTAGACTGGCGAGTTGTTGTGTCTCTCGGCTTTTCCCAGTTAGGGGTCGCCACAGCGGAACTCCGGTCCGCTAATGATTGGTAGCTGATTTTTACGTGCTGAGTTACCAGCCATGATGCACAACCTTCAATGAAGGTACGCCCATTCACGCATGTCTCCACGCAGAAGACGCTCTAGCTGAGAATCGAACCAGACAGCTTCTTACTGTGAGGCAACAACGCTACCGCAGCACATGAGTATTTGTGCATATTAGTCCTGTGTGTTATCAGTGTCTGGCAAACAAGACATTTTGCAGACAATAAGTTTCTGAATCATTACATGCAGTTGAGTATCAATAGGTGATGTATGGCATTGGAGAGCCAACTATAGTGGACAGCATGTCATACAAGTCTGTAGTGTAATGAGACATGCACGCATATGGGATTATTACCTTTACATAGGGAGACAGTGTAGGTATCTGACATGATGGAATGTCCACATCTCTGTTATATCACATCCATTGGGCTGTGTCACATTTTTGGTTTGGGATGCATGTAAATGACTATAGTGCTCCTATCATGTATTGCTGCTGAGAAACACTTTTTTCATGGAAAATACAAGCCTCTATATGTTGATACTGCTTATATCTGTGAGGCTTCTTTTGGAAACTGTTAAATGTAAATTGCAATATTTCATTTGTAATGCTTGTTGTGATCAACTTTTGAGGACACTGATAAATATTTTTCCACATACGTGCATTGTCCATATCCATGTCATGTTCTCATCATGGAAAATGTATGCTATCTGCAACTGTCCATTACAGTATGCCTCTTACCAGTACTATATGTATAAATGAGTCTACTTTCAAAACCAGAATTGCCATAATACCGAACCTCAAAACATTGAGACGAAAACACGGAAGTCTCAAAACCCTGAAATTCAATAACACTGAATCCCAAAATATGGAAACCAAAAAACCAGAAATAACCTACAATTTTCAATTCAGCAATTATGCAGGGGGCTATGCCCCTCACACCCCCTGCAAATTTAATATACCAACTCTGAGACTGTACTATGCTGAGTAAAAGAGAACAGTGCAGCAATCACTGCCCAAGATATCAGCAGTTTTTAATACCTGCTTCCTACAGCAACACATACCCTCCAATTATAAAAACTTATTTTTTTGATTTTCTACTTCAAACTAAAATGAACTTACCCACAGACAACACAACTATGGTACATAAAATTCACCATATTGCACTATGTATGTACTGCAAATCCTTAAAGGGAAACTGCACCAACAAACCACTTGCCATTTCTATGTTTAAACATATTTCAGCAAACTGCAACAAATTCTTTTACAATAACTATGATTTCACTATGCTGTTAATTTATATAGGGTATAACTACCTTTCTCTGTTTCGATATTCCAGCATTCGTTGTTGAATGTCAGGGTTTTGAGACTTTGCTGTTTTCATCTCAATGTTTTGAGGTTCAGTATTATGGCAATTGGGGTTTTGAAAGTAGATCCATATATATGTATATATGGGTTACCTTTAGTTAACCGACAGCCCACTCCATCGAAATCAACTTCACCGACATGGCAGAACATCGACAACTGGAGAGCCGACAATTCCCACACAGTAATTAACTGTTTGGCCATCAACCTGAACTTTGCCCCTTACCCCCATGGTAGTGCATTCTCGGAGTTGAAATATTTATGAAGGGGGGTGTGGGGGGCTATCGGTGGGTTTGTTTTACTGGTAGTTGTTGAATTTGGGATGGCCAAATGGTTACTTACCATGTGAGAAACGTTCTCCCAATGTTGATGTTCTGCCGTGTCTGTGAAGTTGGTTTCGATGGAGTGGGATATATATATATATATATATATATATATATATATATATATATATATATATATATAAAAATAGATATGTGTGAGTTTGCGCACATGCATCTGTAGATATAACCATAATGTAAGGAAAGCCAAAAAACCTCCTTTAATGCATAGTTTAAAAACTTTGTAGAATATAAAAGTAGTGGAGCAAAACAGGTAATGCCTTCTCTTAAAACACAAATTTTATTAAAATACGATGAGCGCTTTTGCTTATTAGCTTCTTCAGATCAACATAACCTTAGTTCATACAGATAGCAGTTTATATAACAAATTCAAACTAGTCAATGCCCAATCATGACTCCCTTTCAATTAAGACATTTTTATACATTTTTAAAAGAATATCACAGTATGCTAAAATTCCATACAAAAAACTTTGCTGCTCCGTACATAAAATACTGTACTTATTAGATAAATAATACAACAATAACACTCATTCTCTATATAAAAGCTGAATATAAGGCAAATTTATATATATATAATAAAGAATCAGACAAACATATGTAATCATAAATATACCTATATAGCACTCACTATGCATGTGAGTATAGAAAGACTCACTTACTTATTCAACATGACTAATCATGATATAGGAAATTGCCTGGATATATCTTAAACTTTCCTACATGTCATAAAATGATATATATAATATATATATATATATATATATATATATATATATATATATATATATATATATATATATATATATACCTGTATATAAATTATATGCAATGTATAGTATATGTTGCATATTCTACATCAATGGGGATAGACCTCTTAGAAAATATTCATTTTATATTCCTACGCTTCCTTAGCAAGGGTTTAATGGATGCTGTCTCATTTAAACCCTTGCACCTATCTGCTCTTAATCTGATGACCCAGTTGTTCTCCCTATACTCTGTATGGTTTCTAATGTTACCTTCTCGTATCCTTGGAGAAATAACTTCCAATACTCTAAATGTAAACCAATGTGTGTCATCTGTACGCATGACATGCCTAGCTAGGGCATTGTGCTCTGATTTCTTACGGATGTGATAAACATGTTCATGTATACGATCTCTAAACATCCTATTTGTTTTTCCAACGTAAATCGAATGGCAAATCTGACACACAGCCAAATATATAAGATTCGTTGTTTTACAATTAGCTGTGGAAGACAGCATAAACTCCTTCTTCGAGTCAGGGTGAAGAAAAACCCTAGATGTGTCTATATAAGTACAAAAATTACATGCACCACATGGTTTGGTATTCCCATCATCCAATTGTTCTTGAGTATTATGTGAGTAGCATAGTAATCTTTTAAGAATTTTCTTGTTCTTAAATAAGAACTTAGGTCATTCACCAACTATCTTCCTAATACTATCATCTACCTGTAGTATGGACCAATACTTACAGATTATATCTCTGACTTCCTGATTATCAGATGTAAAAAATATGGGAAATCTGATGGTAGCAAGATTAACTAAGGGGTCCAAATCAGGACCTGATATCACAGGACCATTATAAGGTGCTGCTGCACCTATACGCAGTGCAGTAACATCTTTCAGATTCCCATCTGTCTCTGTTTCTGTATATCCTCTAAATAATAATTTATCTTTCAAATCTATAAGTTCCTTCTTAAAACATTCCTCTGATGGATTTAGCCTTGAAGCTCTTACTCCCTGGCCTTTAATGATGTTCCTAAACACATGTAGGGGATGCATGCTGGACCTCATCAATAATGAATTACGATAACAGGGCTTCTGATATACCCCAGTGTTAATCAAACCATCAGATAACTTCTCTATATAGAGATCTAGATAGTCTATTCTTGAATCAGACCAATTCATTGTGAATTTCAAATAATTCGTTAGACTATTCATTCTATCCACAAAGTTCTGTAGTTGACCATAATTTCCATTCCATAGAACAAAAAGATCATCAACAAAACGTCGATAGAAGACAACATATTTCCTAAAGTCTTCCAATAGGAAAAGGGTACTTTCCTCCCATTGTGCCAAGAACATGTTAGCATAGCTATTGGAACATGGGGTCCCCATGGCCACCCCATCTTATTGTATATAAATCATCTCCCCAAATATAAACAAGTTGTTCTCTAATACTAATTTAAGGAAATGAGTGATAAGATCAATTTGTAACGCTGAATACTCACTATGGTTCTGCAAGTATGTTTCTATAGACTGAATCCCTATGTCATTTGGTATAATTGTAAATAAGGATTGTACATCCAATGTTACCAAAAGTAGTTCTTGAGTATTTTCTCTCCCTTCTAAACACACATATAAATCCATCAGGAACTGTTTAGTGTCCCTTAACACATACTGGTTCCCATTTAGAAGAGGTCTTAGATGTTTCTCAATATATACAGAAAGATGCTCTGTCAGCCAACCTCCTACAGCCACTATGGGCCTCATGGGTGGATCACTGGCATTCTTATGAATCTTGGGTAAGCCATGTATAGTGGGTATTAGAGGATTCTTAACTAATAGATAACCTAGCAATTCTTTAGTAATCACCTGTCCTTTATACATATCTAGCAATGTATTAGTCACATACTGTATAATATTATGTGTTTCCTTCTTCGTGATGTTTCTATAAAATTTATCATTCAGCAATTTGTTCATGGATATAATATATTGTATAGCATCCATCACAACCACTCTACCTCCCTTATCGGCAGGTCTGATGGTAATGGAAGCGTCCCTTTGTAAGTCTTTTAAAAATATTCTTTCATTATAGCTTAAGTTGTCTCTTCTAGTCCTTCTATTATTACAAGCACGAGTACCTCCATGCGTATCATAATATTTAAATAGATCAGCTTCGGTGAGTTTTAAATAAGCTTCCACCAATGGATGGTTTAAGGGAACAAAATGACTCAAATTCCTGAATCTGTGTGTATTGTTAGCTTCTACACTTATGGTGTCCTTGTCATGACTCCCAAACATAAATTTAAGCATAATGTTTCGACAAAAAACCTTAAGATCTAAAACAGTATCTGTTAAACTGCTTTTACACATAGGTATAAAATTCAGCCCTTTGGAGAGTAAACTCTCTTCTTCAGGGGAAAATACATGGGATGAAATATTAAACATCAATGGTTCTTCCCATTTCCCCACATTTTCTTCAATGTTTGATGAGGTATAAATTCGCCTGAATGTTTCCGTTTTTGGCGGCCACGACTCATAGAGCGTGTCCTCCGTATCCCTTTGTCCAACCGTACTGGAAGGGGAAAAGAAACACTCTCTCCTAAATTTTCTACCTGTTCTACATAATTATCATTCTTTTTATTAAACACTTTTGGTCTAACTACAGGTTGCTGTGTTTGTAGCACTAGTGGTGACCTTGTAACCCTAACATCCGGGTATAAATTACTAGTTGATAATGTTGGCGTGTTACTTTTGTTCTTACTACTATTAACATCATTAGTCACATCATTTAAAAACACTTCAGTGTTAGGAGCATAGTCAATTACTTCTATTGAACTTCGTTTAGTAGTTAAAGTGCCTTCATCAATCACTTCGTCTAGCACATTAGTTCTAGAAGTAACATCTACATTCACATTAATTGAATCATTCACACTTAAACTATTATTTGTTGCAGAATTAACAGTAGTAATGGTTTTAACAGTCTGGTCATTTGCATGGCCTAATGCTGAATCAACAGTCCGTACATTATGTCCTTGCCTGAGCCACGTAAAAACATGGCCTAGTTTAAAATCGTTGGTGTCCCTTATAATTTTATTCCTTTTTTTGGTGCAGCAGCCTATGTTTGAATGCTGCTATCCCATCAAGTAGACTTTCAAACATGGGATTCACTGTACTAGTAGGAAAGTTATCAAATATATATTGCTGCTTTAATTTGACAGCCTCCATAAGTTTCGACTCTTCCGGTACAAAGAACTCAATAAGTAAAGTGAAATATTTCCTGCTTACCTCTAAATTAATCTGCTGCCAACGGGTAAGCAGTTCTGGATAGTGTGCCCCTTGAGTCGGCATATTAAATACTCTTAATCCTCGGGGTGCGATTTATGTTTATGTTTATCACATCCGTAAGAAATCAGAGCACAATGCCCTAGCTAAGCATGTCATGCGTACAGATGACACACATTGGTTTACATTTAGAGTATTGGAAGTTATTTCTCCAAGCATATGAGAAGGTGACATTAGAAACCATACAGAGTATAGGGAGAACAATTGGATCATCACATTAAGAGCAGATAGGGGCAAGGGTTTAAATGGGAGAGCATCCATTAAACCCTTGCTAAGGAAGCGTAGGAATATAAAATGAATATTTTCTAAGAGGTCTATCCCCATTGATGTATAATATGCAACATATACTATACATTGCATATAATTTATATACAGGTATATATATATATATATATATATATATATATATATATATATATATATATTATATATGTAATTTTATGACGTGTAGGAAAGTTTAAGATATATCCAGGCAATTTCCTATATCATGATTAGTCATGTTGAATAAGTAAGTGAGTCTTTCTATACTCACATGCATTGTGAGTGCTACATAGGAATATTTATGATTACATATGTTTGTCTGGTTTTTTATATATATATATATATATATATATATATATATAAATTTGCCTTATATTCAGCTTTTATATAGAGAATGAGTGTTATTGTTGTATTGTTTATCTAATAAGTACAGTATTTTATGTACGGAGCAGCAAAGATTTTGTATGGAATTTTAGCATACTGTGATATTCTTTTAAAAATTTATAAAAATTTCTTAATTGAAAGGGAGTCATGATTGGGCATTGACTAGTTTGAATTTGTTAAATAAACTGCTATCTGTATGAACTAAGGTTATGTTGATCTGAAGAAGCTTATAAGCGAAAGCGCTCATCGTATTTTAATAAAATTTGTGTTTTAAGAGAAGGCATTACCTGTTTTGTTCCGCTACTTTTACATTCTACAAAGTTTTATTATTATCTCAGCAACGGAGCATTTATTCGGCTGGCTGGCAGCTAAACTTTTAATTTTGCTGCTTACATTTATTTTTATTGCTGTCGCCATCTGGAGCAGGATTATGCAGTCAGCTGTATGTATTAAGCTTGACTATAATCCAGGGAGAGAGGAGAGAACTGAAGATATACTATGTAAAAGATTCCTACAATGCCTTACATGCACGAAGAGTGTATCGTGGCAACTGGAGGCGGATATTCTACCTGATGACATCAGCACAGAGACCAGGGATCTCAAGTGTGGTTGCAGCAACTTTTGGATGAGCTTGAGAAAGATTTTCTCAAGCTGAAGAGCTTACAAGCGCAGTGACTACACTTTCAACATTGTTTGGACAAATAAATCGTACCCCGAGGATTAAGAGTATTTAATATGCCGACTCAATGGCACACTATCCAGAACTGCTTACCCATTGGCAGCAGATTAATTTAGAGGTAAGCAGGAAATATTTGACTTTACTTACTGAGTTCTTTGTACCGGAAGAGTCGAAACTTACGGAGGCTGTCAAATTAAAGCAGCAATATATATTTGATAACTTTCCTACTAGTACAGTGAATCCCATGTTTGAAAGTCTACTTGATGGGATAGCAGCATTCGAACGTAGGCTGCTGCACCAAAAAAGGAATAAAATTATAAGGGACACCAACGATTTTAAACTAGGCCACGTTTTTATGTAGTCCAGACAAGGACATAATGTACGGACTGTTGATTCAGCATTAGGTCATGCGAATGACCAGACTGTTAAAACCATTACTACTGTTAATTCTGCAACAAATAATAGTTTAAGTGTGAATGATTCAATTAATGTGAATGTAGATGTTACTTCTAGAACTAATGTGTTAGACGAAGTGATTGATGAAGGCACTTTAACTACTAAATGAAGTTCAATAGAAGTAATTGACAATGCTCCTAACACTGAAGTGTTTTTAAATTATGTTAATAGTATTAAGAACATAAGTAACACGCCAACATTATCAACTGGTAATTTATACCCGGATGTTAGGGTTACAAGGTCACCACTAGTGCTACAAACACAGCAACCTGTAGTTAGACCAAAAGTGTTTAATAAAAAGAATGATAATTATGTAGAACATGTAGAAAATTTAGGAGAGAGTGTTTCTTTTCCCCGTCCAGTACGGTTGGACATAGGGATACGGAGGACACGCTCTATGAGTCGTGGCTGCCAAAAACGGAAACACTCAGGCAAATTTATAACTCATCAAACATTGAAGAAAATGTGGGGAAATGGGAAGAACCATTGATGTTTAATATTTCATCCCGTGTACTTTCCCCTGAAGAAGAGAGTTTACTCTCCAAAGGGCTGAATTTTATACCTATGTGTAAAAGCAGTTTAACAGATACTGTTTTAGATCTTAAGTTTTCTTTGTCGAAACATTATGCTTAAATTTATGTTTGGGAGTCATGACAAGGATACCATAAGTGTAGAAGCTAACAATACACACAGATTCAGGAATTTGAGTCATTTTGTTCCCTTAAACCATCCGTTGGTGGAAGCTTATTTAAAACTCACCGAAGATGATCTAATTAAATATTATGATATGCATGGAGGTACTCATGCTTGTAATAATAGAAGGACTAGAAGAGACAACTTAAGCTATAATGAAAGAATATTTTTAAAAGACTTACAAAGGGACGCTTCCATTACCATCAGACCTGCCGATAAGGGAGGTAGAGTGGTTGTGATGGATGCTATACAATATATTATATCCATGAACAAATTGCTGAATGATAAATTTTATAGAAACATCACGAAGAAGGAAACACATAATATTATACAGTATGTGACTAATACATTGCTAGATATGTATAAAGGAGAGGTGATTACTAAAGAATTGCTAGGTTATCTATTAGTTAAGAATCCTCTAATACCCACTATATATGGCTTACCCAAGATTCATAAGAATGCCACTGATCCACCCATGAGGCCCATAGTGGCTGGAGGAGGTTGGCTGACAGAGCATCTTTCTGTATATATTGAGAAACATCTAAGACCTATTCTAAATGGGAACCAGTATGTGTTAAGGGACACTAAACAGTTCCTGATGGATCTATATGTGTGTTTAGAAGGGAGAGAAAATACACAAGAACTACTTTTGGTAACACTGGATGTACAATCCTTATTTACAATTATACCAAATGACATAGGGATTCAGTTTATAGAAACATACTTGCAGAACCATAGTGAGTATTCAGCGTTACAAATTGATCTTATCACTCATTTCCTTAAATTAGTATTAGAGAACAACTTGTTTATATTTGGGGAGATGATTTATATACAACAAGATGGGGTGGCCATGGGGACCTCATGTGCCAATAGCTATGCTAACATGTTCTTGGCACAATGGGAGGAAAGTACCCTTTTCCTATTGGAAGACTTTAGGAAATATGTTGTCTTCTATCGACGTTTTGTCAATGATCTTTTTGTTCTATGACATGGAAATTATGGTCAACTACAGAACTTTGTGGATAGAATGAATAGTCTAACGAATTATTTGAAATTCACAATGAATTGGTCTGATTCAAGAATAGACTATCTAGATCTCTATATAGAGAAGTTATCTGATGGTTTGATTAACACCGGGGTATATCGGAAGCCCTGTTATCGTAATTCATTATTGATGAGGTCCAGCATGCATCCCCTGCATGTGTTTAGGAACATCATTAAAGGCCAGGGAGTAAGAGCTTCAAGGCTAAATCCATCAGAGGAATGTTTTAAGAAGGAACTTATAGATTTGAAAGAGAAATTATAATTTAGAGGATATACAGAAACAGCGATAGATGAGAATCTGAAAGATGTTACTACACTGCGTATAGGTGCAGAAGCACCTTATTATGGTCCTGTGATATCAGGTCCTGATTTGGACCTCTCAGTTAATCTTACTTCCATCAGATTTCCCATATTTTTTACATCTGATAATCAGGAAGTCAGAGATATAATCTGCAAGAACTGGTCCATACTACAGGTAGATGATAGTATTTGGAAGATAACTGGTGAATGACCTAAGTTCTTATATAAGAACAAGAAAAATCTTACAAGATTACTATGCTACTCACATAATCCTCAAGAACAATTGGATGATGGGAATACCAAACCATGTGGTGCGTGTAATTTTTGTACTTATATAGACACATCTTGGGTTTTTCTTCACCCTGACTCGAAGAAGGAGTTTATGCTGTCTTCCACAGCTAATTGTAAAACAACAAATCTTATATATTTGGCTGTGTGTCAGATTTGCCATTCGTTTTACATTGTAAAAACAAATAGGATGTTTAGAGATCGTATACGTGAACATGTTTATCACATCCGTAAGAAATCAGAGCACAATGCCCTAGCTAAGCATGTCATGCGTACAGATGACACACATTGGTTTACATTTAGAGTATTGGAAGTTATTTCTCCAAGCATACAAGAAGGTGACATAAGAAACCCTACAGAGTATAGGGAGAACAATTGGATCATCACATTAAGAGCAGATAGGGGCAAGGGTTTAAATGAGAGAGCATCCATTAAACCCTTGCTAAGGAAGTGTAGGAATATAAAATGAATATTTTCTAAGAGGTCTATCCCCATTGATGTATAATATGCAACGTATACTATACATTGCGTATAATTTATATACAGGTATATATATATATATATATATATATATATATATATATATATATATATCTATTATATATGTCATTTTATGACATGTAGGAAAGTTTAAGATATATCCAGGCAATTTCCTATATCATGATTAGTCATGTTGAATAAGTAAGTGAGTCTTTCTATACTCACATGCATAGTGAGTGCTATATAGGAATATTTATGATTACATATGTTTGTCTGTTTTTTTATTATATATATATATATATATATATATATATATATATATATATATATATATATATGTGCCTTATATTCAGCTTTTATATAGAGAATGAGTGTTATTGTTGTATTATTTATCTAATAAGTACAGTATTTTATGTACGAAGCAGCAAAGTTTTTTGTATGGAATTTTATCATACTGTCATATTCTTTTAAAAATTTATAAAAATTTCTTAATTGAAAGGGAGTCATGATTGGGCATTGACTAGTTTGAATTTGTTATATAAACTGCTATCTGTATGAACTAAGGTTATGTTGATTTGAAGAAGCTAATAATCGAAAGCGCTCATCGGATTTTAATAACATTTGTGTTTTAAGAGAAGGCATTACCTGTTTTGCTCAGCTACTTTTACATTCTACAAAGTTTTATTATTTCGGCAACGGAGCATTTATTCGGCTGGTTGGCAGCTAAACTTTTCATTTTGATAGTTTAAAAACTGTTTTGTCAATTTTGCATTTCATGTACATATCACACACAAACACTGTCTGGTTCATTGCCTCTTTAATTACTCCACAAACATCGAGTAAAATAGTATGAAATTTTTTTGAATTCCCACATATTTATATGCACATATAACCATAATTTAGGCAAAAACAATACACAGTACATTAGCCCGTTGGATAAAATCTGCCATGCCAATATTACTATTCCTTTGCATATTACATATGAATAGTATTTGTTGCATTGCACTTTTAATTATTTGAAACACTTTGGAGTAGTATCCCACCCCTTATTTTGAAATGTATCAGTTAGACTTCTAAATAACTAAGGAGCTTTGATTCCAGCTGTAAAATAATCCCATGAAAGTGCACATGTACCAGAGCTATGCACTAGTCTTAGCTGCTGACAAATGCTTACAGTTATACACCATCTAATAAAGGGTCATTGATCACTGGACTTGGCTGACACCAGACATGTCTGGAAATTTCTAAATACTCATGTGCTACTAATTCCTCCTTTGTGTTAACAAGAGAAAAGCCATTATGAACACATATCATTTTGGCAATTTGGTAGCATTTGTTTCTCATAATATGCAGTGGAGCTTGTGGGAACTAAATTCAGGCTAACGAGAAGTTTTGCCTTGTCAAAAAGTAATTCTATTTACTAATAGAAATATGTCAGCAGATTAAACAGAGAGCTCATTAAAAGGAATGACAACAGTTATGCATTGTCTCCAGACTAAATCAAATAAAAATGATATAATTATCACAGCTTCTTTTTACTCTGTGGGATAACTATTTCATGTACTGCTACATTGACATGATTTCTAATTTTATTTATTAGGTTATTGTCTGCAAACAGTAATTATAGGTGTCGCATTTAGCGGTGTCAGTGGCACAACAGGGAGCACAGTTGCCTTTTGTGCAGAAGGTCACAGGTAACATTTCCATACTAGGTAGATCAGTAGCTTATACTGCAGTGCAGCAAAAGAGGCTGCTGCACTCCTGCTTGTATCAACTTTCACATGAGGCATAAAACTAAAACCTCATCTGCTTGAGTTGGTGGCAACTATGATAGATGTTAAAAATCCCACAGCACCTATTGAAAAGAGTAGGGGAAGTTTCCTGATGCCCTGGCCAAATTTCAAAAATGCCACCTGGAAAAGAGGCTACTAGCTTAGTGGAACTAACCCAATCAAGAAAGAATAAATAAAAATAAATGTTAGTGGTAGGGACAAAGAGTCCTTTTCTCAAGACTGAACATGCTTCAGAAATAAGTAGGAGATGCAAAATGCATATCTCAGCTAAAAGCTGTTTTAGTTTAAAAGTTGTCCATTTATACGGAGAAGGTGAGTTAGGGCTCAAGCCACAGTCTTAGGCACTTGTACTATGAGATGGTCTCCACAGCTTAATGACATTAGAAAGGAATCAACTATGCAGGAGGCACAAGATGGAGTCTGCCATATGTGATTTAACAGCATTTTGTTTTTGGAAAGTTAATATAGATTAACTGATGTTTAAACCATTTGTTAGCTACTGAAACATCCTTGGTAAATTTGATGCATAAAGTGTAATTAAATGACTCTAATGAGTCAGTGCCAAGTTGTTAGCATAAACCAGGATATATAAGTTAGTGTTGCTTAATGAGAGGGAGGTAATAAAAGTAGTAAACAGCAATGGTCTAACTACGGTATCTAAGTATGCACCACGCATAAAGAATGGGTGTGGAAATGGTGGAATCCAAAAGAGCAGAAAATAATCTAAAGTTTCCCAAATAGTTAAGCTTAGGCAAAGCTGTTGGCTGTAGGCCAGTTTTGAGTAGCGTCTCCATTGACTGGGTTGAATGAGCAAATCAAAGTCTTCATTTAGGTCAGCAAACAAAGTTCTTTCAATATCCTTTGGGTTATTTTCTTGGAAATGGCTCCTGTGAGGCTGTAGGTAAGTGTTACTTCAATTAATGTACCTGGGCCTCTTATTTCCACCTTCTTTTTACTTGTCTGTGATCATTCCATGGAATCTTATGTTCCTTAAAATAAAGGCATCTGTTATGTATCAGTGCGGAATACACAACAGTGAAGGTATGTTGCTATTGGCTTTTTAATAGTACTGAATAGCCGATAGCGTGTTGCACGAGATTGAGATACAGCAGGGACTGTTTTTCCTCTTTCTTCACTGTAGTGTGATCTCAGAATTGGTATATATTATTTTTAGTAAGTCTGGGGGGCTTGCACTCCTGCAAAGATATTTGTTTTAGTTGATTTTCTGTTGTGTGTTTTGATCTTGTGTAGTCGATGTTCTGAGCTTCAATGTTCAAAGGTTTCGATTTTATGAATTTATTCCATCAGTGTACTCTATAACCCCACAATGGCAAAAATAAATATTTTAGACTTTGTATGGTTATGAATAATGTAGTTCCACCTTTTTTTTAGCAGACGTAAAAACAATGATGGGCTACAACAGGTGCCATATGATGGATTAGTTAACATAACATTATATTGTGTAATACTTGGTTTCATACCCTTGGCTTCCCAATCCATGCCATATGTTTAGGTCTTTTGTGGTAAAAACATGGCAAATAATTTAGTTACTTAATTCAGTTCATTAACTGAGTAGGTGAGCTGGTCATAAGGTCCTTTTTGGTCATGCAGACAGATACAAACATAATACATACATAGGTATGTACAATAACTACAGTAAACATGGATCCCTATATATACATTTTAAATCGAAGTACAGCATAAAACAATATTATGCTGTGACTGTCAGGACTGTAGTCAAATCAGGTAGTAAACAGGAACTATAATTGCAATGAACAGTTGTAGATTACGTGTACCTGGGGTCATGGGCAGTTTTCAAGACATGGGCTCCCCAAACACATTTTAGGACCACACATACATGCATGTGTTCTTTTGAATTCACCTTCTTGATTGTTTGAAATGTATACTTATCTACCAGATTGTTTTAAATTATATTTATTGTTTAAAAAAATCAAAGCTTGTCTGAGTGTTTGTTTTAAGTTTGAGTAGTCCTGAGAATTTTTCCAGCAAGAAGTTAAACAAAATTTACTAACTGGTAAATGATCCATTTCAGGACATTTGAACCATATGAGACCTCCAAGATAGCTAGAACTATAATCCATCACTGTCTATACCCATCAATTACAGCCACTTTATTGACTATGTATATTTCACATATCTGTGATAGGTTCATAGGTGTGAAATATGCTAAAGTCCACAAGGGACTTTTTAAGCCTAGACATGCATTCCAAGTCTCTGGCAAGTTCTGGTGCCCTTGATAAGTGTAAGCAGGGGCTTAAGAGATGAAACATTTACAAGCAGGAGCCTGGGATATGAACCATTTGCAGGCTGTCTGTATCTATTAGAGATATAGGTGCCAAACCAGGGATGAATTTCCTGCTCCCCATCCAGTTGTCCATGTTATACTTGAATTGGTTTAGGGAGGAAATCTGCTTCACATGGATGGGGTGCCTGTTCTAGTGAAGGGCAGTTTCTGGGATACATACCTGTCTGTCTCTCCAGCAGGTCATATTTATTTCACACCCAATGTTTAAGTCTTTAGAGTGGGTCATTCTGGTTCTGTTTGTTTTGTGCATATGCAAGAGATCCATCAGGGTGGGGTCTGGCAATGTTTTGTATGCCAGGCAGAGATCTTGCATCAACAGCAGGAGACAATACAGAGATAGGGCCTTGAGATGGTCTGCACAGGACATGTTACTTACGCCCTGTATTCTTTTAGTGAGGAACCTCTATAGATGTTCTCATTGTTTGATGTGCCTGGTTAGATACATACCAAAGGTGGCACTGTACTCAATGAGAAGTCTGATGAATGCCAAATACAGTAGAATAATGATCTCCATGGACCTAGATGCCATAACTTTATTTATAAGTTGTGCAACATAGAATGATTTCCTTACTGCTGTAGCCACATGATGGTCAAAGGCTAGGTTACTGACTATGAGTGTTCCCAAGTCCCTAATTATTGGGTCAACTCTTAGGGGTGTTTTGTTAATATGATAGTTATGAGGGGTGGATGACTTCCCGAAGGATGCTATTATACACTTCTTGGTATTTAGTCTTAGTCCGTGGCTCTGCTACCAGATATTTGTCTGTGTTAGCCATTCCTGGAGAACATATGTGTCAGTGAAGGATTCTATGACTGCTCTTAATTTGTAATCATCTGCAAATTTAGTCAGCCAGAGGCCATGGCCTTGACTTCAGAGAAGTAAACCCCAAAATGAAGTGGTCCCAGGACTGATCCCTGGACTACAGGAAATAGTTTATTAACTTAATCCTTTGTGCCAACTGCCAGACAGACAGACAGACTCCAGACACACACACACACACACACACACACACACACACACACACACACACACACACACACATGCACACACCATAGTAGAGTTTTCAACTTACTTCACACACATGTATAGTAGTCCTGCAAAGCCAAATTAAGGACCATTAAAAATGACAAAATGACAACAAGGTATGTTGCTTTTACATCCACAGAATTGTCCCACCTAGCAGCCATAATCCCTGTATTCACAATGTATACCTCAGCCATCTATTTGATTGTGATAAAAATGGCCATAGTAATACATTTTAAGTTTGTTTCACATAAACAAACACTCAGTAGACACAGTAAACTATTTTAAATTCATACAAACACTGACTAGTCTTGAAAAGTCATATCAATATTTATTGAAAATGAACAGATAACAAGTGCATTACTATATCAAAAGACAGCTGACAACATTGTCCAGTAGTTACAGCCATTATTTTGATAAAGTACACACCATATGTCTGGTTATGATAAAAATGGCCACAGTAAATGTATTTTAACTTTGTTTCTCACAAGTAGTAGACACGGTAAAGTATTACAACTTGTTTTACATAAAGGATATTAATCTTGCAAAGCCAGAATAATGATCAAATAATGATAATCATTTTCATCTACACACAGCCCCTTGACTCAACAGTTATATCCTGCTTTCCTGTCTTTGTACCTTTCAAATATCTGACTATAATAAAAAAATGGTGACACAGTAAAATATATTGACTAAATTTTACACAAACACACCAGTTGTCATTTGCGTGCCAGACTCCTACTGCTCTTATTAAATTCTGAGACCAGTGAATAATTTTACAATAGATTCTGTGCAAAATCCATCTTATGATAAAAGTAATGACCTGTATTCATACTTTCAAAAACTACTAGCCATAAACTGCTATTGCACTAGTACCCACTTAAACTGCTAACAACAAGGAATGTTAGTCTGAGTCATGATCATCAGATATCATCAGTCCAACTACAGCATTCAAGCAAAAGGGTTTCTAAACATTTCTATTAAATACTCACAATGTAAGTAACAAACTAACTACACTAACAGCATTGATTGTACAGGGAAGCACAGATTTCTTATAAATTATAGAATCATGGATAAAAGATGATTCATATATTCCAGTGTATTATGTCAGCTTTTACAGTTACACTTACAATACCCTAGGACCTCATATCGGTGTCGGTGGTTTTTACTCTTAGTGAAACAGATAATAGCAATAGTAATAACTCACAACAACAATTTTAATTCTGAACACTAGCTATGTGTTACTGATTGAATGACTATACCACCAGCTGGTTAAATGCATTATATTGTCTTGGGCTACTGCCTATTTTTTGTATGTCATAAACTTCATTAACCCCCTGCCAGCTATTGACCTATTCAAATAAGTTATCCATAGAGTCTGTTAGTACATGAAAAAAGCAAAATCATTCTCTTGGGTGACTTCAATTGGAAATTATTGGGTACCTCTTAAAACATATTAAATAGCTCTCTGTCAACGTGTTCAATCAATAAAGTCAAAATATACCCACATGCCATTCTAATTTACTGGATGCTGTCCTCTAATTTCCATCATACATTAACACATAAATATTATAGTTCTTACTCTATTTTTAGCGAACATTGCTCAATTAAAAGATACTGTCCTCTCAAGAGATTAGAAGTTCCTCCAGTCTATACCACTGATAATTATTTTACCCACAAGCTAGGAAACAGTCCTTCTTATGGAGATAAACATTGTAGACTGCAACCACGTGCATGGCCAAATGTACATGGGGTATTTCTACTTAATGGAAGACATTGTTATTCTCCCCCCAGTTCAGGTGATACGGCTTAGCTTTTTGATAGTGTCCTTTGGCTAAAAGCTTAGTAAGCACGCTACAGCTTCACAGCTGTTTACCAATATCTTGGTTGCTATACAAAGCAAACCACCAGTGAGGTAGTATACGTTTTAAGGCACCAACTGCCACAGGTGTATTGCCATTCAGAAGACATAGATTCAAGCCTGAGACAGATACTGGCTTGAATGTTCAAACATTTCAACATTGTGTAGATCCTAAATGATACTGCTGCAATGCTAGAAATGCTGCAAACATACATCTATCAAGAAAATCATATTCTACTGCCAGGCAGGTCTGTATTCTAGGCCATAATTCTAGATGAAGCCACACCAACATATTTTTCCAAGACCTTTTTTACAAGTATTATACACATATATTTTATTAATATCACCTCCACATCACCAAATAACACAGCAGGTCATTGTACTCTTACACACAAAACTCTACCACAACCCAGCACCTGACCATTTGCTTCATTAAGGTAGTCAGCTAAACTAATGTAAAAGAGTTGGAAAATTAAAAAAACTAGCAAACGTCCAAAAGTGATTATCCTGCATTCATCAGTATTTAAAATGCTGACTCTACTAATTGTTACTTCTCTCACACACATTTTCTACCTATCTGTTAAGACACTTGTACTTGAATCAAGAGATGCTGTTTAATAAACTCAAACTGCATATACTTTTGGTAAAGGTACACAAGCCTTATTTAAAAGTTCCATAGCAGACTACTCAATCTGAAAAGCCATCCACTAATCAAACCTGTTTGCCTGTTTGGATAAAAAAAAACAGTAGAAGAAGAAGAAAGAAAAACTTACCTAATGCTACTGCATCTGTTGCTCTTTTACTTTTATGCTACACTTCTTTCTCCTTTAATATTCACAGGCTTTCTCTCCTTCCTATTGACATCCTACAAATCAGGCAGATTGTAGGATGAAAAAACAGAACAGAATACCTGCAAAGTGAATGGTCAAGGGTATTGTGCACTAACGTCTCCATAGGATGCCTGTGAATGTTATTGATTAGCTTAAAAGTGAAGAAAGGTTAGGAAGGACATCAGACTATGACTTGAGCAATATTTAATATACTCACATTTCATCCTTTATGTATTCATTTTATAGTTGGTAGTAGACTCATCTGAAATGATCCATTTCAGTTATTGCCAAAAATACAACACAAAGCTACATGAGCAGAATAAAAATGCTATCAGAGAGGAAGAAAACCTTAATAATTAAATTGTACTGTGCAGGGCTATAATATCCTTAATGTTTTAAAAAGAATTCTCAAAAATACTTAAGTATACCTAGCTACAACCATGAAGTTTCACAAAGGAAATCCTATTCGAAAGGTAGAAAAATAATTTTACACTTTTAACAGCAGATTGTCATTTATGTTTATAGCTACCAAATGATGTTTTTGCCCTTTAAGAATCTCTGATTTTATAAACTGCAAAACTGCAAAATTGCAGCTGTTACCACAATCTTTTAGAGTTTGATCACTAGTTTACAGTCCATGTAAGTGCACATGAGAAACCGTGACACTGAAAGGAAAAATAAAATAGGCATCTTACGTGCTGCAGAAAGAAATTGCAGAGCTGTACTTCACAGGCTATGCAGTCACTTGACATGCTTCTTTTAAGTTTCTTCCCCTCTGCAATATTGGGCTTGGGACTTTGACTAAGCAGCAAAGTCTGAGAACTGCAGCAATTTGCACTTTAGAATGGATTTTACTTGCCAGCTAAATGAACAGCAGCACTTTGGTGGTGGGAGTAGAATTTAGTCTGTTTGTGGATCTTTACTTAACCAGGTCCCCAACATATTTGCAGCAGACCTTCTGATAAAATAAGTATTCTGATTCCAACAAGCTTTTAAAATTAAAATGCCTTCTTTACAGCACATATTGTTGTGCATTTACCAAGACTTCTTCAGGTCTTGTAAATGGCATTCCTTTACACAAAAATGAATAACTAAACAATAAAATAAATAAATGTATAAATGGTCCATGGATCAATGTTCAAATTAGTTGCAGGCAGTGCAGTACCTTACTACTGTGTTGGCAATGACCCCCCCCCTTCAGGTGATGTGGGCCACAAGCAGCTACCCAAATATCCCCATTTGTAAACCTAGGTCAATGGTCTTCACAGCAAAAAGTATAGAAATACTCCCAGTATATATTAGTTTACTATGTTGTTACCTTGGTAACATCAATATGCATAAATGCCTACTTTAGGAGTAGCAAAGAAATACTCCCTACTTAAGTGACATGCTCAGAGGCATACAGTTTCAAATGCGGCCTGTGGAAATCAGAGGTAGGAGTGCAGGTTGAGCATTCACACTAAAAAATACTCACAGTATTACATTTCATCTCTGCTAGTTTTAGGACTAATGTTTACTCCAACAAGCATATACTATTGCATTTGGCATAGGAAGTACCATAGCTTTATCACAACTCTTTGACTCAAGAATTCTGGGCAAAGAGAGATGTAATTAAGCAGCTACATTCCAAAATCAGGGACATTTTTTAACTTCTGGTCTAATTCATGAACATACAAGCTTTGCTTGAACATGCATTTTCAGAACAATAAGAAGTATACAAATATATTGTCTGGCATTATTTTACTGACTGTAATCCTGAATGTTTTACCAGAAAATCAAGTTTAATGATAGATGGCTAAATATATGAAGTAAAATTGGGGACATCTTGCAAAATCAGGAACAACTGAAATGTATGACCTCATCTACTTATGAAGCTGTGAGTGTTCCACAAGTACAGTATTAGTAGCAGGCAGAGTAACTCATCCCTCTAGTCCCTTCCCCGTTACTGAACTGCACAATCTACTGAACTTCTGTATAAGGCAGAAAAAGGATACTAAAATGGCACAGATATATACCCAGCCTGGAGTATTAAAATAAAAACTACTTTTATGGCATTGAAAGTCTGTGACATTCCACTCATCCTTAACAAATGCAGTTAATTTAAAATCTAATTTATGTTGATTATAATCCTGCCAACATAAGTACATTTTATAGGCTATTTGTTTACAAATGTGTTCTGCAGTATGATTAAATCAATGTAATTCATTCCTTTTTTTTTCTTGAATGTAATGTATTTCTTGTTTTCATTTGTAGAAATGTCTATTAATTCTAATGAAGCAGAAGTCAAAGGTTTCTTAGCTGCTTTTTCAAGCAGTAAGAATGAAACTGCTTCTGAGTCGCACATAGCGCCATCTTTCAGAAGGATATTTAACCTGGCAAAGAACCGGCCAAGAAGATCCACATTTTACACAACGGGGGTGAATATCTGTCCACAAGACTCAGTGAAGCAAATCACTGAAAATCACCAGGCTTATTACAAATTAAGAGGTAATAAAGTTGCAAAAGTGCTTAGTTTTATTTCAGCTTGTTTGTCTTAATTTGGTATCACTATCTTGTTTTCTCATCACTGCAAAATTTAGTAGAACCATGGTAACATCTTATGTGAACAGAAAGCAAGCAGATAATATTGGTGCTAGTACCAATAGTGTATTACAGCTGGTACTATATACAATGGTATCAGTACTGCTTCACTACTGGTACCAGTATTGCTACATCACTGGCCACAGGGGGACCAGAAATAATATATATTTTGTGCTTTATGGTCTTTCATCTCTCCTAGCAGCTCTGCTTCCTACCTTCTTCTTCCTTACAGAGGGAAATATTTCATATCCTTAAATCTACTCGATAGAAAGTCACAGTGTAGGGTTTGATAATCTGCTTGTCAGCTGGTTACTTGCTTAGTAGTATGATACATGGTAGGATTCAGAAAGAACTACTGCCAGGTAAGCCCTCACACGGGTGGCCAACCACTGATGGACACCCTATGATTCATAGACAAGCTCACCACAGCAATTTTACATAATCAGTAAAAATCAATACAGTGGGCAGTCTCAATGCTAATATTACATGACAATGATGCATTCTGGAAAAGTGACCCATGCTGATTAACCATGAGCTGTTTCTCCAGAATTTGCACAGCTGAGTGAGTCAGAGAAAAGCTTGAGTGTATAGCGTAGCATTGCTGGCCATGTTAAATAATGTGGCCAAAATGCCACATTCCCCCCAGTACTTCTAAAGGAAGAGACCACATTTTAGGTTAGTGTTGGGAAGTTTAGTGGAGAATTACTGGTAGGGAGTGTCACAGTATGCGTGTGTATATGTGACAGGGTGTCTGCATGTTTGCAGAGCTATGAGTGGTCTTAGGTGACTGTGTGTGTGTGTGTGTGTGTGTGTGTGTGTGTGTGTGTGTGTGTGTGTGTGTGTGTGTGTGTGTGTGTGTGTGTGTGTGTGTGTGTGTGTGTGTATGTGTGTGTGTGTGTTTTTCTCTCTCTATGAATGCTTACACGTATGAGTGAGACTGACTGAGGAGGATGCTTTGTTCAAGTATCAGGGACAATACAAAACTAATGTAAGAAAAGAGACCCAAAATCAGGAACAATTTTTAAATGCTACAGATTCACTAAAAACTTGATAGGACAACATGTTTTGCATCAACATGCATTTCTGGAACAGTAAGAAATATCAAACTCTAATATCTGGCATTACTGACTGTGTAATCCTCAGTTAATTATTTTAAGAGGGACATGGCAAAAATAAGAGTCAAAATCTTGGACATTCTTCAAAATCAGGGACAGTTGAGAGGTCTGCGTGTGTGTGTGTGTGTGTGTGTGTGTGTGTATGTGTGTGTGTGTGTGTGTGTGTGTGTGTGTGTGTGTGTGTGTGTGTGTGTGTGTGTGTGTGTGTGTGTGTGTGTGTGTTCATGAGTAAGACTAAGTGGGGTGGTGTGATGTTTATGTGTGTATGTGTGGATGTCAGTGAGTGTGTGTATATCTGTGTGTCTGCATTTGTGTGGGAGACAATGAGTGGATGTTTGTGCCCACAAGATGTATGGGCTACAAATGGTAAGTACTGCTGAAAAATCCTATTTAGCACTGATGGAAATTACACCCATTTCATTTGCATGCAAATTAAACAATTATGAGGTCTTTTTCATTCCAACTAAATATGCCTTTAAATTGTATTTCTCCTGTTCAAATAAACTGCAAGTTTTGGCCACTGTGTTTATGCAAGTGCAGGGATTTTTTTCTGATTTCTAGCACAGTACTCCTATATTTTTTGCCACAATTTGTAGTTTGCAGTGGTAAGATTTACAATGTGAACATTTTAGGCAACATAACTATACTTAATAAATATTATACTCTGGCCATCTGTTTTCAAAACATTCATGTTATTACAGATTTTACTTCCCCCGGCAATTTTTCTGTTCAGGCTGTCTGCCTCACAGCCATTAGCAGCCATGAAAGAGTGAAGTATACTGTGATATGATTTGGTCTGTTGTGCTATTAAACAACCTGCCCTTCATAGAAGTGCAATAAATGGGCCCAAACTGATCTTCAGATGAGATGTTGAACAAAGGCCCTATCTGTTTGAGTTGGTGGTAACTCACATGGATGTAAAAGATCCCATATATATATATTTTTAATTGATATATGCATTACATATTATTAATCCACGGTGGTGCAGTGGTAGAGTTGTTGCCTCACAGCAAGAGGTTCTCCCGTTCGATTCTCGGCTGGAGTGCGGGGAGTGCCTTTTGTGTGGAGTCTGCATGTCCTCCCCGCGGTTGGTTGGGCGTTCGAAAGACATGCGTAAATGGGCATGCCTTCGTTGAAGATTGAACGTCGAGCTGGCACCTCGACGTTCGTGAAAATCTACTGCCAACCATTAGCGGACCGGAGTTCCGCTTTGGTGACCCCTAACCAGGAAAAGCCGATAGACAAACAAACAACATGCATTACATATTATTAACATATTTACATCTATTTGCGAATCTCCACACAGTATAAACTTCAACGTAAACTCCCCCCTCTCACACACACACCCACACTCTTTTATCCACAGCCCAAAACATTATTTTGTCTGGAATCTTTGTGAAAGTCCATTTTTCTTTGTATTTGATTTCATTTAGTCTCTCATTCCATATAGTCCATGAAACATAAAATATTACTCTGTCCATTTTCTTCACTTCTTCCTGTTTTCATGCACCATAATAACCACATTCTATTATGTCCATATTTATTTGTTCAAATTTAAACAAACTTTTCACCCTATTATGTTTACATATTTCTTTCCATAAATGATTAACTCTTTCACATTTCAAAAACACATGCTCAGTAGTCTCAATCTCTCCACATTGATTACATATCCTAGCTTACTTTTTCTTGTGTGTCATATTTGCTTTAACTGGCAATTTTGTATTAGACAATCTCCATAAAAATGCATTCTTTAATCATTTTATAGTTATTATATCCATCATTATGGCTTTTTTCTTATCTGTATTTATTTATTTATATTTTCTTATCCATTTCTAAATCTTTCCATGGATCAATGCAATAAAATGCTTTCATAATATTTAAGTACCATTCCTTACTATTTTTCTCACATATATTCTTTTTTTATTTTGCATAATACAATTTTTTTTGGTATCCTTTCATTTCTTCATTCACAATGCTTTTACTTCTCTTTTTAACTTCAATTCCTTCCCACAATTTGTTGTATTTATAATATAGTATTTCTTTCAAGTTTTTATTTTTATAGGTTCATAGGTGTGTACTAGGCTAATAGCTCTGGAGCCTTTACAAACCTAGCTCATAGGATTACCCTGCCATCATGCCACCTGAGCTTAGTTAACAGTGCCTCTGTTGAGTAGAGTTACTGGAGTGATCCCTGGGGTGAATTTTCTATTTCCCATCCACTCATCAAGATTTCTCTTCAAGAGGGCCAGTGAGGTGCTCTGCTTGACATATATGGGAAGTCTATTCCATAGCATGGGAAGTCTCTGGGTTATGAACCTGTACCTCCAGCATGTTCTGTTGATTGTGGTAATGAGGTAGATGTCTCTGGAGCATGTGTTGTGGAGGGATTGGGATTTCTTTAGACGTAACATTTCTAACAGTGCTGGGTCAGACATGGCTTTGTAAGTCAAGCAGAGATCGCCTCTAAGTAGGCAATATGAGACAGAGAATAATTGGAGTTTTTTGAGTCTGTCCATATAGGACAAGTGTTTAAGACCTAGGAACCTCTTTGTGAGGTACGTCTGTGGCCTTTCTAACTGTTGCAGGTGTTTAGTGAGGTACATGCCAAATGGGGCATTATACCCGATGACTGGTCTAATGAGGGAAGAGTAGAAAAAGATGATGACCTCTTTCTTCCTGGATGCAAAACCCTTGGTAATGAGATGTGCCACATAGAAGGACTTTCTGACCACAATGGCAATGTGGTGGTCAAAGGAGCGGTTGCTGTCAACCTGTGTCCCAGATATCTTATAGTGTTCAGTGTTCAGTGGGCTGCCATCAATGTGGTAATTAGTGGGAACTGAGTTTTTCCCAAAGGGAATGACGACACATTTTTTGGCATTAAGCTTAAGGCCATGGTTTTGACACCAGTCGTTGGTCTTAGTGAGGCCTTTCTGTAGGATGTCTACATCACTTGGGGAGTTAATAATGGCTCCCAGCTTGCAATCATCAGTAAACATGGTCAGCCGGAGTTCCTCTGTGTTGGCCTGGACTTCTGAGAAGTAGATCCCAAACAGGAGAGGACCCAGGACCAATCCCTGTGGGACTCCACTCATGACTGGCCGGCAGTACATTTTGGAGTCATTAACTTTCACACTGTGGGTTCTGTCTGTGAGCCAATTTGCAACCCACCTAGTGATATAGGGGTTGATGCCTAGTTTGGTGCATCTATCAATAATTCCTAAGTGGGGAATGGTATCAAAGGCCTTAGCCAGATCAAGGTAGGCTGTATGAACTGCCTTGCCATCATCCACAGCTCTGGTGACTGACTCAATGAAGTTCCTTTCGTAAACTGATTTTATTACTTGTAATTTTTTTTGTTTAAATTATATGCCTGCAAAATTCCCCATAATGATTTATATTGAATATTATCATAGGCTTTACATATATCCCCTATCATAACATTTGCTTCTGCATTTTTTATGATATCATCAGTTATTTCTCTTATTATCCATAATAATTCTTGACTTTATTTTCTTTTTCTTCAGAATACATTTTGTTCATATATTCTATCCATTTTTGTAACCTTTTTATTATTATTCTCATAAAAATGTTATAATCCATATTGTTTAATATTATAGGTCTCCAATTATTTATCTCCTCTTTATTTCCATTTTTAAATATAAATTTTATAACTCCTGTACATATCTCTTTTTCTTTAATTCCAGTTTCTAACCATTCATTCATAACTTCTATAAAACTTATTTTTTGCCACTCCTTTATTTCTTTATACATACCATATTCAGTTTCATCCAGTCCTGTTGCAGAATTCATGTTAATATCTTTTAGAATTTCATTTAATTCTTTCATAGCTATTTTCTGTTCTAACTATTCATTCAGCAATTGTGTTTTACTGACACTACCACTGCAGCTATGTTGTCTCTATGCAACTATGATGTACTAAAACTGCTGTTATTACTGTAATGTAAATCTAATTGACTTGGTGTTGGAGTTAGAAACAGTATTTACTGATTTAGCACTATGGTTGTCTCTGCTACTGATCCAGCTGTGCTGTTCAGTGTTAATTTTCCTTTTTCTTGTATGCACAGGATAATTGGCTGATAAATGTATTGTGCATGATTTATTAACCTGTTTCCAAGATATGTTATGGCACTGTGATGTGGTAACTGTTGAAGCACTCTCAAACTGTAGCAGTAGCATCTAGTCTCCTGCTTTAGCCATACCATCCTCAGACATGTATCTTTTATGTCCTCCTATCTCCTCATTACTTCCTTTAACCTATTTTTGTCTCATTCTACTAGCTTCATCCTCTCTTTTTTCTCTCTCTCTTCAGAGCACACTCAAGCAACTCTGCAGTCTGTGGCTACCACCCCACCCATACAGTATAAGAAAGAATCAGTACTGCAAACTAAACAAGGATATACATTTTGAGCCTTAAGAGCAGGTTCAGTCTACTCAGGCATTCTACTTGTATGTGTTATGAGAGTGAAGCTATAACATTAGCAGTGTTTCTTAGTAGTTCTCAACGTGATAATAAAACTGACTGTTGCAGCCTTGTATCCTTCTCCCCAGCTAGTGCAGTAATCCTAACTGTATAGACAGTATACATTTAATTCAGATCTCTGTGATTAAATTAACCATCAAGCAGCCCTCTCAGTGCTTTCTGCCTTAGTTTGTATCACTTGAGGCCCACGTGTTTATTTGCATCTCTATACATTCCCCTTCATTGCTAATGTATCTCCCTACTGTAATCTGTGCACAAACTGGTTACTAATAAGCAAGTCAATGTGAAGACACACTCCCAACCTTAATAAACTTTGCTGTCTCTTCTCTCCTTCACTTTACAGGTAGAGTTTGAATTATTACTTACCCCCTCTGAGGCCTTCACTGATAGATTTCCACTGATTGCCTCTGGTTTCACTGGTTTCTTTGCATTCTACCTGGTTTACACTCTTTGTGCTAGCCCCTTCCGCCATTACTAAGTCTATATTAGAATCCTGCTAAGCATAGAGCCATCTTTAAATTATTAGTCTCCCACCAGGACACAAGTGCTCTTCAGCAATTGAATTCTGCTTGCTGGTAAGCCATCAGACCTCAGGAATTTGTTTAAAGTGTTCAGATTTGTAAAGTAACACTTACTTTTTGCTGCCCATCACTCTTGTCTTGGTACCTAGAGTACTTGATAATAGTTTTCAATCTTACTCACAAACACTGGCTAATGTACAATGTATGTACTGTGCCTGTGTACTATGTATGTATTCTACCTATGTTCCAAATTTCAGCTTTACACCACAAATCTGTTAATTACCTTTATTTTTAAATTAATATTTTCTTGTTTGTTCTCTCCACTGTAACTCTTGATGTGCTGCATACCACTCTAAAAACATGTCTATAGTAATTTGTGTGTATACTGATCATATCTATATATCTAAATGTATCTGTATTTTTTCTATGTGGAGCTTTTCTCACCGGGCCTCAGCTGAAAAAGGGCCTTTTTGGCTCAGTCAGACACCCCTGGTTAACAAATGTAAAATAAAAATTATCGTTATTATTTAAATTTTCACCTTTATAAATTTGTTCTATGTTTTCTTCCCTTTTAGCAAACTATTCCAATACATAGGTTCATAGGTTGGTACTAGGCTATCGGCCCTAGGGCCTATACAAGCCTAGCCATAACAATTCCCTGGCAATTTCTTCCCACACTATTTACTTCTCTGGACCACTGTCTAGCAGGGTGACTGACGTGATCTCTAGGATGAATTTCCTTTCTCCTATCCAGTCATCAAGGTTCCTTTTGAAGAGGGCCAAAGAGGTGCTCTGCTTGACATGTATGGGCAGTCTATTCCAGAGTCTGGGGAGTCTCTGGGCCAGGAACCTATCCCTCCAGCATGTTTTGTTTATTGTGATGACAAGGTTTAGATCCCTGGAGCGTGTGGCTCTGAGGGATTAGGATTTCTTTAAGTCTAGCATGTCCAACAGCTCTGGGTTTGACATGGCCTTGTATGTTAAGCAGAGATCACCTCGGAGTAGATGATATGCGACAGAGTATAACTGGCGTTTTTTAAGGCAGTCAGCATAAGGCATCTGCTTTAGGACTGTGATTCTTCTAGTGAGGTATTTCTGCAGCCTTTCCAGTTGTTGCAGACATCTTGAGAGGTATATACCAAATGGGGCGTTGTATTCTATAATGGGTCTAATGAGGGATGAGTACAGTGGGACAATGACCTCTTTTTTTCTGGATGAAAAGCCCTTAGTGATGAGGTGTGCCACATAGAAAGATTTCCTGACTGTTGTGACGATGTGATTATTGAAGGTGAGACCACTGTCTACCTGTGTCCCTAAGTCTCTTATCACACTTTCAGCGTTTAGTGTACTGCCACCTATGTGGTAATTCATGGGTACATGTTTTTTCCCAAAGGGGATAACTATACATTTCTTGGCATTGAGCTTGAGCCCATGGCTCTGGCACCAAGCATCTGTTTCTGTAAGGCCCTTTTGTAGAGTATCAACATCATTTGGGGATTCAATAATGGCTCCCAGTTTGCAGTCATCTGTGAACTTTGTTAGCCAGACATGTTATTGTTTTAGAAGATATCAGATTAACAGAGGAAGAAAGAACACAAAATAAAAAACTTTGAAGTGGCTCAGTAGTTTGGAACATGGGGAAAGAAATGTGTTCAGACATATGTATATTATGTCAAGAAACATTAAAATATTAGCTGTAAGCATGATAGAACTAGGATGAATTATGGTAATAGACTTGAGATGGAAATATATATGTATAGAATTATAGCTTTATATGCATATGTAACAAAAAAGGGAGAGAAATTATTTTTAAAAATATTCTTGAATATGCTTGTGTAAATATGGACATTATAGTCGTGGGTGATTTTAATTGTAATTTAAGAAAAATTAGATCAATTGTGATGTTAAACTGGTTAAATAAATTTTGAGAAGTGGAAAGTTAAGTGTATGGGAGAATAACCACCGGACCTACAAAAGGAACAAAATTAGGACAGAAATTGATTATTTAAGCAATAACCCATGTCTGGGTGTTGGTAATGCTAGATTTACCCAAAGTTGGTGTGGTTTGGTCATGAGGGCGAAGCCCGAGTGGCCAAAGACAACCGTGGGTAAATCTAGCATTACCCACAACCAGACATGGGTTATTGCTATTATACAATACTTAATTTTCCTAAATAATGCCTTTGTATAATACCTGCATGGTGCCCTTCCACGGTTTTCCATTATCCTGGGGCTTTTTCTGATGTACTGCGCATGTATATGCTTATGCAGTACATCAGAGCTGTGTTGAGGAATCAACGGAGAAAGGAAGATCTCTGTTGCTTTTTTAAAGATATCTCGCTATGTTAAACAAGTTTAACATAGCGAGATATCTTTAAAAAAAGCAACGGAGAAAGGAAGATCTCTGTTCCCTTTTTTAAAGCTATCTCGATATCTCCATATATATTTGAGCAATGTGTTTGCGTGGCACACCCATGGGCTTAAACAGGAAGACAATGGGAAGGGAAAACAGCAGTAGGAAGGTAATCTAGGAGAACTAGCATAGCTGGCAGGTGGAATGTATCAGAATCAGCCAATTACACAGGCAGCAGCGCAGCCCAGCCCAGAACACTACTATAAACTATGCAAACACCTTTCCCTCTGGTTTTTCCCATACTCTACACCACCAGTGTATACAAGCAGGGACATTTTAACAAACAAAACAACAAAACGATAGGGGCTGCAATAGCTATCATGCAACAACATGTGGAAGAGGCTGAGGGTGGAGAAGATGAGAATACCATCGACCAACCCACAGTGAGGAGATGGAGAAGAGTGTACAGACCCAGGGTAACCGACCAGGGGCTACATGAGCTGGATATAGTGGAGTGCTATAGGGTGGATAGGGACCTCTTACAGCAAATTGTTGAGTTGTGCCAACCATGCCTGAAACATAGAACTAACAGAAGGGAACCCATCCCAGTGGATACCAAGGTATGTGTAAGCCTAAGAATGCTAGCTACAGGTACCTTCCGAAGGCCAACTGGGGATATGATGGGGATCTCATAGGCATCAGCATCCAGGATACTCCACCAGTTCCTGGATGCCATGTCAGCAGATGCCAGTGAGCACGTGTATTTCCCCAAAACCCCTGAGGCATTGGCCAGCAATATGCAACTGTTCCACCAAATAGCAGAATACCCTGAGGTAGAGAGTGCTATAGACTGCACACAGATACACATCAGAGCACCACCCGGTGAGCAGGGTAGGGTCTACATCAACTGCAAGGGATAACCCTCCATCAACTGCAAGGTCATGTACAATGCCCAGGACATAATAATGAATGTATGTGCTGGCTGCCCCACAATATGATCCTGTGGAAACAGCTGCAGCAGGAACAGCATGGGGCAGGGCCACATAGCCCCCCACCATTGCCAAGGCCCGCAGATGCACAGAGTGACTCAGAGGAGGAACAACCTGAGCATGCTCCAGTAGGCAGAAGGAGGCATGCCCAGTATGCCTTGGCCTTGGCAAAGAGGCAACGCATAGCACATACACTGACACAGGAGGGACCCAGCGAATAACACCTCTCTCTGACTCACACATACAGTAAAATGGATGCCAAACATGACACTACCTGGCTCAGCCATGATTAGGAAGTGTACTATGTGCATCCGATACAGGCAGCCCTGCAGCACCACCCTCAATACTGGAACACCCACAAGGTAAGTCACTCAACCTACCAATTGCCGAATGGAGTAGTATGTGTTGTTACCTGTATCTATGGTATGGATGTGGGCATGCAAGGGAATCGGATAGCTGAATGGTATGCCAGCAGATAGTAGACACCTATAGTGGCACCATGAGATCTGTAACAAATACTGGTGTCACCATAGTAGCCAGTACTACACAGGGTGACAAAACCCACTGCAGGAAATGTGCTGGGCCATATGTGTGTCCATACGACTCGCACATGTCAGTCAGGGAGGTTCACATACCAAACAACAGTCTCATCTAGCAGGACAGGTGTAGACAAACACAAACAAGGGCTGTGCTATGGCCTCTGAATGATGTCTTTGGGTAACCTCCATCCCCCAGGCCTACACAGACAGACTACATCAGGTCAGGCAGTGGGATGTTTGTTCTGAAGGGTAGGAAGTCAGAAACTAATATGTAGGTCAGTCAATCCTAAGACCTGTAGTACACTGAAATGCCTCTAGTCAGCATGATAGGTTAGAATACAGAATGGAATGGAGTACCTGACATACCAGTACAGTCATAGCAAATGTGTACAAATGTCAGGTGTTCCCCCCCATCCTATGTAGAAATGTAGAAACAGTCAGGTGTGCCCCCCCACTCCTGTGTAGACATGTAGAAACAGTCAGGTGTGCCCCTTTCCCCAATCCAGTATAGAAATGTAGCAACAGTCAGGTGTGCCCCCTCCCAACCTCTATGTAGAAATGTAGAAACAGACAGGTGTGCCCCCTCCCCCAATCCTGCGTAGAAATGTAGTAACAGTCAGTTGTGCCCCCCTCCCCCAATCATGTGTAGAAATGCATAAACAGTCAGGTGTGCTCCCCCGAACCCTACTTAGAAATGTAGTAACAGTCAGGTGTGGCCCCAAACCTATTTAGAAATGTAACGGTCTGATGTGCCCACCCCCAATCTGATGTACACATGTTGTAAGAGTCAGGTATAGCCCCCAAAACTCTATGTAGAAATGTAACATGTATATGTAGGTATAATACCAGTGAAGCACAGATGCTCAGAGGTGGCCAGGGTAGCAGGATAGATTGTAGCATTTGTGCAGTATGCAGGTATGTGTGTGTTAGGTTGGTGTGTGTTTCATATTGTGTGACAGTGGTCAGTATGTAGGCATATTGAGGTAAGGCCTGGTGGCCATTGCCCACTACTGCTGATGACAGGGCCAAGTCCTCACAAATGCAGTGCCAAAGACAATTCCCACCAGTATAACACATGCTAGCAGTAAGCCATTGTAAATGTATGGTGGTAATATGTGCACCATCTGAAAGATTGACATGACATGGCTGTTGGGCTAGATATACAAGCAGTACACAGGGGAAAGTACCCCAGACATACAGTATATATTGTGTTACTGTGAAATGGACACACCCTTGCAATTGTACATACAGGTATGCATCACATTATCTGGTCCTGTAGTAGGGGATACTGGTGTTGTCTGCCCAAACACTTGCAGAGCACAAAGGTGGTAGGACTGATGTATTGAGAAACAGCTGATGTACCTGCACATGCTAGCATAACTGGAATATCCCATGCATATCTGTGTGCAGATGCAAGTATTGTCCATAGCACACATGCACCCAGCTCACCCAAACACCACCCACAGGTACCTCTCTGGTCGTATCCCTGCTGTGGGGAATGGGTACAATATTACCCCACCTGTATATGGCAATAGCAAAAGAATGTAGCATGCAGTGCAGGTGTCCAATGCAGGTGTGTCCCTAGGCATAGGTAGCACCCTGCCAGCATCCACACCACCTGAAGACTGATCGAAGGTATTGGCATGAACACCTAGCACATCTACCCTGTCACCCCAGGGGAATATACTGTATGGTGGTCTAAGACTTTAGGACTGAGAAAATGCAACGGCCTGCCACATCTGGCCTGCATCAATACCAAATGGCCCACAGGCCTCTGCCAAAGGCCTGTGTCTCACACATACTGCCAATGCATGTTATGTCATGGACACCCAAATAACAACATGACACAGTCCACATAAGCCATATGCAAGGCCATGTGGACAAACCACAGTAACAGTTCCACCATGTCCCACTGCATGAACTGTGGACCAACACCAAAACACAGTTGTGATGGGGTGATAACCTTAGGGAAAGTATCAGAGAATGTATGCATAATGTATGGAAGAGGATAGAATAACAGAGGGAGGGGTGGGAACATGGGCAGCATGGAATGTGCAAGGTCCGACACAAAGCTGTGTGAACACACTATCCCTGGCTGCAAACACATAAATGGGTGGCTACATACCTGCCCGTACACCACAACAGGGGTAATGTCCTGACTTATGGCCCCTGCCTCTGGGTAACCTGTGTGAGTCTGTACAGCTGTGAGGTATTGCCACAGCAAGATAAGACCATACTGTCATGTCGATGGATGTACAAGTATGGGATCCTCTGCCAGCACTGTACCAAGGTGCTGGACTGGATACACAGACCCAGCAGCAACTGTCTGCAGCTCCCCCTCCAGAATGGCATAACGTACCATGAATATGTAGGCATCTGCCCACAATACCGGACATAGCTGCAGTCACCCTTGTCCCCCAAGACATCACTGTGAGCAAGAATGTCCACATGACAGTACATGAGGACAGAAAACATCACAGTGTATAACAGTACACATGTCAGAATATCTCTGCTAACAGCAGTACCATGTAGCTGAAGCAGCACAGACACAATCAGCTACAGTGCACACTATCCCCTGCATAGTTTGTCCCCATATTGCCACATGATTGATGGATACCCTGCAGAAACAGTTTTATACCTGTAGGTGTACAACACAAAGGTCTGCACTGGAGTACAAACTACCTGGAATCAATCCACACATTCAATACAGAAGGGCATACTGGGCATGCTCACACACTTAGAGATCCACTTAGAGAAATGAAGGCAATGTCAGACAACATACTGAAAGGTCATATTGGGCATGCTCACACATGCAAACAAATGAAGCCCATGTCTGCAAACAACTAAACAAATGAAGCCCATGTCTGCAAACAACAGTGGACTATACATATCTGGCAGTTGCAGATGTTAGTGCATACACTCCTCAGTATGCACCAGTCATGCTTTGCACACACAGTGGATAGGAATAGAGACATATATCCAAGGACAACACACTATAATAAGCCAAAGGTAGACATACATCAATGTGTGGAAGAGAGTGACTGTGACAAGGAGCCATCCATTATGAGGCCTGTCCCATCCAGCACACAACCAAATGGCCCCAACCACATGAGGTGTAAATGTCACTCACTGAAGACATTAGCATCTGGTATCCATCAGCATTACAGACTATGTGGTGCATGTGCTAGCTGTGCAACATGTCTGTAAAATGAAGTAGTCATCTAGTAGCTGTATACACATACCTGCAGAATATAACCCTGCATGTGCCCGCGTGTGGTGTGTCAACCTCTAGATGAATGGGTTATGGCCCATGCACACACACTTCCCTCCCATAGGCCTACTATGACAAGCCTG
The DNA here is from genome assembly GCF_019279795.1 of Protopterus annectens. Classification (NCBI taxonomy): domain Eukaryota; kingdom Metazoa; phylum Chordata; order Ceratodontiformes; family Protopteridae; genus Protopterus; species Protopterus annectens. Next base: position 84,568,040 of record NC_056726.1, on the reverse strand, counting down.
CTGAGGTCATCCACTTTGAAATACACCTTTGGGAAAAGTGCAGACCAGCAATCTCCATGGCACTTCCTATAACTGCGTACTGCTGTAGTGTAATAAACTAGTTAGGTAGAGTTTTAATCCCAGACATGGCAAATGTGTGTGTGTGTCTCTTTGTCTGTGTAGAGAGCAATGTTTTTTTAGGCTAGTCACACTCACTACAATTCAAATGCCCTACTTTGGCAAGGGTGCTGATGTCATTCACTGTGAAATATACCTTTGGGAAAATTATTGACCAGTGATTGCCATGGCATGTCCTATAACTGCATACTGATGTAGCGTGATAAACTAGTTAAGTAGGAGTGCTAATCCCAGACATGGCAACTGTGTGTGTTTGTGTGTGTCCCTGTCTGTGTAGGAAGAAATGCTTTTAAGGCTAGTCACACTCACTACAATTCAAATGCCCTACTTTGGCAACCTGCTGATGTCATTCACTGTCAAATACACCTTTGGGGAAAGAATACTCCAGTAATCTCTGTGGTGCATCATATAACAATGTAATGTTGTAGTGTGATATTGAACCCTGGTAGGGGTTCTATTCCTGCAAATGTGGCTGTTTGTGTGTGTGTTTCTATGTCTGTGTAGGGAGCAATGCTTTTTAGGCTAGTCACACTCACTACAATTCAAATGCCCAACTTTGGCAAGCCTGCTGATGCCATTCACTGTGAAATACACCTTTGAGGAAGGAGTACTCCAGTGATCTCTGTGGTACGTCCTATAACAGTGTAATGCTGCTGTGTGATACATTACCCTGGCAGGGGTTCTAGTCCCACACATGGCAAGTGTGGCTGTTTGTGTGTGTGTTTCTATGTCTGTGTAGGGAGCAATGCTTTTCAGGCTAGTCACTCTCACTACAATTCAAATAACCTACTTTGGCAAGCCTACTGATGTTATTCAGTGTCAAATACACCTTTGGGGAAGGAATACTCCAGTAAACTCTGTGACGTATCCTATAACAATGTAATGTTGTAGTGTGATATAGAACCATGGTAGGGGTTCTATTCCCACACATGGCAAATGTGGCTGTTTGTGTGTGTGTTTCTACGTCTGTGTAGAGAGCAATGCTTTTTAGACTAGTCACACTCACTACAATTCAGATGCCCTACTTTGGCAAGCTTGCTGATGTCATTCACTATGAATTGCACCTTTGGGGAAAGAGTACTTCAATAATCTCTGTGGCATATCCTATAACTGCATAGTGTAATAAACTAGTGAGTTAGGAGTTCTAATCCCAGACATGGCAGGTGTGTGTCTGTGTTTGTCATTCATATCCCGTGTGGAGGTGGCTGTGAGTGTGTAACAAATGGACTCATTGTGGAGCAGGTTTTGCATATTTCTTATATGGTGGCCCTAGTATATGTCACAATATCCACCTTACAGGGATAACAGATGTGAAGCAGCCAAGAGGCTGGATGCAGATCCATACTCCTACATGTGACCTTAAGGCCTGGCGAACAAAGTTAGAAACCCTTGTATTGCCCAGAGAACACTCTCAACCTATGCCTCATACACACACACACTTGCCTAGGCAACAACCGCTATGTTGGTAGTACCCTGCATATTTCCCACTGATGGTAACCATGGTGTGATTGCAGTGGGCTACAGAGGGCATAGCACCCTGTCCACCAGTCCAATAGGTACATACATGCAGACAGTGCACCTTCCCTATGTTCCCCACTGGACACCTGCAACACCTTTGGTGCCATCAAATGTGACCCACAAAGGACATACCATGCCTTAAACACATGCCCTATATGGACAGATGCCCTGACACCAGGGAATACCTGTGTCATGCTATCAATGTAGGTGCAGGGTCAACCTGCTGTCGATTACCAGTTCATACCACATGAACTGGCACATGAAACTGGTTACAAGTGGCATTCCCCAGGGCTCAGTCCTAGGAACCCTCCTGTTCAGCATATACTTCTCAGAGGTACAGGCAAGCACAGGAGGACTATGGCTGACCAAGTTCACAGACTACTGCAAACTAGGAGCTATAATTGACTCTCCAGCTGACACCGACATCCTCCAAAAGGGTCTCACTGAGACAGATACCTGTTGTCAAAATCATGGCCTCAAGCTTAATGCCAAAAAGTGCATAGTCATCCCCTTTGGAAAAAACAAGGTACTCACAAACTACTACATAGGTGATAGTCCCCTAAATACGGAAGACATAATAAGGGATCTGGGGACACAAGTAGATAGTAATCTCACCTTTGATAATAAAACGAAAAACAGGAACGGTGGCAGATATGCAGTCAAACAGGAACAGTTTATTTAAGTGCTTTTCGTCAGCCCAAAAACTGACTTCCTCAGAAATAATTCCAATAAGTAAAAACTTCATTATATATATGTGAGTTTGTAAACCCAAATGCTAATTGCATTCATCATGTTAAAGGAACAACAACTATTTATATCATAAAATTATAAAAAAGCTAAATAACTAAATATGTAGCTATGTTAAATACAAAACAGCAAACACAAACAACATATGTAGTTAAAATGAGACACCTGAATATTTATGACATTACGAAAAAAAAAAAAAAAATATATATATATATATATATATATATATATATATATATATATATGTATATACAATATTAACCTATCTATATAAAGGTAGTTGTTAAATCCAGTGTGTTAATGCATAAAGAGGTGTATGCTGTTGTAACACAGCTTGATTGTATCAATTCACCTCTTAAGACTGCTTAATTTTAACACACTGCTAATCGAACAAGAATCATTCAGTCCCGGGAGGCTATAAGCATTTAACCTCACCTGCCAGGCAAATTCGAGTTCCTCAAGTTTGAGTGGTCTCGGATCTCCTCTACTGTCAATTTTAGTTTGAGAAGACTACGTGACATAATGTATGAACACCAATACGCTATAAAGAAATGTAAACTTGAGAATGCATTAGCAAAACATATTTTTACTTATAAGGATCATGCTTTCAAATTTATTGTCATTGACCAAACTAAAATTGAGATGTTATGTACAGATACTTGCCAGATGTATTGCTGCCAGGCCACCATAACAGTCATGTATGACAGACAAAGCAGTGGGAATCTGTACAGATGTATGTCACTAACTAGTGGGTAGTATGTGGCCATGGCACCTCTGTACCAGCAGTTAGTATGTGTCAGGACAGACAGGGGTGCATGAATGCATTACCTATGGGGGGCAAATGTATACCAGTGTTTATGTGATATACCCATCTACATGGCTGTTAACATCCACATTGTCAGGCTCGGTCCACATGCCTTGCACTAAGGGGCTCTGTGTATACCTCTGGACAGACCAGAGTGTGTCAGACTGTCCACATTTATTGGCCATATCTCTGCTGTAGTCCACAGGAGCATTACTGTGCTAGCAGTGGTACTGTACTATGATGTCCTTAGGATGTCTGTCTATGTTCAATGGCAAGCATGTTAAAAGCAGATGTGACCTCCCACATAACATGTCTGTGAAGACAACCCCTATCACAGTAGCAATAGTCTACATATATACCTGCAATACATACCTGACATCTGGCACTAAGAGGTTGGGATTACTTTGGCTGAGGTAGGGCTCCACTCCATGTGCCGGACATATGGTGAACATATATGTATATATACTTATCCATACATCTATACAGATGTATAGGTTTACCTTTAGATGTGTGTATTGCACACAGGCAAATTTCAATTGTGCAAAAGCCAGTCTGCAAGATTTGCAAACGCTGAACAGAAAACGGTTCAAATGTGCAATAAGCGAATGCACAGTGAGATTCGCTCATTGCACATTTGACATTCTGGGGCAGATTGCACTATAGTGGGGATCGGGAAATGGTTCCTTTCCCCACCTGTAGTGCGATCTCGGAGTTAGAATAATAAAATAGGGGGTGTGCAGGGGGGGGGCTTGCCCCCTGCTTTACACTTTTGTTCGACATTCATGTTCGAAAAAAACAGCAAATCTGCTTTTCGATTTGCTGTTTTTCGAACATTATGGACTGTCAACATTTACATTTTTGAGGTTTTGAGTCACTCATATGAGCACTTGAACCACTGTGATTCGAGGTTTTAAAGGTAGACCAGATATATACACATATACATATCGACATACAAAGATGGATATGTATATGTACATATATATATATATATATATATATATATATATATATATATACATATATATATATATATATATATATATACACATATAAACACTCAGATATATGCATATACACAGCAATATATGTCTGCACATATACAGATAGAGATACAAAAGCACATATACTTATGGATATCTACATATATATTGACAGTAATAGGTTATCAGAATAGATATGTATGCACATATAGTTATAGATATCTACATATATATCTACATAAATAGGCATACCTGTACACATAGGATGTGCATATATATATATATATATATATATATATATATATATATATATATATATATATACATATAGGTTCATAGGTAGGTACTAGGCTATTGGCCCTAGGGCCTATATAAGCCTAGCCAAAAATGTACCCTCGCTTTTGCCTCCTAAGAAAATTATTTTCCTGTGCCCCTGTCGAGCAGAGCCACAAAAGTGATCCTTGGGGTGAATTTCCTATTTCCCATCCAATCATCAATATTTTTCTTGAAGAGTGCTAATGTGGAGCTCTGTTTGACATAGATAGGTAGTCTGTTCCAGAGTATGGGAAGTCTCTGGGACAGGAATCTATACCTCCAGCATGTTCTGTTTATTGTGGTGACAAGGTTTAGGTCTCTAGAGCATGTAGCTTGGAGCGATTGGGATTTCTTTAAGTGGAGCATGTCCAACAGCTCTGGGTTTGACATAGCTTTGTATGTTAGGCAGAGATCGCCTCTGAGTAGGCGATATGTGACGGAGTAAAGCTGGAGTTTTTTGAGACGGTCTCTGTAGGGCATCTGTTTGAGGCCAGTAATCCTCTTTGTGAGGTATTTCTGTGGCCTTTCCAGTTGTTGTAGATGTCTTGTGAGGTACATACCAAAAGGGGCATTATACTCTATAATGGGTCTAATGAGTGATGAGTAGAGGGGAACAATGACCTCTTTTTTTCTGTATGAGAACCCTTTTATGATGAGGTGAGCCACATAGAAGGATTTCTTGACCAATGTGGCTATGTGATTATCAAAAGAGAGACTACTGTCCACCTGTGTCCAAAGGTCTCATCATCACATTTTCAGCATTAAGTAGACTACCAGCTATGTGGTAGTTCATGGGTACAGAGTTTTTACCAAAGGGGATGACAATACACTTTTTGGCATTGAGCTTCAGGCTATGGCTTTGACACCAGGCATCTGTCTCAGTGAGGCCCTTTTGTAGTATGTCCACATTGTTAGGAGTTTCGATTATGGCTCCTAGTTTGCAGTCATCTGCAAACTTTGTTAGCCAAAGATGCTCTGTGTTAGCCTGTACTTCAGAGAAGTAGTTACCAAACAGAAGAGGACCCAGGACTGAACTCTGTGGTACTCCACTTGTCACTGGTCTGTAGCCGGATTTGGAGTCTGCTACTTTCACAGTGTCGCTTCTGTTCATGAGCCAGTTGGCAACCCATCTTGTGACATAGGGATTTATACCTAGTTTAGTGAGCTTATCTATAATTCCAGAGTGGGGGATGGTGTCGAAAGCCTTGGTGAGATCTAGATAAGCTGTCTGAACCACCTTACCCTCATCTATGGCTTTGGTGACTGCTTCAAAGAAGTCAATCAGGTTTAGGAGACATGATCTGCCTTTTACAAATCTGAACTGGGTATGGTCCAGAGTTTCGAGATTACCAATGTCTTTGTTTATGAGTTCCATGATGATACATTCCATGGCCTTGCAGCCCAGGCTTGTCAAGCTAATGGGGCAGTAGTACCCGGGGTCCGTCATGGCTCCTCCTTTGTGGAGTGGGATAACCATCACGGTGCACCATTCAGTGGGCACAAAGCCTGAGGTGAGGCTATGACTGAACATGGTACATAGGTAGGGTGCCAGTTCATTCTGTAGTTCATGTAGAACACAGCCTAGGATATTGTCAGGTCCCATGAATGCTGTGTTCTTAGCTTTGGAGAGTGTGTTTTTTACCTGTGCAGCCATGATTACAGTAACTTTGCATTCTTCCGGTATAGAGATGGGTCCTCTAGGGGGTGAAAGGTGGGTAAAGTTAGCACTGAACCTATCTGCCAGGATGTTGGCAATGTCAGTTGGTTCTGTATATTTAGTGCCATTGTGCTGTAACTCAGAGCAGATCTGAGTGCTGCCATTGAGATTCTTGACATAGCTATAGAATGCTTTGTGGTTGTCTTTAGAGTCAGTGGCAATTTTGTTTTCATAACTAGCTTTGGAGGATTTTATGAGGGATCTCAGCTTCTTACTGAGGTTGACCAGGGAGCTTCTCCAGTCATGAGATTTTACTCTTTTTTGCAACAGTTTCTTTCTTCTGTTGTAGAGTTTGTTTATGGCAGAGGACCACCAGATTGGCTTCCTTTTTTTGGAGGATAGCATCTTGGTTCGATTAGGGATAGCATGATCCAAGCACTCATGTAAGTGCTTATAAAGTGCATTTCTGTAGAATTCAGCAGTCATACCTCTATTGTCCATCTGCATGGGTGTCATGAAGTTTGCCAGTTTTGTCTTAAGAAGTGTGAAGTTGGCTTTGGAGAAGTTTTTTACAGTGGTTTTCCTAATTGGGGGTGGGGGGCAGGATGTGGATGTCTAGGGTGATTAGCTTGTGGTCGGATCTGACCAACGAGGAATTGACCTCTGGTGTGGAACACCGGTTCCAATGTTGGTAATGACCAGGTCTAGGATATTGGTGGGGGTGTGAATAAGTTGATTCAATGTGTTGGAATTCATGAATTCCAGAAAACATTGAGCAAAAGAGTTGCTACATGAGTAGTTTTCCCAGTTAATAGTGGGGTAGTTGAAATCGCCCATTATTAGGGTGCTGGGTTGTAGCCTAATACTTTCCAGTGTATCAAAAAATGAGGAGTGGGCATCCTGGGGCATGGTGAGGGGTCTGTAGCAAGCTACAATTTGGATTACAGTCTTGCCCAGAGTTAGTTGCACTTGGATAATCTCGGATGCTTTATGCTGTGCAGCTAGCCTGGAGGTGTGGATATCCTTAATGGATATGGACACACCTCCACCTTTAGTGCTTCGTTCTGGGTTAGGTGTCCAAAAGATGTGGTATGAATTATAGCCTGGTAATGCACGGGTGCTCTCTGAAACTTTGAACCCGGTCTCAGTCACTGCACAGATGTCGATGCTCTCCATTTTAAGGAGTGCCTCGAGTGAGTGCATTTTGAGGTTTAGACTTCTAGCATTGAGTAGCATTACCCTCAGATTTTGCTTGCTTGTACCTGTTATGGTGGTGAATTTGTCATTTGAACCTTGCCTAAAAAAGGCACTAAAGGGGTGGCAAGAGCCTTAGCCAGTATCCGGAATCCCAAGGGGGACAGGTGCAGGCCATCTCTGGCAAAGCATCGTGGTCTGTCGATCATGTCGTCCCAGGCAGACAAATACTGGATCCCCTTAGAATGACATCAGAAGCTTAGCCAATCGATGAAGTCAATCATTTTGTCCTTGTACTGTGGTAACATTATGGGTGATGGCAGGATGATACTCAGGGCTAGGGTCATACCTGCCTGGGCTACAAGATCGGAGAGCTCTTCCATGTCTCTTTTTATGTAGTCCAGGGAGGTATGTCTCAAGTCATTCACACCAACATGGACAATGACAGTATCATATTTGTACTTGTTGTGGAGTGACCTGAGTGCATGCGTTATGTGGCAGATCCTGGCACTGGACAGGCAGCTGGCAGTAACTTTCTCCTTGTTTAGCCTGGTGAGTGGAACATCAGTGTGACTGACTATAGAGTCACCTATGACTAGAGTGTTGGGTACGTTGTTATGACTTATGGGCTGTGGTTGAGTGGCATACTGAGTTTGTGGGCTATGAGTCATTTGGGTTGTGTTGGGGGTGGAGTTTGCTTGTGTTTCTACTTTGGAGGTCCCTGATGCTTGGGCAGGTTTTTATTGAGACTCTCCATAAATGTAGGTGTGTGTTTTGTGTTTCTATGTGTGTGTTGTGCTGGTGTAGGTTTTGAGGTACTATGTGGTGAGTGTGGTGTGGTGCAAGTGTTTACCTTCTCCTCTTGACCGTCTAGTCCAGTCTTGGGTGAAGAGAGCTTTGCTTCCAGTTTGGCTAGATAAGTGCATCTCTCACAGGTAGTAGTGTTGGGTGGTATGAGGAGAGGGTTGTCTGTGTACATGAGGCAATTGCCGCATTGCCCCAAGATGCCCAGATTCATCAGGTAGACAGGAGAAATCACTGGGAGCTGCCCCTTAGACATGCCTGGATAGGTGCTTATTTATTAATTACTAAAAACTGTTTTCCTCTAGACAAGTGAGGAAAGTTGAGTGCTGTAGTAATCTGCAGCTTATTTAGTGCTTACAATGAGTTCTGAACAAGTGCTGAGTTCAAATAAACAGATTTGAGTGCTGAAACTAGAAAACTGGCTAGTTCTAAGAAACAAAATTAAGCTAGAAGGCTTCCCTCCAACACAGAAATGCTTGGGGGCTCAAAAGCCTACAGACAGTCTAGACCACTTACAGGAAAGGCAGGAAACAAGCTTAATTTTTTTTCTTTCCCAGATGCTATCTTTCTACACAGTAGGAGTCCCTGAAATCAGAATATGATCTCACTGCACTCAGTTGAGTGAGCAAATGGGATGGGCCCAGCAGGAGTATCCAAACACAAATTTACAAGAGGGGCTGGCAGTTTCAAAGCCACCAAGATTAACACCAAAACAAAACCAGGAAGGGTGGGTGGAGTACTAACTGAAAAAAACAGAGTCAAAACTTCTAGTTCAGTTAATATTCAATGCAACACAAATAAATCAATTAAAATGCTGTATTATTTGAAAAAAGTGCAGATAAAAGGTACGTAAATTCTCTTATACGTCCAGTTGAATACAGCTAGATCTTAGCCGGCCAAAGCTGAGGTTTTAAGCAGAAAAGATATATGTATGTACATATGAAGAGATGTACTCATGGCCATATATATGTTGCACTATACAGATGTGTATACAGACATATGTATGAATATACATGTGTATGTACATGTAGACATATATCAACTGATTATTTGTATATATCCATATTCCTGTCATGTGTAAGCCTCCCGGTTGTGTATACAATCCCAGATGTATCTCACTGTATGGATCTGCTATGTGTACATTATGATAAAACAACATATGTGATGCAACAGTCATATTAATAAGTACTACACAATTGTGGAAGTAAAGGCAATTGTTCAAAACTAATCAATATGTGTATTGACAGATATATTGGAAAAGCAACAACTGTCTTAACAGTGGTCATGGCATAGTGGTTAAGTGTTGTGACTTTAGTGTACAGGGTCCTGGGTTCAAGACCTACAAGGGCTGTCAGATACAGAGTGGTTAAGGCAGTTTTGATTAGCTTTAAACATGTTTACATGGGTTTACATGAAGCTAAGGGGTGCTAAGCTACGGGTAAATGTATGGGCGCTTACACAGTGTAGGCTTCTCTTACCAGTGCGCAAATCAGCTCAGCTGTTATATTGCAGCAATGCTGATACCTGCTAAGCATGGCTTAGCCCTGGTAACCAGCTCACACTACCCAGTCTGATAACATAGCAGGGTAATGACATCTGTAATAAGTGTATGTAATGCCATGTACAATACATGCGCCTATGTGCTTTCATTACAGAAGCAAGGGGTGTGAGTGTCATGTGTGGGACACAGACATATATGAGGCCTGTACAGCACTGTTATCCATGTGACTGTGTTACATACAAAGGTAGTAGCCCAGGGTACATGCTGTCACACTGGCATGTCATGTATCATGGTGGTACTACTGTTGGCAGTGCCTACTCAGGCAAGAATAGAGTGCTAAACGTACTGACAATAGGCACACATGCAGGCATAGATGGACTCTGAGGCCTCCCTGTTGTATCCCTGCTGTGTTACAGTATATAACCCCTACTGGGTAATGATCCAACATGTGGAATGTAACTGTAGACTACCGTCTGTACAGCACATGATAGCAAGGGCTCCTGCATGTAGGTATGGCATACATATTGTTGTCAAACATCTATCTGTCAACATATTCATCCTACTGCATAGCTACTTGCCAAGCTGATGACTGTCAGGTATCCAGCTGGGATATGTACAGGCATCATAAGCTTGATTGGAACTGACATGTCTTCCCAGTTGTGTAAGAACTGGCACATATTGGAGATAACACCCTGTACACACCACATGCCACAGGTACCTCCACTGCACTACCACAGTAAACAGAACATGCTAGGGTACAGGTCTCCATCACAGACAATAACCATGTATTGTAATGCATGTTGCATGCATGTCAACATGATCACTTCAGTGGCCATGTGCAAGAGGCACCAGGAGGAATGGCTGATGCATGTCACTCTCACCCTGATAGTCACCACAGTAGTGTCTGTCAATAGATTGCCTGCTGCCACATGGCAGGTGGCAGGATAGCACTGTACACACAACCCCTGCACAACCCATCCCTCCTTGGACAATAGCTAGGTACACAGCTATGACCATCTGTAGTGATGCAAACAAGTACTGACACATGTGTACGTGTACATGACTGAGTATAGCAGTGACTGTGTGTTAGCACACCTGTACGTGGGAATTCCATGAGGAACTTCATAACCACTGCAACACCCATTGCCATAGCCAGTTGTGGCTGCTGCTGTATGAGACATTACATGTACCCTGTTAAGCTCCTCCCCATACTGGCTACATGAGCCTTGCAGTACCATCACAACACTGTTGTACAAATGGGTTGGCAGACATGGGATACCCATTGTATTCTGGCAAGTGTGGGTATGTGTGCATGTCCGTTTATCTGTAGGGTACAGCATTCCAAGGCCACATACACCTATTACAATACCCCTTGCCACACGGTAGTACAGATAGTGTTGTTGCTGCCCATTGGTGAGGCATGACAATGCAACACCCTGCTATGCATGTGGCATGTGCATCAGATGCATATCCCTGTAGTACCACTGTTTGGATCTACAATGGGTTGTATCACAGCCATGGCCAATGTGTGATGGTGGGTATATCAGAGTGTCATCACGAGTGTCAGGGAGTACAATATCCACTGGGGGATGTAAGTGCTGTGTACGCTGTCATTACAACAAGGTGCACCCAGTATATGTCTCATGTACCACATTATGGTTACCACTGTCACCATCAACCATACAGGTAACTGATACCACATTCCAGGCCAGTTATGCATATGCTGTGTGTAGCCTACCTGTAACACATTGGACACATGGTCAGGTTAGTTAGCAGCAATAAGCCCTGGTCTCTTGGATGTGTGTCTGCCTGTTATGTGTCTGTTAATGTGTAGATGAAGGTATGTCGCACTATGTATTGTCCATATACACCCATTACATCCCCCATTAGCACACTGTACATGTCTGGGGATGTTCTGCATGTAACATGTAACCTGGGACACATCTCACCCTAAACGTTGTGTGGTGTGTGCAATGTAAGCCACACACTTCAGTATCACTACATACCTGGGTAGGGGTCTAGTCCCAGTGTTGCCAAGTAACAGTCCATGTGTATGTGGATGGGTCTACATCAGGTTGCAGGGTATACATGCCACAGTGGGTCAGCTGTCCATGTGGCACAGGCAATAACTGTTATATTAACCTGTGACATGCTCAACTGTACCCCAGATATGTCACAGCCATGGTGTCACCACAGTGCCATACCCCATTGTGGAATATGACTGCAGACCATCCTCGTGCTGACACATGTATACCTACAACATAAATGGATAACATTATAGAGACCACAGTCAACCAGTGTTACTAACAGCTATAATGCTGTAACAGCTATAATGCATCGTTGCTGTATGGCTACACTAACTGACATATATGCATTAAATTGATGGTATGGATGACAGGGATGTGGCACAGGTATCATCATATGCACAGGGCATCCTCCTGCTGACACATGTACACCTACAACACAAATGGATAACATTACAGAGACCACAATCAACCAATGTTACTAACAGCTATAATGCAACATTGCTGGAATGCTACACTAACTGACATATATGCATTACACTTTACTGCTTACAACATGTTACACTGCTGTACTGTGGTACACTGTAGTACAGTTACCATGTGCATCAGAACAATTGTAGCCTGTCCCTGAATAGATGGTATGGATGACAGGGATGTGGCACAGGTATCATCATTTGCACAGGGTGTGTTGTTGGTTTGCCAGAGGCCGAGGGTGAGCCATACATTTGACACCATGTGTGTGGGTGAGGGGTGTATCAAGGCGAACTGGCCGTGGTGATGTGGTGTGTGTAGGTATGGGGTTGCCCTAGGTGTGTTTGTATAGTGTGTGGGTATGCATGCACACAGTTCTGCCATGTGGCTGCCTTACACAGGTGTTTATGGACAGCTGCAGACCATACCTGGCAGGGTGTGCAGTTCACTGCTTCTGGCCATAGACACATGGACTGTGCCTGCCAGGGGTTCCATGGTCATGTGCAGGTACAGGCCTCGATGTGCTACTCTCACCTGACGATGACAGATGTCCGCTGGTACCAGGTCCCTCCTGGGACTGGCCAGGACAACATGCTCATGGCCTGGTGTGGTGTGGACAGTGCCCCACCCGCAGTGCCAGGGCTGGTACTGCCACTATGGGAGCCCCATTGTGTTCTAGCATGTCTACATTGACTGAAAGCTGTTGGCGTTGCTGGCCTACATCCATGCGACCATCGCCGCACTCCCACCACATGTTCAAGCATGGACAGACCATGGTCAATGAGGGCCATCATCTCACTCGACCATCTATCCATGAACTCAGTTAATGCAAGGATGGCACCAGCCAGTTCATGGGCATTGCCACTTGCAGATGTGAGAGCAGCCCTCTGCAGCCTCAGGCCCTGTATAGTGTAACATTCTGTATGTGCCTGCGCATCCATGACAGCCTGAAACATGCACCTGCTGGTACCAGCTATGTCGCCTCTGCCAGGGGCATGATGTCCAGTGACCCTACTACAAGCACCCTGGGACATATGCCTGTGTGGTGCCTTGTCAGATATCCAGCTATGCCTGCTGTTACCAGGCACAATAGCATGGTTATCAAACTTTCCTGTGCACAGCCTCCAAACGTCAGCTGTCCCTCCGCTATGGCCATTGGTGATGGGGTATGTATAGGCACTGAAACTGTGTGCGAGGTTGGGGTGGTTAAAAGGGGATGTCAAATGATGGTGCTGTTTCAGCCCCTGACAACCCCACCTGTGCCTCAACAGTATTATCATCATCTTTGGTGGATGTATGGACACCAGCATCAGACTGCATGCAGGAGGGATCCTGACCCACCTCGCCACCTGTGGGGAAAAACAATAAATGCCCTTTAAAACCTGTACAACATTGCCTAACAGTACACACACACACACACACACACACACACACACACACACACACACACACACACACACACACACACACACGTGCATGCACACACATACACACACACACACACACCAGCGTAATACCTACCTGTCCGTAATTTTACAGACAGTCCCATGTATATATCCATGTGTACCCCATCCTGCATCACACTTGGTAACATACACACATTGATACCACTCATTAACATATCAGTCCTCTAAATACCTACACAAGCAATCACAACACAAGACCTGTTACTACATTACCTGCCTGACCTGTGTGTAGTGGTTTTAGATGGCCTTAGTGCTGTCATTTGGTGTTCACCCTGTGTATGTCCAGATACCATGTGCATGGCCCCTATATGTATGGGCTACTATGTTTACTCCATAATATCATGCACTGGTTTGTCATGTGTATGTAATGCTCAGTACATTCCAGATATGCTGCTCAATCAGCATATCATGTGACAACTGTAATATATGGATACACTCCCTAGTGTTTACTAGTACTTCCACAATGTATCTGTAGTGCTGCATATGTGGGTTGTAGGTGATCTCTCTGCTGAATGTGATATTAGGGGTGTACCTGGTGTCTCCTTCCCTCTCAATGCCTGTTCCATGCTACAGACCATATTATACTATCAGGTGTCCTGTGATTACATACTTGACAAGTATCTCTGGTGTGTACTGTTGTGGTCCATGTCCATGTACTGCATGATCCCAAAGGGAGGTACTGCTTTATGAATACCCACAATCACACATGTGCATACGTAGCCAGCCACACAAACACACACACATGCACACACGCATCCTAAATGCATCAACCTCCCTCAACTTCACCAGAGGGGGGGGTGCACCATAACTAACCTAGGCTGTTATAACATGTGAGGGTATCAGTGGTAAGCTGCCTTAAGGTATTTGGATGTACATTACCATACAATTCACTCTGGGTAGGTGCAGGCCTACTGCCTCCTGCTATACAGACTGTTCTGTTTGTCAATGTGATTGTGATGGTGCCAGTTATGCCTTTTTATGTAACAGATACATCCCATTGTGTAAACTGAGGTCTTTATCCCCTAGGGATTGTGTACAGAGTGTAGTAGAGGCTGATGACTATACATCTGCATTACTTACTGTTGATTGTTTGGTATCCTGTGGCCCAGTCTGTCTTTACTATTGTACTACTTGAAGGATTTGGCCTGGACAGCAACATATGTAAACCTTTCCAGACTACTGTATGAGTATAACTGTTTCACAGTTGTATTATTCTGTTTATATGGATGTCAGTGTCTAAACAGCTATATGGCATGGCATATACAACTGTAATAGTACACAAAAAAAGCTTTCCCATGTATGCAAACCTGTGTGTGGTGTTATATCCTTTGACGTCTCTGTGGGTATATGTTGCAGGCAACAACAGTCATTTGTATGGGTGGCTCATACAGTGTCCAGTTGGTAAGGTGGTAACTGTAGGCATAGTGGCTGTTCCATATTGTGTGCACCTTCTGCATATGTATCTTCCTATACATATCTGTGTGTTTGTATATGTAGTTACATATATATATATATATATATATATATATATATATATATATATATATATGTATCTGCATATATGTGTCTGTGTATATGTATCCTAGGGATGTTGATTTCTTCCACATTGTACATTCCCTATGGTAGCCAGACTGTACATGATATGTTACTGATACATACAAGTGGGACGAAGTACTGTTAATGTCTTGTGCCCATGTTGTGTCAGGTCCTGCTTATGGGATCTGCAACAGTTGGTAGTGTATAGCAGGGCAGACGTGTTTGGCTGTGGGGGGGGGGATACCTATTTGTACAAGACGTATGTTGTTTGGGCCCCCTAAACCCCATTAATGGTACATGTGGACATATATGTTTTTGTTATGTTCCAGTTTTATCTACAGATGTATGTCTGTATATACCTATATAGGTATACATATCTGCTTGTGTGTGTATATATATATATATATATATATATATATATATATGCTTTTATAGATATGTATATATCTATTTAGATATAAATATATGTACACACACACACACACACACACACACACACACACACACACACACACACACACACACACACACACATCTTCACGTTTAAATACATTTCCTCTACTCTTGAATGACTGGGCTGGATGATATGTTTTTGAAAACAACAGAGCTGTATCTATCTGACATGGCTTACTGGTAATGCACTTTGGCAATTGTGTCTAGGGTCCTGGGTTTGAGCCTTGCAGAGGCTGTTTATTTTGTTACTGGGCAGAACACGAGCTATTGGATACAGAGTGATTAAGGCACTTTTAAGCAGTTGTAAGTGGGTTTGCATGGAGGTAAGCACTGCTAACTTCCAGTTACAGTTTCTTATACTCAGCTTCTAAATTGCTTAACCTGTGTAGGCATTGCTTACCCCCACGCAAACAGGCTTAAACCCACTTACTGCTGCTTAAAAGTGCTTACTCCCACTTACCCCCACGGTAATTTCTTTAAAAGAAAAGGAAAAAGGGTTGATAAGAAAGTGGTGAAAAAGGGGCACAAAGAGAGAAAGACAGTGGGGAAAATAGCTAGGGATGTGCAGGAGGGTGTAGGGAAGGTCCATAGCTGCCCATTTCTTGTACAGCAACAGCTGTGCATATACACTGAATTTGGAGGTAGGTTTGGGCACTCAAATCACTGAGAGAGGGGTGAGGACAACAGTACTATGTTGTGATGCCAATTAGACCAGATTACATGTGTCCAGTGGACACGTGTGTGAAATGGGCAGCTATGTATGGAGTGATTTTTTGGCGGGAACAGATTGCCCTTTTTTTTGCATGTGAGAGTGGGATGTTGGGGAGGGATAGTAGGTATATTTGGGGAGGTAGGTTAACAGACAAGACAAACAAGATGCATATAGGGGCGGTATATGACACGTGGGGGGTAAACACCTTGATGGGGAGGGGTGTTGGGAAATTGGAAGCCCATGAGCCCCCTAGTGGAAACAGTGGGACTTTGATCCCCACCCATGGGCAGTCACCACTGCACCTTCACAGCCCAGAAGGTGGCTGTGCTGGGGGCTGAGTCATAGAGCCTGGCTGACCCTCTAGTCATGACATGCAGCCTTCAAGCTGGCATAGAAGATCTCTAAACTGCTGATTGAGATGTCTACGCACCACAGCCCAGACCTGGCGATGGGTAACAGCTTCCTGTCTGGGCCCGCCCCCAAAGGGGGCAAGCCCCATTCCCTGAGGCGTTTCCACCCGAAGGTGGTACAGGACCAATGGACAAGGAGGTCCCTGGTTGAGCCCTAGACATGCTGGTGCCTGGTACCATGGCCAGCTGAGGTGGGACAGGTGGGTCTGCTGGGACCCGCATTCCCATACGTGCTATGGTGTTTATGGTGTATCAACATATGCAGATTAGTAATAGTCAACACATTCCAGGGTTAGGTATAACAGCATGCATAGATATTTCCATTAACCCAGACACCAGATACGGAACAGTTGCATGGCAAATGGAACACATGCATATATGGGACCACAGTGGTAATAACAACAGTTTGCAGGTACACTGATGGCACCATGCCACCAATGTTGGAGTATTTCAACATAGCACATGCATAGAAACAGATTTAAATAATTATCAACCAATAGGACATATGTCCCAACATAACAGTGAAGTCATCACATACCAGTTGAGGTGGGTATTTAGTTTATTGTTGGAGATATGGTGGGGGGAGAAAGATGTCAATTAACAACTAGTATAGTTCGCATTACTTTCCTAGTCAGTGCTGTTATCTGTACCTTACAAGTATTACTACACTACCCCATTGCCTTAGTTTGGACAGTGATATGGCTGTCACCATCTTTATACATGAACTGGTTTTACCTGCAGTATACACCTCTTACCTGGTATACCTGTGGAGGAAATGTTTGTTGACACTAACTATTTCTACACATATTCCCAGATTCCAGGTTGATGTTATGCACATACCTGTCCATCCCTTTTTGTACAGACTTTGGCCATTTCTTGACCACATGCAGGTGAACCAGGACATATGTAGACTATTGCCCTCTTCAACCTTTAGTGACTTACAGCACTCTTATACAGGATTTCCTAGACAGTTATATTATGTAGCACAATGTGGGTGACAGTAATCATTGATACCTTATTATTCAGAGCAACTGCAACACTCACAATTCCATATGATACCAGAGTAAACAGTACCAGTACAGGGTATCAAGCTTTTATTTCTCGGCACAGTGTTCATATCTGATGTACCTGTGGGAGCAATGTTTGTTAGCACTGCCTGAATGTTGCCACACAAAGTACCAGATTTCACATTAGTATTATGCACATACATCTCACACTGTTACTGTGCACACTCTGGTCACAGCTTGACAACATGGGGGTGTAGATAGGACATATTTAGCTTATTACTCTCCTAACAATTTTGGGAGTTGCTAAAGTGACAAGTTTGTTCTCATAGATGTGTGACCATCAATTGTATTTCCTGTTTGCTGTCTAAACATCTGGGATCATCCCACTGACTTCCCATGGTGACAGAGTGACAGGCAGCAGATATAGGCCCATATACTGGACATTCTGGACTTATCTGTGCAGTTGTGGAGTATGATTCTGTATGCAGCCTACTTCCACTCCCAGGATTCAGACCATGGCTGTGTCTGCTAAAACTAAACCACTGTCCATCACAGTTGTGTGTGCTATATAGATATTGCTGTATATCTCCTATCTGCTTTCTGTCTTACAATTCTCCTGTGGTTTTACATTCTGACCTTGTATTACAACACTCTTATACAGGATTTCCTAGACAGTTATATTATGTAGCACACTGTGAGTGACAGTGATGAGTAATACCTCATTATTCAGATCAACTGCATTAGTCACAATGCCATGCAATACCAAAGTGTACCGTACCACCACAGGGTATCATTCTTTTATTTTTGGGCACCGTGTTCATATCTAGCAGACCTGTGGGAGCAATGTTTGTTAGCACTACATGAATGTTGCCACACACAGTACCAGATTCCACATTAATATTATGCACATACATCTCACTCTGTTACTGTACACACTCGTGTCACAGCTTGACAACATGGGGGTGTAAATGGGACATATGTGGGTTATTACTCTCATAAAATTTTGGGGAGTTGCTAGTGTGCCAGCTTTGTTCTCATAGATGTGAGATGATCAGTTGTATTTCCTGTTTGCTGCCTATACATCTGGGATTATCCCACTGATTTCCCAGGGGGACAGGGTGACAGGTAGCAGATATGGGCCAATTTACTGGACATTCTGGGCATATCTGTACAGTTGTGGGGTATGATTCTGCATGCAGACTACTACCACTCCCAGGATTCGAACCATGGCTGTGTGTGCTAAAAATACATCAGTTCACATCTCAGTTGCATGTGCTATTTTGATTTTGTTGTCTGTCTTTTCACTGTTTTCTGTATATGTATCTCTCAGTTGTACTAAATGACCTCTGGGGATTACACCATTCATATGCAAACATTCCTACATGTTTTATTTATGTTGCACAGTGTGGGTAACAGTGCTTAATACAACAGTAATATTAAGTGATTGCAAATCTACATTACCATATGATACCAAAGTATACACATGCAGTCCAGCAGATAGACCTTTACTGTCAGGCTATTATGCTTTTATTTACATACAAACTATATGAGACTCTGCCTGCCATATTCTCCAGTGTATGCTGTACTTACCTTAAAAAAAACAGGTTTTATACTGTCAATTACCTTACTAATGCTTTTAGATTTATTTCCTATGACAGTACATGCAAGATTATTACTTACCTGCCTCGCATTGCAAACTCTGCAGGCGACAGCCATGGGCCTCCTGGTTCGTGGCCTGCTCACTTGCCACTTTGAAGGATATAAGAGGAATATTTAGCCATACCTATCCATAATATACATGAGCTGGCAATTATTACACACATAGTGGATTGATACTTACACACAGTTGGGACAGCCCCTGCCATCCTTGCCTCTTGGATCCACTAATCCAAGAGATCCCCCTTACACCACTTAAGGCGGCATAGTGATGCCTGACCTGCTCACCAATTTGGGGTATGCCAGTGGCACTGGTGAGGTCACGGGCAAGACAGTCCCAGGCTTTCACCTTATATTAGGAACCCTGGTACTGGCCCTACAGCAGTCTCTGCTCATGGTCTTTGACAAGGAGCCCTGCCATGGCTCTGGACTCCGGGATGCCCCAGCACTGTGCCTGGAAGTGCACTGCTTTTCCCCTTCCTGCCATGGTGCCTGCAAGGGGAAGCTACAACCAGTTATGAAATGTATTCCCGCCTGTTGGGTTTAAGTAGGACTGATTTCCCGCACTTTGCTGTGATTGGACGGTTTTGAAAAGGCTAAGCTATGGGCAAACCTGCTTACCTAAGGTTGGCATTATTTAAAGGTGTATACCACTGGGCAAATTGAGTTAGCTGGCCTACACATTGGTTACACCAACTAAGCTGGCCTGTGCAATGCTTAGCGTTGCTTAATATTTAATTTGTATTATATTTGCTTTTTGGCATTGTTTATTATTCATTACATCTTATATATATATATATATATATATATATATATATATATATATATATATATATATATATATATATATATATATGTCTGCTATCCATGATTCATGTGTACATACACTGTATGGGGTCCTTGTGTTTAACTGGGACTTCAACACTATATTACAATTATACCTCACATCTGGCTTACTGCTGTACTCCAATTCACATATTTATGTTATGTAGTGGGTTATAGAACATATGACTGTATACTGATTTCTTTCACATGTTCAGTTTGATTTTACTATAGTAAAGATTTGTTTGGTGATATCTCATTCTTATGTACTGTTGTGATGGCTTGGTGGTTAACTACTGTCACTATGGTGTATAGGGTCCTGAGTTCAAGACCTGCAAGGCTGTTTATTTTGTTGCTGGGCAGAACCAGGGCTATTGAATACAGAGTGATTAAGGCACTTTTAAGCAGTTGCAAGTGGGTTTGTGTGGGGTAAGCACTGCTAACCTCTGGTTAATGATGCTTACAGAGTGTTAGTTTCAATATTGTTTAAGCTGTGTGCGCATTGCTTACACCACACAAATGGGCTTTAACCCACTTACTAGTTCTTACATATGCTTACTCCTGCTTACTACTGCTTAATACTGCTTACATTTGCTTACTAGTGCTTACTCCTGCTTACCACTGCACTAATTTAAACAGTAATGTCTAATGGTTCTTGGGAAGGTGGGGGATTTGGAAGCTGTATGGAGTAATCATTCATTACACATTATACCTTCCATTTGTATCCATGATTTCTATGTACATATACTGTATGGGGCACATGTGATTATCTGTAGACTTTGCAACATTATGACACTGACACCTCACATCTGCATTTACTGCAGTACTCCAGTTCAGAAATATATGTTATTTAGTAGGTTATGCAACTAAAATATTGGTCATAATGTGATTTGACATGGAAAAAGGAATGTGTTGCAGTGGGACTTGAACCAGGAATGCCTGCGCGTAAGGTGAATGCTCTGCCCACCACACTATTGCTATACTGCTTTCTTTGCATATATCTTCCTTGTTATCCTCTGCTGCCATTTAAGCTGCATTAACCATATAGCTAAGCAATGGGCAAACCCGCGCACCTATGGTTAGATTTAATTGGATTCATTAAAAAATGGTATGTTTATTTTGTTTGTATTTACTATTGCTGTTGTACACATGGGGGGATGTTGCTGGAGGTATGTGGACACCTATGAGTGGTCTCGCTCATTCTTTTGACCTTTCTGATGTTCTTCATTGCAGGGGCATGTATATTTTGAGAGCTCTGCTCTCAGATGCACACCCTGCACTCTTACATACTCTGTGTAAATTTGGAGCTCAGGCAACACACCTTCATTAATGTGCATGGCACGCTGCCATCATGCTCCCAAATGGCCACTTCTATGCAGGACTAAGCTAGTCCTGCACAGAAGATTTGTAAATCTGGGGGAGTATTTTCTCCACAATCCTTGTCAAACTCCATTTTCCATTGTATTTAATTTCATTTAGTCTCTATTCCATATAGTCCATAAAACAAAAAATATTATTTTGTCCATTTTCTTTTCTTCTTTCTGTTTTCATGTACCATAATAACCAAATTATATTATGTTCATTTTTATTTGCTCAACTTTTAGCAAACTTTTCACCCTATTATGTTTACATATTTCTTTCTACAAATTATTAACTCTTTCACATTTCAAAAGTACATGCTCAGTAGTCTCACACTCTCCACATTTATTGCATATTCTATCTTGTTTTTTTGTGTGGCATTTTTGCCTTAACCAGCAATTTTCTAATAGACAAGCTACATAAAAAATCATTATATTCTTTAGTCTGTTAATAGTTATTATATTTCATCATTATGACTTTTTTCTTATCTGTGTCTAAATCGTTCCATGGATCAATGCAATAAAATGCTTTCATGATGCTTAAGTACCACTCCTTTCTATTTTTCTCACATATATTCTTTTTTATTTTCCATAACACAATTTTGTTTTGATACACTTTCATTTCTTCATTCACAATGCTTTTACTTCATTTTTAACTTCCATTCCTAGCCACAGTTCTTTGTATTTATAATATAGTATCATTTCTCTCAAGTTTTTATTTTCTTTCATAATTCCTTTTAATACCTTATACAAAATTAACAATGTTGCACATATTATTGGGTTTATTAAACCTAAGCCTTCTTGCTCTTCTTTCATATATAGAATCCCTCTCTTGACTGGATTAAGTCTAGAGCCCCATATAAAAGAAAATATAATCATCATTAGTTCATTTTCATACTTCATAGGAATCATATAGATGTCAGAAACATAAGCAATTGTTACTATTACTTTGGTGCTCAACAAGTGTGTTTATTCCTATATGAAAATCTATATGATTTCCAAAAATTAGTCATATCCTTCACTTATTTGAGTACATTACCCCATTCTTGTTGTCTATACTCACTCTTTCCAAATATTATTCGCAGTATATCTATATATTTTACATTGAACTCAATACCTTCTATCTTACCTTCAAAAGCAAATCCTTTAGTTTTCTTTTTATTTATACTTAAACCATTTTTTAAATTTATATTTAATTTTTTATTTACTTTTTCCATCCATTCTTTATTTTTAACAATTAATACAATATCATCCACATAATTATACATTGTTGGCAATTCTACTTCCTTCATCATTTTGTATTTACCACTACTTGACATTTTATTAATTTCCTTCACTATTTCATTCATGCTCAGGTTCATAACCCAGAGACTGCCCATGTTATGGAATAGACTTCCCATACATGCCAAGCAGAGCACCTCACTAGCCCTCTTCAAGACAAATCTTGATGAATGGATGGGAAAGAGAAAATTCACCCCCGGGATCACTCCAGTGGCTTTACTCGAGCTAAGGTCGGGTGGCACAATGCCAGGGTAATCCTATGGGCTAGGCTTGTAAAGGCTCCCGGGCCATTAGTCTAGTACAAACCTATGAACCTATGAACCTATAACTAATGAGAAAATTACACTTCTAGCTGGGCACCCCTGCTTTATTCCACACTCTATTTTTAGTTCCTCCCCAAGCCAATCATCTACATGTAGTTTTACATAGTTCCTTTCATAAACATATTTTATTACTTGTAATATTTTTACTTACATTATATGCCTGCAAAATTCCCCATAAAGATTTATACTGAATATTATCATGTGCTTTATTTATATCCCCTATCACCACCTTCACTTCTACATTTTTATTTATATCATCAACTGTTTCTTTTATTATCTATAATAACTCAACTTCCTTTTTTCTTTTCTTCAGAATACATTTTGGTTATATATTCTATCCATTTTTTGTAACCTTTTTGTTATTATTCTCATAAAACATTTATAACACATATTATTCAATGTTATAGGTCTCCACTATTTCCCTTTAAATTTTATAACTCCTGTACATATCTCTTTCTCTTTAATTCCAGTTTCTAACCATTCATTCATAACATCTATAAAAATATTTTTGCCACTCTCATTTCTTTATACATACCAAATTCAATTCCATCCAATCCTGTTGCAGAATTCATGTTAATATATTTTAGAATTTCCTTCAGTTCTTTCATATTTATTTTTTGTTCTAAATACTCATTATCTTCATTATTTAAAATTTCACCTTTATATATTTGTTCTATGCTTTCTACTTTTTTAACAAATAATTCCAGTGCATATTCTTTAATTATTTTATATATTCCTTCTTATTGTCTTATTTGCTTACCTTCCTTATTTTTTAATTCTCTTATTATTTTTCCTTCTTTTATCAGTTTACTCAGATATGGTGCTACCTCTTCTTTCTTTCATTGTAGACAATATTTTTGTTTATATAACAAGTTGTTAATTTTAATTTGATTCATTTTATATATTTCTCTTTTTCATAAAATGATTTTTTCTTCTTTACTCAGTCTCTAAATGTTTATTGAATTAATATCTTACATATCTCTTTTTATTTTCTTCCTTATACATTCTAAAAACAATTTTTTTATATTTCTCTTTAAAATTAAGCCACCCAAGAGTCCACTTCTCATAAAACTCTCTCATAATCATATGATTTTTCCATAATTCCATGTTATTTTTTCCTCTTCTTAATCAAATTATTTTTCATTAATTCTCTTTATTCCTTCTCCTATTCTTATATGTTCTTCATTTTCCAATGTTTTAACCCATATAGCCACATGATCTGAAAATCCAGCATACTTAATTCTTTTTTTATAACTTTTAACCTATCATATATTAAAAATTATCAATTTCTGTCCTAATTCCATTCTTCTTGTAGATCCAGTGGTTATTCTACCATACACTTAACTTTCCACTTTTCATAATTTCTTTAACCATTTTAACATCACAATTGCTCTTATTGTTTCTTAAATTACAATTAAAGTCACCCACCACCATAATGTCCATATTTACACAAACATATTCAAGAATATATTTAACCATCATTTCTCTCTCTTTTTGTTATATATGCATATAAAGCTATAATTCTATACACATATTTTCCATCTCACGTCTATTACCATAGTTTGGTCTAGTTCTGCTATGGTTACATCTAATATTTTAATGCTTTCTTAACATAATATAAATATGCCCGAGCATGTTTCTTTCCCCATGTTCCAAACTACCACACCATTCCAAAGTTTTTCAGTTTGTGTTCTTTCTTCCTCCTTTGTTAATAATCTGATATCTTCTAAAACAATAATATGTGCATCTACTGCAGCACACCATTGTAATATACCTATTCTTCTTTTAAGATCTTTCATACTGTTCACATTTAAAGCTAATATTTTCAGCTTTTAAGAACAGTTAGTATAGTAAATGTTTATCCCTTTCTTTTCTTATTTTCTCTATGCATTATATTTTTGAATTTTCTTTTCCTTTGTTAATTTATTAACTCTTTTCCCTATCAAATTCTTTGTATTTCTTACTGTGCACTAATCAGCTTCTTCCTCACTTGTCTCCTCTGTTTCTTTTTCCTTGTTACTTTCTTTAACTTCATGTATAACCTCTTTATCAGTTACATCTTTTTGCACATTTTCTTGTATAACACATTCTACTATCGTTTTATCCTGAATACCTTAATTTTCATTTTCATTTTCTTGCACATTCATTTCACATTCTAGCCATGAATGACCAGTATTGCCACATTTTTGCACTTTAAATCACATTTTTTGCATTATGCCCTGTTTTACCTCATAAATAACACCTTTTTTATCACATTGATTAATTAAAATGATAATTTTTTTCCACAAAAATATCAAGATTTTGGTTGACCCCCGTATTTCACAAACCCCCAATTACCATGAACATCAATAATACTAGGTACATGCATAACATTATCATTTTCCATTTTCAGTATTACTTCACATTTCCATCCCCCAGTCCATAGTCCTCTTTCATCATATATTTTTGTAGTGTCCATTACTTCTTTACATATAGTTAACAGATATCCTTCCAGTTCATTTGCTTCAACTTCAGTTCTAAACTGGAGCATTATTCTTACTTTTTGTTTGTCTGTAAAAAGCTTGCATGGCATATTCTAACCATGGATACATATTTTTCTTTCGTTCATATGCACCCAAAAAAATTTCCGTGGCCTGCCTAGTCTCAAATATCAAGTTACAAAAAGTCTCTTTATTAATTAAAATGAATGCATTTACCTCTTTTACTTTGACACCCAGAGGTGCTATTACAGAGTCCCAAGCATTATACCTGTCCAGACTTTCTTCTTTTTACACCTCACATGTACTGCATGGTTCTTTTTTATTTCTTTTATTTCTTCTTTGCTCTTTCTTCCACAATTTGTGCATAAGTTTTTGTCATAGGTTCATAGGTAGGTACTAGGCTATCGGCCCAAAGGTCTACGTAAGCCTAGCCAACAGGGTTCCATGGCTTACGCCACCCAAGAAAGTTATTTTCTTGTGCCACTGTCAAGCAGTGACACAGAAGTGATCCCTCGGGTGTATTTCCTATTTCGCATCCACTCATCAAGATTATTCTTGAAGAGTGCTAATGAAGAACTTTGCTTGACATAGATGGGTAGCTTGTTCCAGAGTATAGGAAGTCTCTGGAACAGGAATCTATCCCACAAGAGTGTCCTGTTTATTGTGGTGACAAGGTTTAAGTCCCTAGAGCATGTAGCTCAGAGGGATTGTGATTTCTTTAGGTGTAACATGTCCAACAGCTCTGGGTTTGACATAGCTTTATATGTTAGGCAGAGATCACCTCGGAGTAGGCGATATGCTAAAGAGTAAAGCTAGAGTTTTTTGAAGCGGTCAGTGTAGGGCATTTGTTTGAGGCCAGTAATCATCTTTGTGAGGTACTTCTGTGGCCTTTCCAGCTGCTGCAGATGTCTTGTGAAGTAAATTCCAAAAGGGGCGTTGTACTCTATAATGGGTCTAATGAGTGATGAGTAGAGGGGAGCAATAACCTCTTTTTTCCTGGATGAGAACCCTTTTATGATGAGGTGTGCCATGTAGAAGGACTTCCTGGCTACTGTGGCGATGTGACTATCAAAGGAGAGACTACTGTCCACCTGGGTCCCAAGGTCTCTCATCACGCATTCGGTGTTAAGTAGATTGCTGCCTATGTTGTAGTTCATGGGTACAGAGTTTTTACCAAAGAGGATGACACTGCACTTTTTGACATTGAGCTTGAGGCCATGGCTCTGACACCAGATATCTGTCTCAGTGAGGCCCTTCTGTAGGATGTCCACATCATTTGGGGACTTCACTATGGCTCCTAGTTTGCAGACATCTGCAAACTTCATTAGCCAGAGGCCTTCTGTGTTAGCCTGTACTTCAGAGAAGTAGATACCAAACAGGAGAAGACCCAGTACTGAACCCTGTGGTACTCCACTTGTCACTGCTTTGAGGTCAGATTTGGAGTCTGCAACTTTTACAGTGTGGGTCCTGTCAGTGAGCCAGTTGGCAACCCATCTTGTGATGTAGGGATTTATACCTAGTTTAGTGAGTTTAGCTATGATTCCAGAATGGGGGATGGTGTCAAAAGCCTTGGCGAGGTCAAGATAGGCTGTGTGAACCCCCTTACCCTCATCCACGGCTTTGGTGACTGCCTCAAAGAAGTCAATCAGGTTCAAGAGGCATGATCTGCCTTTCACAAACCCGAACTGGGTGGGATCCAGAATTTGGAGGTTACCAATGTCTTTGTTTATGAGTTCCATGATGATACATTCCATGGCCTTGCAGACCAGGCTCGTCAGGCTAATAGGTCGATAGTTCCTGGGATCAGTGGTGGCTCTCCCTTTGTGGAGTGGGATAACTGTTACTGTGCGCCAAAGCCTGATGTGAGGCTATTATTGAACATGATGCTTAAGTGGGGAGCCATTTCGTTCTGAAGTTCATGTAAAATGCAGCCTGGGATGTTGTCCAATCCCATGGATGCTGTGTTTTTGGCTTTAGAGAGTGCAGCTTTTACCTGCGTAGTTGTGATTACAGGGAATCTGCATTCTTCCTGTGTAGATATGAGCCGTTTAGGGGGTAAGAGGGGGTAAAGTTAGCACTGAACCGATCTGCGAGGATGTTGGCAATATCAGTTGTTTCTGTAATTTTCATGCCTTTGTGCTGTAACTCAGAGCAGATCTGGGTGTTGCCATCTAGACTCTTGACAAAGCTATAGAATGCTTTGTGGTTGTCCTTGGATTTAGTGGGGATTTTGTTTTCGTAGCTAGCTTTGGAGGATCTTATAAGGGATCTCAGCTTCTTACTGAGGCTGACCAGGGAGCTCCTCCACTCATGGGACTCTACTCTCTTTTGCAACAGTTTCTTCCTTCTGTTGTACAGTTTGTTTATGGTAGGGGACCACCAGATTGGCTTCCTTTTTTTGGAGGATAGCGTCTTGGTTCTGTTTGGGATAGTACGATCCATGCACTCATGTAAGTGCTTATAGAGTGAATTTGTGTAGGATTCAGCAGTTGTAACTGTATTGTCCATCTGCATGGGTGTCATGAAGTTCACCACTTCTGTCTTAAGAAGCATGAAGTTGGCTTTGGAGAAATTTTTTACTGTGGTTTCCTTAATGGGGGGTGGGGGCGGGATGTGGATATCAAGGGTGATAAGCTTATGGCTGGATCAGACCAACGAGGAGTTGATTTCAGGTGTGGAACACCGGTCACCCATGTCAGTAATGACCAGGTCCAGGATATCATTGTCCCTGGTGGGGGTGTGGATAAGTTGATCTAGGGAATTGGAGTTTATGAATTCCAGAAAGCGTTGAGCTAAGGAGTTGGTACACGAGTAGTTTTCCCAGTTAATGGTGGGGTAGTTGAAATCACCCATTATTAGGGTGTTTGGTTGAACCCTATTATTTTCCAGTATATCAAGAAAAGAGGAGTGGGAATCCTGGGGCATGGTGGGGATCTGTAGCAAGTTACAATTTGGATTGCAGTTTTGCCCAGAGTTAGTTGCACTTGGATAACCTCGGATGCATTATGCTGAGCAACTAGCCTGGAGGTGTGGATATCCTTAATGAATATGGACACACCTCCGCCTTTGGTGTTTTGGTCCAGGTTACATGGCTGAAAAGTGTGGTATGAGTTATAGCCTGGTAGTACAGGGGTGCTCTCTGGAGCCTTGAACCAGGTCTCAGTCACTGCACAGATATCTATGTTCTCCATTTTAAGGAGTGCCTCGAGTGAGTGCATTTTGAGATTTAGACTTCTGGCATTAAGTAGCATCACCCTCAGTTTTTGCTTGCCTGTTCCTGTTACGGTGGTGAATTTGTCATTTGATCCTCGCTTAAAAAAGGCACTATAAGGGCGGCAAGAACCTTAGCCAGTATCCGGAAACCCAGGGGCGACAAGTGCAGGCCATCTGTGGCAAAGCATCATGGTCTGTCGACCATGTCATCCCAAGCAGACAGATACTGGATCCCCTTAGAATGAGACCAGAAGCTTAGCCAATTGCTGAAGTCAATCATTTTGTCCTTGTACTGTGGTATCATTCCGGGCGATGGCAGAATGCTACTCAGGGCTAGGGTCATACCTGCCTGGGCTACAAGATCGGAAAGCTCTTCCACTCTTTTCATGTAGTCCAGGGAGGTACATCTCAGGTCATTCACATTAACATGGACAATGACAGTCATATTTGTACTTGTTGTGGAGTGACCTGAGTGCGTGGTTTATGTGGCGGATCCTGGCACCTGACAGGCAGCTGACAGTAACCTTCTCCTTGTCTAGCCTGGTGAGTGAGACATCAGTGTGCCTGATTATAGAGTCACCTATGACTAGTGTGTTGGGTACATTGTTTTGCCTTATTGGCTGTGACTGAGTGGCACACTGAGTCTGTGGGCTATGTGTCATTTGGGTTGTGTTGGGGGATGGAGGTTGCTTGCGTTTTTGCTTTGGAGGTCTCTGTTGCTTAGACAGATTATTATTGAGAGCCTCCGCAAATGTTTTTGTGTTACTGTGTGTGGATTTTGGTGGTGTAGATTTAGTGAGACTATGTGATGAGTGTGGTATGGTGCAGATGTTTACCTTCTCCTCATGATTGTCAAGTTCAGTCTTGGTTGGAGAGAGTTTTACCTCCAGTTTGGCTAGATAAGTGCATCTCTCACAGGTTCTAGTGTTGGGTGGTAGGAGGAGAGGGTTGTCTGTGTACATGAGGCAATTTCTACATTGCCTCAAGATGCCCAGATTAATCAGATAGACAGGAGAACACTGGGAACTGACCCTTGGACATGCCTGAATAAAAAACTATTTTCCTCTAGATAAGTGAGGAAAGTGAATGCAAGAGCTGTTTTTCTCTAAGCAAGTGAGAAAAGTAAGTACAAAAACTGTTTTCCTCTAGGTAATGAGGAAGATTGAGTGCTATAGTAATTAGTAGCTTATTCAGTGCTTACAAGTTCTGAACAAGTGCTGAGCATGAACAAGCAAATTTAAGTGCTAAAACTAAGAATCTGTATCTGCACTAGATGAGTTAAAGGACAGAAACAAGTGCAAATGCAGGCTTTCAAATGAGAAAGTTGAGAAAGATGGAAGATTTCCCAAACGGCCAATAACTACAATTTCTGGGCCTTATGTGGTAGACAGGTTACCTAGTGCTTACCACTCCCACTGATAATCTAGAAGGCTTCCCTCCAACACAGAAAGGCTTGGGGGGGCTCAGAAGCTTACATACAGTCTTGGAGACAGCAAATCTGTATCTGGAACACTGGTTACAGCAAAGGTAGGAAACAGGCTTACAGTTTTTTTTTTTCTTACAGAAAAGTAGCAAAAACAGTAATAAAAACAATTCCCATGCAGTGCAAGCTAGCACACTTGAGTATGCAGCAATGTTAGACCAAACACCGTTTAAAAATGCAATTAAGATAAAAAGGACTAAAAGCAAGTGCAGAAAGTGTTTATTAGGTAGAATGTGGTAAAGAGATGGGACTTGGGGAGTGTCCCAGATCAAATCTACAGTGGGGCGGGCAACTGCAAAAGCCACCAAATTTAAACTACAAACCAAAAATAGGTAAGGTCAGGTGGGTGGGACAAAACAGAGATCTAAGCAACAATTAACAGTACAAACTTTAAAACCAAAAAAATATTCTCAGCTCTGTATATTTGCTGATCAGTCTCTCAGAACAATGAGACAACAGTTTCAACAGAGATCTAAGCAACAAGTATATTTGCAGATAATCTGTAAGGCAGTCTCTCAGAACACAGGTTCCAGCAATTGTCTGCTGAACTTTTTCTGGCACAGTCTCTTCTTCTTTTTCTTCTTCTAGTTTCTCCATGATGTCACTCCATGAAATTGCTGCTCCACTTTCTGGTTCACTTTGGTTTACCATTTGTTCCAAATAATCATCCCGCAACCCACCAATTTGGAGGATTGTAATTATGCATTTCTCAGAG
Organism: Protopterus annectens; assembly: GCF_019279795.1. NCBI lineage: Eukaryota > Metazoa > Chordata > Ceratodontiformes > Protopteridae > Protopterus > Protopterus annectens. The sequence continues at coordinate 84,536,992 of NC_056726.1, read as the reverse complement.
GTAACTGTCTTTCCTTCAACCAATCTCCTCTGAAAGTTTTCCTCTGAATCCATCTCTGTTACAGCTAAAATCTCATTTTCTTCCAATATCACTGTTTTTTTTTGCACCTACAGCATCAGAAAAAAGTCAGGATGAGTAACACACTAATCCTTCCCCCCGACTACCAAGAGTAGGGGAAGTTCCCTAATGCCCTGGCCAATGTATCCAATAGTAGTATAAAAACTGTCTTGCATCTCCCTTGAAAAGTGGCTACTAGCCTAGTGAGAGTAACCTGGTCAACAAAGAATAAATTAAAAATTAATAGAAGAATATATATAAATTTTATTTGATTAACTATTTTTTAGAAGGAGTAGTCAACCACTGCAAAAGCTCATGGAATGGTAGCAAATGCAGTAGTCCTGCTGACAGCTTTAAAGTGAAACTAAGCAATTACTATGAAAATGAATGTCATATAGGCTGAATGGACTTTGATGCAGCCAAAATTATCATTATGAGTATGATTTCTTTAATGCACTGTAACTGCTGTTTCTTTCATTTGGGAGTATTAAAAACTGATTCAAAGGTTAGAGTTATCCTGCATTTAAAAGGGAGTACAAGCAGAAATCCAATGTTCTAAAAGTGGCAAATTTAACCCTTTGGTTAAGAAGAAAATACTTAAATGTTTAACTTACTTGTCAGTAACTGCACTGTGGATGCATGTACAAGCTGGCAAGTTAAACTTCTTTACTAATAAGGTCCAGGTTCCATGGACCTGAACCTTATTTATGACTCTAATAGAACTTGATGGTGAGACAGATTCATATCCCAAAGGCTACCTCATCTATGGAATAAACTTCCCAGCTTTGTAAAACAAAGCCCATCCCTCACTCTCTTCAAAATGAATTTGGATAAATGGATGGGAAAACATAAACTCACTCCCGGGGTACTGCTATGTCCCTTAGGACAGAGACAGTCTGTAAAATGACTCAGGACTCCAACACCCAAAGACCACTACCATGATACTACCTTATCCCATATGTGGGGAATTAAGATATAATATTTTCATATCCTAGGTATTATTGGTTAGGCTTACAAAGGATCTTGAGCTATTAGCCTAGTATTCACCTATGGACCTGTAAACCTATGACACGGCACATGTAGATATGTGTAATTTGGTGAAGAAGGCAACTAAAAAAATATCTCCTGTGTTTCACAAAGTGCAAGGTAGCCATTGCACACATGCACTAAGAGAGGGACTGTGTATGCACAGAAGAAAGGCTGGTAACCTTGGAAAAAATATGAGATAAAAAAACTATATGTTGAGTATCAGTGACCATAAGGTGTGCACTGAAATGGAATGCCATGGTGTGAGTTAACAGATTTTGTACTTAACACCACTCGTACTTGCTGACACTGATGTCACATAAACATTCCATGTTTGTCCATCACACTGTGCACCTTATTGTCACTGATACTCAGCAAATAGTTCTTGTCCCATAAGTTGTTCATTATTGACTAAAGGGTCACAATGGTGACCATTTAGCAATATTGAGTGTGAAGTGGATCAAGTCAGTAAATGCTCCAAACTAATAGTATATGCTTCCACATGTTCTGTTTTAGTAGGCTTTGCATACAGAATGGCTAAGTGTTTAACTTCACCATATTTTGTCTTGTTGCATTTCTTGTTAACCAGTTCTGTTCATATTCACTGGATGCAAGTGTTCCTTGTCGGAGGGGGGAGGTGACCTGGGAGCACTCGCTGGTTATGTGACTTGCCCAGGGTCACATAGATGGTCATGGAAGATAAAATCAGTATACAATGAACTACAGGACATAGCTCACTAACAGGTTATGCAGCTCTCTAACATCTTATGTCCAAGCCCCTATCCATTAACTGCCAGTATGCTGCTATTAATAATTTGCTTTATGCTATATCTGTTCTATTTATGTTCCCCTAAGCATGATGGCTGTGCACTTCTCAATGCCTTCTTCTCACAGACTAGATAGTGCAGCTTGTGGAGCAGTGGATTAAAGCTATAGGCTGTGAATGAGGCATTAACCTTGACTCCCTCACATGTCTGTTGCCTAGTGCATGCATCTCCTTGTCTGCAGCCATATAGCTAATTATATACTTGGTTCTCTCTGCCACACAGGTGAGGGAGAAGAGGCAAACTACCCAAACAGCTAAGCAATCAGATAGTTGTTTTATGACCTCATGAATTTTGAGTAGTTCAGGAAACATCTACCTATGTCCACTGCATGTACTCTACAATGTGTTGAGCTGCAGAAATGTGTAATAGATCCAATGATAGATAGATAGATAGATAGATAGATAGATAGATAGATAGATAGATAGATAGATAGATAGATAGATAGATAAAGAGTTAGATATAGATAGATATAGATATAGATATATGGGTCTACCTCAGTTTGTCGAAATCCCATATTATCGAATCTCACTTTGTTGACACTCAAAATATTGAACTCCCACTTCATCAAAGGAGCAGAACAACAAAGATCTTCCCAGGGTAAGTAACCTGTTATGCAAGACTGTGAACTTCACCTGTCCTAACTGTAGTGTGATCCCGTAGTTGGTATATTTAGTTAGGGGGCTGGCGGGGTGCAGACCTCCACATTGAAGGGTGTGGAGGACATATCCCCCCCACCTGGGTGGGTTAGGGATGGTGCGGTTTGGGTTTGTTTCTTTTTGGGTAAGTGGTTAAATCTAGTGAGAGGTAAATCCATATATATATATATATATATATATATATATATATATATATATATATATATATATATATATATATATATATATATGGGTTCACTACTAAATATCGAAATACCACAATCCCGAGACTCTGAATACTGACACCCAGAATCTCGAGATTGCGGAATCTTGAAAACTGTGAATGGAGATTGCCGTACAGTGTGGAACTGGAACTTTGCTTTTCTCTCCACTGTAGTGCGATCTAAGAGTTGGTATATTTAAGTTGCAGGGGGTATGGGAGGTGCAGGGGGGGCTTGTCCCCCTGCAAAAATGTTATTACTGATGGTTTTGTGTTTTAGTTTTTTTTTTTTTTTTTTTTTTAATTAACTTCAAGATTCTGCCATCTCGAGATTCTGGGTGTCTGTATTCAGAGTCTCAGGATTGTGGTATTTCAATATTTAGTAGTGAACCCATAGATAGATAGATAGGTAGATGTAAATGTTTCAGAGTCACTGGATAAAAGCTTGCTTTCCAAGTAATTATATGACCTACTTATGCTGGCTTAAAACTGCTGAAATTATTGTTTAATTAGTGAATCTTATCAAGTATTTCTGAATGTATATGATGTTTGCATTATGTATTTTGAAATTAAAAAGAGAGAAACATTGTATTGTACCCATTTAGCACCCCCAGTGGCCATGATAAAAACGTACATCTTCTGGAAGTATAACTGCCAATTTATGTGCACAGGTAATAAAGTACTTCTAGATTATGTATTTATTTACTTTATTTGTTGACATTTGATTACCAGGATCGTCTGACTGGGTAAAAGCCCATTTTTAGCAGGGGCCAGGGAGAAAAGTTCTACATTATTACTAAACATTTTAAGAACAATAATTATACAATCTTCAAAAATAAAACAAATCATCTGCAGTTTAAATAATGTAACAAATTAGACATAATATAAAAAAAATTGGTTAAGAATCGCTACAAGGTATATGACAATCTAATGTTTAGAGAAATTTTAGACAGTTTTTTAGAGAAATTAAATGTAAGTTAGTCTAATACAAATATGAATTGCAATATGAAGTGAAGGAAAAACAGGCTTTGATATATTTGGAGAAAAAGTCAGGGAAGAGAATTAGGTAGATGTAAGGAAGTGAAAAAAAGGAGAGTAAGGCGGTATAAAGAATGAAAGGGTACTTATTCACATTTAGGGATATAGTTCATACTAGTTTTGAGCAAGAACACAGTGTTTTTTTTTTTTTAATAATTTTTATTTTTATTTTTACATTAATAAATGTCACAAATAAAAACTATCTTACATGACCGTATATATGTATATAAATATATATATATATATATATATATATATATATATATATATATATATATATATAAATTTATATATATATATATATATATATATATATATATATATATATATATATATATATATATATATATATATGGGTCTACCTGACAACACCGACACATCACAACACCAACAACGAAATCACCGACACCACATAACCGACAGTTCACAAACACGAAACCTCACATGCCCGACACACCATAATACCGACAATCAACAAACAAAACAAATCCCCTGTCCAAAAAGCACAAACACAACACAAGCACACCAAAATCCTTACAAACCCACACTAAACCTCACATACACAACTATCTACAACCTTAACCCAAACCCTAACCCTAAGGTCTGTCACTATCGCACACTCACCTAACCCGCGCCCTAACCCTAACTCACTTAACCCGCCACTAACCCAAAGACTATCACTACCGCACACTTACCTAACCCGTGCCCTAACCCTAACTCACTTAACCTACCCCTAACCCAAAGACTGTCACTATCGCACACTCACCTAACCCATGCCCTAACCCTAACTCACTTAACCCGCCCCTAACCCAAAGACTATCACTACCGCACACTTACCTAACCCACGCCCTAACCCTAACTCACTTAACCCACCCCTATCCCTACAGACCCACAATATCGCACACTTACCTTACTCGCACCCTAACGTCCTTCACTACCGCATACTTACACAGCCTTTTCCCATGTCGGTGTTCTCAGCATCGGTGTTTTCATCCGTCGGTCTTCTCAGTTGTCGATCTTCTGGTGTCGGTGTTCTCAGTGTCAGTGTTCTAAGCTGTCGACGTTGTCAGGTAGACCCATATATATATATATATATATATATATATATATATATATATATATATATGTTATACATTGATGTCAAATACCACAGGATATAGGTCGTACAACATATATATTTGCACTATGTACATAGATGCTTTCACTGCTAGTTCCACAGTTATATAGACAGTATATACATTTGTAATATCCAAGTTATTATTTAATATCTGAACTTGTATGTGTGCTGTGGTTCCATTATAGTGTATTTCTAAGTTGCTGTGTGATGAATTATGCTAATATGATATTAAAGGTTTGTTCCCAAATTTCTCTGGATTTCATGTTTTTGCTTCTTTTATCTATTACTATTTTATGAGCTAAAAGGTGTTGTATAGCTACTTGTTTAAAACCCTCCCAAGAGATATTTATCGTATCTAGCCATTTAAAAGCTATATACAGTTTCATTAGTAGGAAAATTGTTAAAAGTGTATTTGCTTGTTTTCTTGGTATGTTGGGTGGGAGAATGTGTAATAGAGTGAATTCCCAAGTTAATGCTGACGTTTGATAACCCGTTTTTTGTAATTGTACCTTGAGAGAGTTCCAGAGTTTATAGACACATTTACAGCTCCAAAATACATGGATTAAGTCAGCTATCTGGTCCTTACAGTGTGGGCAGAAAGGTGATTTTGATGTGTTAAATTTGTGTAGGATTGCAGGTGTAAAATAAGCATTATTATTGATCATGAGCTGAGTGTATGCTAACTTTTTGAGGGGTATAATCTTCAGTGTTAGATTGATTGCCTGACTTATTTGCTGATCATCTATGGATGGTTTAATTTTTCTCCAGTAGTTAGAGAAGAGGAGGTCTTTCTGGTATTTGATTTCATTTATCATTTTATATGAATTAGTAATAGTTTTCTTTGCTGTGATAATAGTTTTCCAAAATCTGCTACAAGTTTCTATGTCACTATTAGTCATAGTAACATTTTGGAGGTAACTGGAACACAGTTCTTTGGTTTGTCTTAGGATTATTATGTGTGATTTAGGGAGGTTTAAGTTGGTCCTCATTTCTTGTATTGAACAGTTAAGGTAGGGATAAATATCTTGGATTGTTTTATCTTTCAATTTGGGAAAAGGGACTAAGTCCAGCATCTTATTGTTTATTTTTAAATTTGGATTTTTATGAAGGGGTTGCAGTATTGTCATGGCTTGTCTAAGGTTCAAGAATTGAAAGAGTTTTTGCGCTAAGTTGATAGAATGTTTTAAGGGCTCTATAATGTTATAAGTTTGTATTTCTTTCTGCTTCAGGAATGGAAGTGCTTTGGGATTGAAACCTAGAGCTTTAATATATCTATAATAGATTGTCACCCAAAGAGGAGACCAATTTTCCATTGATGGCTTATGTTCAGCTATTGGTAATATTCTGTTAGTGTTAATGATCGAGTAGTACATTTTAAAATCTGGTAGATTTAGTCCTCCTTTGCTTTTGGGGAGTGTTAATTTTAAATAAGAGATACTGTTTTTTTTTTTTGAGTTCCCATATAAATTTTGCTAGGAAGGTATGAATTTGTTTGAAGAATTTATTATGTATTGTTGTCTATGATGTCATAAATATATACATTAATCTAGGTAAAATGTTCATTTTGATTATTGATACTTTGGCCAAGAATGGTAGTTTTAGGTTGTTCCATCTTTTACAGTCTTGCATTATATTTTGCCATTTAAGGTTTACATTGTGTTGGTAGAAGTCTTTGTTATTATGGAAAAAGGTGATTCCCAGATATTTAGTTTCTTCTTTTATTTTATTGTGTTTAACAATGGTATTAGTGAGATGAGTTTGGGTGTTTTTAGGGGGAAAAATTAGTTTTATTGAGGTTTAGTTTGTAGTTAGACATAGTCGAGAAATGTTCAATTGCAGCTATTATTTTGTTTATATCTGAATTTGGTGTAGTGCAGTATATGTTCAGATCATCCGCAAATGCAGTGAGGTATATTTTGAAGTTGTTTATTGATGGAGGATTGTGGAATGTATTTTGTTTAATGTATAGAAAGAGTGGTTCTAGGTATAGGTTAAACAGGAAGGGTGATAATGGGCATCCTTGTCTTGTTCCATTTTTTATTAGGATCCCATACCCACCCTCCCTATTCCTGTGTTGTTGTTTAAATTTGGAGGTTTTTGCAGTTGCCATCTCTTTACCTCATTCTACCTAATAGACTCATTCTGCATTGTTTTTAGTCATTTTTAATTTAATTGCATTTTTTAAACTGCTTGGTCTAACATTGCTACATACTCAAGTGGGCTAGCTTGCACTGTATTTGAATTGTTTTGACTGCTGTTTTAGCTACTTTTCTGTATATATATATATATATATATATATATATATATATATATATATATATATATATATATATATATATATATATATATATATTTATAGGGGAAAAAAAACTTTCCTGTAACTAGTGTGGTCCAGATTCAGATTTGCTGTATCCAGGACTGTATGTAAGCTTTTGAGCCCTCCCCCCAAGCTTTCTGTGTTGGAGGGAAGCCTTCTAGCTTATCAGTGGGAGTGGTAAGCACTAGGTAACCTATCTACCACATAAGGAGTGGTTCTGGCCCAGAAACTGTAGTTATTGGCAGTTTGGGCAGTTTTTCCATCTCTCTCAACTTTCTGATTTAAAAGCCCATATTTGCACTTGTTTCCCCCCTTTCCTGTAACTAGTTTAATCCAGATACAGATTCTTACTTTTAGCACTTGAATTTGCTTATTCATGATCAGCACTTGTTCAGAACTTGTAAGCACTAAATAACCTACTAATTACTACAGCACTCAACCATCCTAATTACCTATTGGAAAACAGTTTTAGTACTTACTTTCCCCACTTGCTTAGAGAAAAACAGCTCTTGTACTCAATTTCCTCACTTATCTAGAGGAAAATAGTTTTTTTATTCAGGCATGTCAAAGGGTCAGCTCCCAGTGACAACCCTCTCCTCGTACCACCCAACACTACAACCTGTGAGAGATGCACTTATCTAGCCAAACTGGAGGTAAAGCTCTCTCCAAGCAAGACTGAACTTGACAGTCAAGAGGAGAAGGTAAACACTTGCATCACACCACACTCATCACATTGTCTCACTAAATCTACACCACCAAACTCCACACATAGAAATACAAAAATATTCGCGGAAGCTCTCAATAATAATCTGCTCAAGCAACAGAGACCTCCAAAGCAGAAATGCAAGCAACCTCCACCCCCCAGTACAACCCAAATAACACATAGCCCGCAGACTCAGTGTGCCACTCAACCACAGCCAATAAGGCAAAACAACGTACCCACACACTAGTCATAGGTGACTCTAAAGTCAGGCACACTGATATCCCACTCACCAGGCTAAACAAGGAGAAGGTTACTGTCAGCTGCCTGTCAGGTGCAGGATCCGCCACATAACCCACGCACTCAGGTCACTCCACAACAAGTACAAATATAACTCTGTCATTGTCCATGTTGGTGTGAACGACCTGAGACGTACCTCCCTGGACTACATGAAAAGAGACATGGAAGAGCTCTCTGATCTTGTAGCCCAGGCAGGTATGACCCTAGCCCTGAGTAGCATTCTGCCATCACCCAGAATGATGCCGCAGTACAAGGACAAAATGATTGACTTCAACAATTGGCTAAGCTTCTCGTGCCATTCTAAAGGGATCCAGTATCTGTCTGCCTGGGATGACATGGTCGACAGACCACGATGCTTTGCCAGAGATGGCCTGCACCTGTCACCCCTGGGTTTCCGGATACTGGCTAAGGTTCTTGCTGCCCTTATAGTACCTTTTTTAAGCAAGGATCAAATGACAAATTCACCACCATAACAGGAACAGGCAAGCAAAAACTGAGGGTGATGCTACTTAATGCCAGAAGTCTAAATCTCAAAATGCACTCACTCGAGGCACTCCTTAAAATGGAGAACATAGATATCTGTGCAGTGACTGAGACCTGGTTCAAGGCTCCAGAGAGCACCCCTGCACTACCAGGCTATAACTCATACCACACTTTTCGGCCATGTAACCTGGACCGGAACACCAAAGGCGAAGGTGTATCCATATTCATTAAGGATATCCACACCTCCAGGCTAGTTGCTCAGCATAATGCAGCCGAGGTTATCCAAGTGCAATTAACTCTGGGCAAAACTGCAATCCAAATTGTAGCTTGCTACAGATCACCCACCATGCCCCAGGATTCTCACTCCTCTTTTTTTGATGTACTGGAAAATATTAGGGTTCAACCAAACACCCTAATAATGGGTGATTTCAACTATCCCACCATTAACTGGGAAAACTACTCATGTACCAACTCCTTCGCTCAACGCTTTCTGGAATTCATAAACTCCAATGCCCTGGATCAACTTATCCACACCCCGACCAGGGGCAACAATATCCTAGCTCTAGTCATTAGCAGTATGAGTGACCGGTTTTCCACACCTAAAGTCAATGCCTCATTGGTCCGATCCGACCATAAGCTAATTACCCTAGATATCCACATCCTGCCTCCACCCCCCATTAAGGAAACCGTAATAAAAAATTTCTCCAAAGCCAACTTCATTCTTCTTAAGACAGAAGTGGTGAACTTCATGACACCCATGCAGATGGACAATACAGTTATGACTACTGAATCCTACACAATTGCACTTTATAAGCACTTACATGAGTGCATGGATCATGCTATCCCAAACAGAACCAAGATTCTATCCTCCAAAAAAAGGAAGCCAATCTGGTGGTCCCCTGCCATAAACATACTATACAACAGATTGAAGAAACTCTTGCAAAAGAGAATAAAATCCCATTAGTGGAGGAGCTCCCTGGTCAGCTTCAGTAAGAAGCTGTGATCCCCGATAAAATCCTCCAAAGCTAGTTATAAAACAAAATCACCACTGATTCTAAAGGCAACCACAAAGCATTCTATAGCTAGATCAAGAATCTGAATGGCAACACTCAGATCTGCTCTGAGTTACAGTACAATGGCACTAAATATACAGACCCAACTGATATTGCCAACATCCTGGCAAATAGGTTCAGTGCTAACTTTACCCCCCTCTCACCCCCTAAAGAGCCCATCTCTATACCAGAAGAATGCAAAGTTCCTGTAATCATGGCTGCACAGGTAAAAACCACACTCTCCAAAGCCAAGAACACAGCATCAATGGGACCAGACAACATCCCAGGCTGCGTTCTACATGAAATACAGAAGGAACTGGCACCCCACCTAAGTACCATGTTCAATCATAGCCTCACCTCAGGCTTTGTGCCTGCTGAATGGCGCACAGCAACAATTATCCCACTCCACAAGGGGGGAGCCACCACGGACCCCGGAAACTACCGCCCCATTAGCCTGACTAGCCTGGTCTGCAAGGCCATGGAACGTATCATCATGGAACTTATAAACAAAGACATTGGTAATCTCCAAATTCTGGATCCCACCCAGTTTGGGTTTGTAAAAGGCAGATCATGTCTCCTAAACCTGATAGACTTCTTTGAAGCAGTCACCAAAGCTGTAGACAAGGGTAAGGTGGTTCACACAGCCTATCTAGATCTTGCCAAGGCTTTTGATACCATCCTCCACTCTGAAATTATAGATAAACTCACTAAACTAGGTATAAATCCCTATGTCACAAGATGGGTTGCCAACTGGCTCACTGACAGAACCCACACTGTGAAAGTAGCAGACTCCAAATCCGACTTCAGACCAGTGACAAGTGGAGTACCACAGGGTTCAGTCCTGGGTCCTCTCCTGTTTGGTATCTACTTGTCTGAAGTACAGGCTAACACAGAAGGTCTTTGGCTAATGAAGTTTGCAGATGACTGCAAACTAGGAGCCATAATCGAAACTCCTAACGATGTGGACATCCTACAAAAGGGCCTCACTGAGACAGATGCCTGGTGTCAAAGCCATGGCCTCAAGCTCAATGCCAAAAAGTGCATTGTCATCCCCTTTGGTAAATACTCTGTACCCATGAACTACAACATAGGTGGTAGTATACTTAACACTGAATGTGTGATAAGAGACCTTGGGACACAAGTGGACAGTAGTCTCTCCTTTGATAATCACATCTCCACAGTAGTCAGGAAATCCTTCTATGTGGCACACCTCATTACAAAAGGTTTCTCATCCAGAAAAAAAGAGGTAATTGTTCCCCTCTACTCATCACTCATTAGACCCATTATAGAGTACAATGCCCCTTTTGATATGTACCTCACAAGACATCTCCAACAACTGGAAAGGCCACAGAAATACCTCACAAAGAGGATTACCGACCTCAAATAGATGCCCTAAGATGACCGTCTCAAAAAACTCCAGCTTTACTCCGTCGCATATCTCCTACTCAGAGGTGATCTCTGCCTAACATACAAAGCTATGTCAAACCCAGAGCTGTTGGACATGCTCCACTTAAAGAAATCCCAATCCCTCTGAGTTACATGCTCTAGGGACCTAAACCTTGTCACCACAATAAACAGAACATGCCGGAGGGATAGATTCCTGTCCTAGAGACTTCCCATACTCTGGAATAAACTATCTATCTATATCAAACAAAGCTCCTCATTAGCACTCTTCAAGAAAAATCTTGATGAGTGGATGGGAAATAGGAAATACACCCCGGGGATCACTTTTGTGGCTCTGCTCAACAAGGGCACAGAAAATTAACTTTCATGGGTGGCTTAAGCCAGGGAACTTTGTTGGCTAGGCTTACTTAGGCCCTTGGGCCAATAGCCTAGTACCTACCTATGAACCTATGAACCTCCCCCAATTATGTTTTGCTTTGCCCAGAATTCTTGAGAAAAGAAAATTAAAAATATTTGGTCTATGCTTTGTGGCTTTCTTGCAATTTTTTTCTAGGGCAGTCACAAAATGTCAAGCATATGATTTTCAAACTTTGTCCTTCAGAAAGTTATTGCTAATGTAACTTTCTAAGTACATATCAGATATATTTAAAATCTCTTCCTGATTGTAGGATATTTGTCTCTGATTCTTTGGCTAAGAGGTTGGGATGGCAAGGGAGGTGGGTGATGTGATGCACTCTCTGGTTTGGCTGAAATACAATTTTCAGTCATTATGTATTTGTTCATTCATTTTATCACAAGCAAATGTATGAACATATTCAGTCACACAAGGGGCTGTGATTGATAGTTGTGTGTGTGTGTGTGTGTGTGTGTGTGTGTGTGTGTGTGTGTGTGTGTGTGTGTGTGTGTGTGTGTGTGTGTGTGTGTCTGTGCATCCTGCATCCTGGAGACCTGATGCTGTATACAAAAGAATCAATTGTAGTAAATAAGGATTTTGTAACATGATCCACATTTTGGGTACAATCCTTCGTTTCCTTGTTTTGTTGACCATTGACAATGTGCTTATTTGACTGTGTATAAACTGCACAGCATGAAGTCTATGAATTTAATGTTAAAATGTTAACTATGTATGCATTGTTAATTTAATTTGTTTTTTGCAAGCATAAGGGGGTGAAATGCATGTTGTTGGGCTACAACAGTTTGGTACTTAGTGCAGATGAGTTAAGGCCAAGAGCTGTTAATGAGCTACTTTCTGCAGTGCAGCTTTTGACTCTCTCCACCTTTGTTTGCCTACTGTGAATCTGACCAAGTAATTTCACCAGAAAGTGCTCCTGGGTTGACTCTGTAAAAAGACACTTATGTCCGGTAGGCTGTCTCAAACTGTTGGCAGATTCATTACACATTTGTCTTTTGAATTCCTGCAACCTTCAGATAACCCCTAATATAACCCCTAATTAGTGCTTTACCATATGCTGTTTGACTATGAATCTCTGAATGTCTGCTGTAGTTTAAAGGATTGCCAAATGCATTTTCAATAAATGTGAGCTTCAAAGTAAGTGAAGCTTACTAAAGCTTGTGCTGTCTGTTTTTAATGTGAGGGTGTTTTGTCATTAAATGGCTGTCAGTGTTTTTCATGTAAAAGTTTTAAATGAAATCCAAATGTCTGTATTCACTATAAAAGTAAAGTATTGTGTGCACATGTTCAGGTTTCAACAGTGTCTTATGGGAAACGGTGAGAGACAGCCAAGTAATGGGATATTGACATGGCTGTGGTGGGAGGGTTTGGTCCATTATTCTGCCTAGGGTTTCATTTCATCATGATCTGGATCTTCTTTTATTGTTCAGAAACTTCACGAGTATTTAGCTTCATATGTGTGTCCTATCTTTTGTTTTTTCTATATTTTAAACCAGGAAAGTGGGCAATCCAGGAGCAGTATGTGGTTAAACAACTTAATCAAAGTCACACAGTAGAAAAAGGAGGTAGAAAGAATCAAACCATGACCTTTGATGGCAGAATGCATCACACCAACAGTTCTAAGCTTTAATCTTCTGCAGTAACTGCCAGGCCTTCACTTATGTCTTCATTTTATGAAATATCACTGAGGGTTAAAATCATTAAGGTTTAAAGCCAGTCAGTCAGTCAGTAATGCCAATTATTAGAGTATCATAGTTTTTGTTAATCAAATGTTCAAAAATGCATGTTGCTGGAAAACCTGTTCTGTTAAGTTTTTAATTGAGTTAGAGTAATTTGCCTCTTATCTGCCTGATTATCTTCCTCTGATTAGATATGCTAATGCACACTTAGGTGATGTTATAATATTTAGTGAAGACTGCATAAGTTACCTATCTAAGTACAGGCTGTGCTAGATATAATGCAGTTGGTTAATGACCAGCCTTTCTAAATGTAGACTTGAAATGCCAGAAACAATACATCTGGGCCATATTACTACATAACATCAAGTTAAAACATTCCTGGGTTCAGCAAGATATTACAAGATGTTTATAACACAATATGCTAGTGCGGCACTTTCTGTCACTCAGCATACTAAAGGCCATGTATTAAAACAGAAGTGGACTAGGGAAGGTGACAACGTTTAAACGCCAAATGTTGGCCTGTAGTTGGTCCCAGTATTATCTATGCTGAATTTCCCCAATTGTTTTATTCTTTAGAATGATGTCTTAAAGTAGGTTTGGAGCAGTTCCCTTACAACAGCACCAGGGAGAAGAAAACCCTTTGTACTTCTTTAATAGAAAACTTAATCTTCATAAACAGAATTATGCTACCATTGAAAGGGAGTGATTAGCAACCGGCCTGACTTTAGAATCCATTAAATATTATTTGCTGATTCACTCTTTTACTTTAGTTACTGACCATCCTCCTGACCATCCTCCTTTGCAGTGGTTGTCTGGAAATAATGATTAAAGATAAATCCAAGCTGACTGGATGACAGATGGGAGATTGGGACCTAGCATTATGGCCTTTATACTTTAAATGTTATTCCTAAGTCTGTAACTTCCCATACTAATGTGGCCTCTCCACATTGTCCTTAACCTCTATTGCATGTTAGCCAGCAGGGCAACACAGAGAAAGGCAATTTCCCATCCTTGTTTGCCACAGGGCAAGAAATGACAATTACTATTCCCCACCACTGATTACCGATGCTGCTTTGTGCTAACAGCTATGCAATGGAAAATACAAAACACATATAATTAAACTGGTTTGTTTACAAGGAAGTACAGCAATTACGGGATCTAAATCACTTTCCTATCAAAAATGACACATCACATATATGGATTATGCCATTCCAGTATGTGATCAATGACCTCTTTTTCATATTTTTATGCACTCTTACAAGGTAGACAATGCTTGATGCTGGATGTGAACACATGCCCATATAGCTCTTAGTCTGTAGACCTGTGTATTTTCAGAAGGCACACAGTCAAAGTGCAACATAATCATTGTGTTAGAATGCATATGGGCTCCCTTAAATGGACTGTATCACCTGGGGTAGCAAAATCTTGCACCACTGAAACAGTTAACACTGAGTAACATTGCATACATCAGCATTGGTTGAGTAAATCATTCTTGCCTACTGACACTTGATTTTGAACACAGTTACTCATGTTATACAATACTGGAGTCAAACATGTATCTATCAGAAATCAGCATTCTGTAGACTGATCTATTAACTGCTGATGCCAAAGAAAAGCTCAGACAACAGTACTCATACAGTGCACAGTTGGTGGGATACCTTGGCCAGTACATTGGAATGCATATGGGCTCCTTCAACTCATTCAAGCCTAAAGCACCTTTTTTGTATACTTCCCATTCACACCCATGGCTCCTTATGGTGGTATCCAGGGCTTTTTTGGATCTGTCTCCTTTAACTAAGTGACTAACCAGCTAATAATAGCCAGCTAATAATAGGCACTAAGACTGTTAATCTAGGATATCCTGCAGTAGAGAAATTAATCTCTGTTTGTCACTTCCTATTCATATTTTTATATGTATGTGCATAGGATCATAGGTTCATACAAGGTTACTAGGCTAACAGGCCCAGGGCTCTTACAAGCCTAGCCAAGTTCAACCCATGTTCCCAAGAGTGTCTGGTTCAAGCAGACACTAAAATCAGCACCTATTGCCACTGTCCAAGAGGGACACAGGTGGAACCCCCTAGGGTGAATTTCTGGTTACCCATCCAATCGTCCAAATTAAGCTTAAATAGGGTCAATGAGGGGCTTTGTTTAACATGAGTAGGAAGCTTATTCCAAAGGTGGGGAAACCTCTGTGAGACAAATCTGTCTCTCTGGCAAGTTCTGTTGATGTCACATACCAGGTTAAGGTCCTTTGAGCAAGTGGCCCATGTGCTATTTGACTTATGAATGTGCAGCATTTCCATTAAACCTGGGTCAGAGATTGCTTTATATGCAATGCACAGGTCACCTCTGAGCAGTTTGTATGATACAAAGTAAAGTGATGATGATTTCAGTCTGTCCACATAAAACATATCTTGAAGAGCTTGAATTTTCTTTGTAAGGAACCTTTGTGGTCTCTCCAATTGCTGCAGGTGTTTGGAAAGGAACATACCAAAGGGAGTGTTGTACTCTATTATTGGCCTAATGGGGGAATAGTACAAGAGGGTTATAACCTCTTTTTTTCTGTAGGCAATGCCCTTACTTATGAGATGATCAATATAAAATGCCCTTCTTATCACTGTGGAGACATGGTGATCGAAGTTAAGGTTGCTGTCGACCTGTGTGCCCAGATCACTCACTACTGACTGTGTGCTTGGGGTATTGCTATTGATGTGGTAGTTTGCAGGAACATCAGCCTTGCCAAAGGGGATGAGAATGCATTGTTTTTGCATTAAGTTTAAGACCATGACTTTGGCACCAGCCATTAGTCTGCGTAAGACCTTCTTGCAGGATGTTGACATCACTAGCAGTTTTAATAATCGCTCCCAGTTTGCAGTCATCAGCAAACTTTGTCAGCCACAGTCCTTTCATTTTAGCCTGTACTTTGTAGAAGTAGATTCTAAAAAGTAGGGGTCCCAGAACCAGTCTCTGTGGAACACCACTGGTCATGGGTCTGCTGGAGGAGGTGGAGTGCCCTATTTTGGCCATATGAGTTCTATCAGTGAGCCAGTTAGCAACCCACCTGACAATATATGGGTTGATATCCAGCTGGGTGAGTGTATCAATGATGCCTGAGTAGAGGATTATGTTAAAGGCCTTGGCTAAGTCTAGGTAGGTCATTTGCACAAATTTGCCCTCATCTAGGGGTTTGGTGACTGTCTCAAAGAAGTCCACCAAGTTTAACAGGCATGATCTCCCCTTAACAAAACCAAACTGGGTGGGGTGGAACATTTGGAGATTTCCTATATCTTTGTTAATAAGGTCTATGATGATTTGTTCCATGGTCTTGCAGATAAGGCTGGTTGGGCTAATGGGTCTATAGTTCTCAGGGACAATGGATGCACCTCCTTTGTGCAAAGGGATGACGGTAGTTGTTTTCCATTCCTCTGGGACGAAGCCAGTGCTTAGGATGTGACTAAAAAGCATGCTCAATGGTGATACTAATTCCTTTTTTAACCCATGTAGAACACAGCACGGGATGTTGTCTGGTCCCATAGAGACTGTGTTTTTGGCTTGGAGAGGGCATTTAAGACCTGTTCCTCACAGATACTAGGCAGGGACAGGTGTTTGGGATGCTTTAGGGTATATGTGGCAGGGAGAGGGGAGTGAACTTTTCACTGAACTTGTCAGCCAGCAGGATTGCTATATCCACAGGTTCTAGATATGTAGTACCATTTACTATGAGTTCAGAACAAATCTGGGCATTAACTTTGAGGTTACAGATGTAACTAAAGAACGCCTTGTGGTTAATGCAGTTTACATTTCCTTCTGGGTCTTGCATATAGAGCAATCTCTGGCCCAGCTTTGATATAAATGCTGTACATTCACAAGTCAAATGGCACACGGGTCACTTGCTCAAAGGACCTTAACCTGGTATGTGACATCAACAGAACTTGCTGGAGAGACAGATTTGTCTCACAGAGGTTGCCCTACCTTTGGAACAAGCTTCATATTCATGTTAAGCAAAGTCCCTCTTTGGCCCTATTTAAGCTTAATTTGGACAATTGGATGGGTAACTGGAAATTCACCCAAGGGATTCCACATGTGCCCCTCTTGAACAGGGACAATAGGTGCTGATTTCAGTGTCTGCTTGAACCAGACACCCTTGGAAGCACAGGATGAACTTGGCTAGGCTTGTAAGGGCTCTGGGGCCATTAGCCTAGTAACCTCCTATGATCTTATGATCCTATGAACAAACACAGTACACAATTTGATTGGAACATTATCATTTATAAACTGCATGTGCAACTGCCATTAAAATACATAAAAAGAAGGGCTCACATGTATTATGCCACATAAAAGTATACTATCCCTCATGCGGTTTCAAACCCTGCACCTATTGCACTGTCATCTAGGGTATAATTCATTAACACAAGGATCCAGTCAGGCAGTTACAAGTGACCTGCAATTGCCTGCATTCAGAAATGTCAAGAATGCTAAGTACGGCACGCTGCTGTCAGTCTTGTTTGTGCAATTGGCAGGTAAGTCTTTGCACATGCAAAATACATTTTTGAGTTTCGCCATAGCCCATGAACTGTCCTTCACTACAGGGCTATGATAGTGCAATGTCAACTACTGAGCAAAGTATAAAACAAAAAGAAATGATAAAATTCAGTGTAATGAATTCTCAAATTTGTGGGTTTCTACAAGTAAATTATTTACAGTGATGATTCTTACTTTCATGTCAATGACACTTTCACAAGATTTGAACTCTGTTCACAGGGTATAATGCACCTATGGCATTACAATGAAACACTGACAACAGTAGCATGATAAATATTTAAATGAGAAAGGAGGACAGAAACAACTCTGCAAGGCAATAGTTACAGATAGCAGTTGTGCATTACTTCATTCTTGAAGCTTTGTACAAGGAATTTCTTGAAGATTGTCATAGGTAAAAATATGTTTTTACAGGGTTTGTATGTGTGTGTGTGTGTGTGTGTGTGTGTGTGTGTGTGTGTGTGTGTGTGTGTATGTGACCCACTGAAAGTTTCAGCCACATTGTTAGCAATCTTCATACTATGTGTGAGATATATGCAGAGGCACCTCACACTATTTTAGAAAATTTTGATAAATTTGTGAATCAAGGTTCAGTTCTAAGTAGGTCAATATAACATAAAAGTTCTTTGCAAGACTGTTTTGTCTAAGATACCCTTTCAAAGTGTACTTCTCATTATCAGGGAAGCTTAATATATAATTGCCTGGGCAACATTGTTAATGAGGACACTTGTAAGACATTAGGGAGCCAAAAGTCCTGTAATCTCTGCTTTTTTACTGCTGAGGTGTGTGCACAGCAGTGTGTATGCACAAACACCATGTTTTCCTCTTCATTACTTTCAGCAGATTGAGTAATTCAGAAATGATAATGAGTTGAGAGCTAATTACCATAATCCATGCGCCCAGAGGGTTTAATCTGAACCATATAAGCAGGACAAGTAGCTATGGAATGTCCATCTTGATGGGGAAAACTGCTGTGTTTCACAAGTGCTGCTGAGCAAAATAGTGACAACAGATTCAACTAGGACTACAGAGGCTATTGCTGGTAAATTTTCAAGGTACATATTGTTCATTAGAAATATTTGTTTCTTTTAGTATGCTGTTAAATAATTGTAGTGAGGGCTACAGTATGTACCTGCAGTGGTTCAATAATTCTCTTGAAGTCATCTGCCATGTATTTCATAGGGGTTGGGAAAAATACACATTCATGTGCATAGAGTTCTGTAGTATTATTGTAACAAATGGTTAAATGTTAGACTGTCACTGACTTGAATGAGTTCTGTATGCTATTGTTATGTTGACAACTGTTTCTCTGCTACTGATTCTTTTTCCACTTAGAAGGCATATATTCTTTCATTGGCTATTGTTTGTTTCCTTCCGTAGTTTACACTTTTGGGGGGTTATGCATATGGTATATTACAGCACTTGCATTGTTGTTCAGGCTATTTTGCTTCTCTTATGCTACTCATCGACTGCATATTTCTCCATATGCATAGCTGTCCATACTACCCCATCATATGTGTTATGGATATATCAGTTATTGTTATGATATTCCTTTATTGGTATCATTAATTGGTACTTATCGATTAGTTATGTTTATGTATTGTACCATTTCTCTGTGACAAATTGATCATGTACAGACATTTGATACTGCTCCCGAGAACGTTTAAACCTCAGGTTGCCTATATCTAATGCTCACAGTAGTCACCCATTACATTGATAAGTAAATTCTGTTTTATTTGCATATATCAGTGATACTGTTTGTATATGCTTAACTCTTATATTAATTATGTGGTGAGTGTATGTGTAATTCTGTCAGCCATTATTGTCCCCCTGCTGCTGGTTCCTCAACTGACTCCTCATCTGAGGAAACTGCTGCTGCTGTCTTTGTTGCTGAGAACTGCAGGCCTTGTACTGGACCATCCTGCTGCAACTGTTTTCTAACTATAATGTCATGTAAAATGGTACAGTTGGTATTTTGGCAGACACGCTGAGTCATAGGTTCATAGGTTTATACTAGGCTACCAACCACTAGGGCCCTTATAAGTCAAGTCATGCAACCCAAATGTGACCCACAAATTTGATTTATATAGGGGGTGATTTAATGGCTGCCTCTGTCTATCAGAGACATAGACATCAGACTAGGGGTGAATTTCCAGTTACCCATTCATTGGTCCAAGTAGTACTTAATGAGGGATAAGGAGGAATTCTGCTTCACATATATGGGGAACCTGTTCCAGAAAACAGCAATTCTCTGAGAAACATATATATCTCTTCAACATGTCCAGTTATGTCATATGTAAAGTTTAGGTCTTTCAATCCAGTAGTTCTGGTATGATTACCTATCTGAACCTAGATACCATGCCCTTGCTAATAAGTTGAGCAACATAGAAGGATTTTCTTACTACCTTGGGCACATGCCAGTCAAAGGCTAGGTTACTGTCTACGTGAGTTCCCAGATCCTTGACTAGTGAATCGACATTTTGGGGTGTTTTGTTGATGTTGTAATTACCTGGGGTGGCCAACTTCCCAATATAATAGATTTCTTGGTACTGAGTTTTAAGCCATGGCCTTAGCACCAACTGTTTGTCTGTGTTAGACCTTCCTGAAGGGTTTTTCATCTTGGAGTGATTCAATGACTGCTCATTTAACATGGGCTTTGACTTTTGAAAAGTAGATGCCCAAGAGGAGCAGGCCTAGCATGGAGCCCTGTGTGACTCCACTGGTGAGTGGCCTCTTTGTGTTGATGGCCCAACAATTCTAACCTCCTGGGTCTTATTATTGACTTAGCTAGCTATCTAGTGTGTTATAAAGGGATTTATACCTAGTTCCATAACTTTCTTGATAATGCCTGAGTGGGGTATTATATCAAATGCTTTAGACAGATCTAGATAGGCAATATGCACTGTTTTCTCCTCATCCATTGCTTTAATGATCTTTTCAAAGAAGTCCACAAAATTCGGTAAGCATTACATTCTTTTGACAAAAGCCAAGCTGGGATGGATCCAGCGTCTGGAGGTTTCCTATATCCTTTTACATAATTTCCATGATAATTATTTCCATGGCTTTGCAAATAAGACTAGTCAGACTAATAGGTCTTGTAGTTTTCAGGATCTGCCGAATGTAATGTCCTCCTTTATGAAGGGCGATGACTGTCACAGTCCTCCATTCAAGTGGCACCAAGCCTTTTCTAAAACTGTAGTTAAATAATGACTCCAAGGGTGCTGTTAAGTCATATTTTAATCTGTTCAAGAGGCATCCTGGGATGTTATCAGGGGCCATTGAGGCCATATTTTTGGTTTTGGTGAGCACAGCCAGTACATGCTCCCTAGTTATATTTGGAGGGGTTATATTTGACAGTATTTCTGGATGATGGTTGGTAGGGACAGAGGATAAAGTTAGAACTGAATTTGTCCAGTAATAGGGTCACTGTATTACCAGGCTCAGTGAAAGTGGCATCATTTACCAGCACTTTATAACATTATTGTGTGCTATCCTTGAGGTTTTTGACATAGCTGAAGAAGTCTTTATGGTTATCTTTCAACTTAGAGGCTATCCTAACCTCAGTATTGGCTTTGCATGACCTAATTAACATTCTTAGTTGCCTATTTAGTTTGATGAGAGAGTTTTTATCTTTATGGGAATTACCCTTCCTGATTTTTACCATATTTTTTTTCCTTTTGTTGTATATCCTGTTTAATTTGGGATGCCACTGGGGCAGTTTGTTTCTGGTGCTACTCCTGGGCTTTCTTCTGGTAGGTATAGCAGGCTCTATGCAGCCATTGACATGGATGTAGAGAATTTGTTAGAGCAATTCAGCATAGGCTACTGTATTCTCTAGGTTAGGATGGGGCATTGAATTTTGACAAACCATCACTTAATAGAAGGTAATTTGCCTTGGAATAGCTCCTAACTTTTAGTGGTTTTAATAGGATTATGGAGTTATTTTTTTTTTCAAAGCAGACAGCCTTATGGGCAGACTTTACCATGGAGGACAAGACTTTGGGGGACGCTGCATTCTCCTGTATTTGTGAGCACCAGATCCAGTATGCTGGAGCCTCTAGTGGGAGTATTCACAATTTGGTATAGGGTGTTTGTATTTACAAAGTCAGTAAAGGGTGTTTGCATTTACAAAGTCCAAGATTTTCTGTGCCTGTATACTTGAGGCCATGTAGGATTCCCAATCTCCTGAGGGGTAATAGGAGTCTCCCACGAGTAGGGTGCAAGTCTGGATGGTAAGTGCCTCGAGTAGGGCCAAGTATACATTGTGAGCTTCTTGTAACCAGCATGTCATCCTTTTTAACCACCCTAAAGGTTGTTTGTTATTGATGCATATTGAGACACCCCCACCTTTAGCTCTTGTCTGTGCAGCTACTAAAATTATGGAAGGCATTGAAATCTTGCACTGCTGGAGTACTCTCTGCTACTTTAAACCCTGTCTCTGTAACTGCACAGATGTCTATATTCTCAAGTGAAAAAGCTTGGAGGGACTGTATCTTTTTTATTTAGGCTCCTGGCATTGAGCAGTAACACTAAAAACAAAGGTATAGTTAATATACAATAGAAAAGTGATTTAAGAAGGTAGTCAACAGAAACCTCAGTGTACAATATTTGCAATAGTTAGATCAGTGGCAGTTAGGAATTAGAAAACAAATGTTATAGTGAAAATGAAATGCAGCTTGTGTGGAAGATTAGGGAGACTAATGTGACCTAAGGCAGAGCATTTAACAGCAGCTTGCATTGTGAAATGTTCTTTAAGGTGTGCCTGAAAGGAGAAGGAGTTTGAGAAATCTTTAAGATTTGAGGGAAGATCCAAGGGTAGAAAAGGAGTGGTTAGAGCACTGCCTTCTGGTTTTAGGTGCTTGAAAAGAGAGCCCCAGAGTGGCTAGGAGATTTAAGGTTATGTGACAGTAAGCTAGAGGAAAGAGAAGGGCAGGAGTTTTCTTTCAGGAACTGGAAAAGATGGGAATCAAGGAGTAGATTGGCTTGTTACTGAACCAGCAGCCAATCAGCTTTGGGTAGTGTAAGAAAGTGGTGATTATACTTTGTGGAAAGAATAATGAAGTGGCAGACAGAGTTGGAGACTCTTTGGATGGTGGTAGAGTTTATTCTTGAGGCAGATGCTGTAACAAATATATTTACAAGAAAATCAATTTATGAGGGATGGGGCAAACATATCTGACAAAGTCAGAGATATTATGTAACACGAAGGAAGTTTGAAAACTATGCTTGACATTGGGGTGAATAAGACTGTCATTTTGTGTTAGCTTCTCTTTGTTGCATCACATGACCAAGACACTCATCATTTCTTAGTGGCAGCTTGAAATTAAACATGCTCACCAAGCACTTTCAGGGTCTGTCACATGAGTGAGACAAAGTTTACTATCAAAATATTGAAACATAGTTGTTCGAGTAATGACTTATTCGAAAAAAAAGTTGGAAATGAAAACCTCATTCACTCAAAATAATGAAAGTGGTAATGATGGTATTTGAATTCAACATTATTGACATTACCCAACTTAACTTGATGCCTGGCGATTTCCTACAAATGTTTTGCAAGGGGGGAAGCCTCCCTGAACCCGCCACACCACCTGCTAATTATATATTCCAACTCCAAGATCGCACTACAGTAAGGAAAAGGGTAAATTTCCCAATCCCCACTGTAGTACAATTTCCAATCAGAATGTTGACCTCACAACAGCGAATACACACTAGCATTCACTGTTGTGGATTTGAACATTTTCCGATTGGCATTACATAAACTTGGAAACAGCCTTTCAACCATCCCAGTGCACATAACTGCTGTCTGATATTTTGATAGCAAACCATGAGACCATATTAGTGAATGGAGAGTGTGAACAACTGCTTGTTGCTCTCTGACTGACAGCTGTGCACAGTAAAATTAGACAAGAGATCTCATGTACTAACTTTGGTGTATAAAAATGGTGCAGAATTTTAATTGAATATTTCTTGGCATACTCCAGGGGTTGAAGCCAT
This sequence comes from Protopterus annectens, assembly GCF_019279795.1. Taxonomy (NCBI): domain Eukaryota; kingdom Metazoa; phylum Chordata; order Ceratodontiformes; family Protopteridae; genus Protopterus; species Protopterus annectens. The sequence goes on along the minus strand of NC_056726.1, from coordinate 84,513,189 downwards.
GGATACATTGTCTTTTTCATTTTGTATTTTGAAATTAAATAACAAGGCACAAAAGCAAAAAAAAAAAAAAAAAACAATCCAAGTAGAAGGATTCCACTTTATTCTAATGAAATAATGAAATACAAAAAATACGAGCACAATCTGGTCCCTCGGCCATTTGCCTTCAGTGGATATAAACAGTAAACCAGTAAGAAATTCATTCAATTTATACACAACGAACCACCTTTAATTAAAGGATAATTGATATTAATTAAGTCGTTATGTGCAAAGTGCAAAATAAATCCTTCGTCATATTAAATACATTTCTGAACTTTAAATGCAACCAAACAAATAAATGCAATAAATAAAATAAATACATATTAAATATTACTGTAATTTACTTAAATCCAATTTAAATTCAATTTAAATTCAATTGAGTGAATTTCATATTGGTTGTACCAACTGAAGGCGAAAGGACGAGGTGCCAAATCATGCTCTTTGTATTTCGTTGGAATAAAATGGAATCCTGCTGCTCAAATTGTTTTTTTTTTTTTGTTCTTGTCAAAAGATACTGGGCTCCTTTCACAATATGAATGTATGTTGCTGAAAATACATCCTGCTAATAATTAAGTTAAATTCTTTGAATGCTGTGGAAGGCCTGAGGCTTCTAGTAAGTTAAAACAGAGGAATTTTACACAGGGGAAGAGGTATAAACTAACAACATGACAGATGCATTAGTAGAATGAATCAGTCAAAATAGTCTTGCATTTTTAAAACTGTGAGAAGTACGTGTTGAAAAATGTCAGAGATAATAAAAAGTTACTGCACCACTTGCATTTCTCAACACATTAGTGTACATAAACTCATCGCAGCACTTGGCCCTGACAGAGACAAGGCCAGCTCTTAAGTTGGCAGTATGTCTGTCTGATGTCTGACTTTATTAGATGTTATATTCATATCTGGCACTGAGGCATGGCATATTAAAGAAAAGACAATGATTGGTAAAAACAGTAACTGCATTGCCAAGCAGTGAGGGATTACAATCAGGGGAATTTCATAATCCATGAAGTCTGACTGAAGTGGCTGTCTGTTAGCAAAGCAGTCTTCTGGGGCTCAGAATGTTTATTATTAACCCTTAACTGGATTGGAGGAAGCCTGCACATTTTGTGGCCTCATATGACACTGCAGTAGGGTACTGGCCACTGTCTTGTTTAAAAAGTGATGAACAATTTACATTTGGATGGATGCCTCATTCTTAATTTTTCCACTTATACTGTTTTGCACAAGCAGCACATTGTGGTCCATATTGACCACTGTAAATGTTTCAGTGTGTGTGATCCCTTGAGATTGCATCACTACTTGCACGTGTGTGTGTGTGTGTGTGTGTGTGTGTGTGTGTGTGTGTGTGTGTGTGTGTGTGTGTGTGTGTGAGTGTGAGTGTGAGTGTGAGTGTGAGTGTGAGTGTGTGTGTGTGTGTGTGTGTGTGTGTGTGTGTGTGTGTGTGTGTGTGTGTGTGTGTGTGTGTGTGTGTGTATACATCTCTCTCTCTCTCTCTCTATATATATATATATATATATATATATATATATATAGATATAGATATGTATGCATATATCTGTATATATAGATATAAATATATAAATAGATATGAATATATACAGATATAAATATATGGTGCCCTTTATATGATCAAATTTATTTATTATACATTTATTTTATTTTACATTTATTTACCAGGAAAGTCTGACTGGGTGTGAGCCCATTTTCAATGGAGGTCCGGGGAGAAAATCTCCACATAAAAATATACAAAATCTCAACAATTTACAAAAATTTTAACAATTTACAAAAATTACAAGAGAAACATTATTACAAAGACAAGTTGGACCAATATGTGTATAAAAATCTTATGACATAATCAATAGTAAATTGTGCGAGTGTTTTTAATGTCATGGTTCAAAAACTGGCATTAAGAAGTTCCAACATACATAAGACCGAACGCCCTAAACATCAAACAAACAAAAGACTGAGAAATGAAAAGTATTTCTTCTCCAGATCTTCACACTAAAATATCCCATAACACTACCCTCAAATCTGTCTGAATAGTGGCAGAGTTACAGGAAAGTTTTTATTAAGTTAAGGTGTAGGGTTAGATTTGGGGAAAGGGGCACTGTTAGGGATAGGATTAGCACCAATTACTAATGTAAGTGGGTGCTCATCCCCCAACCGTAACTCTACACTATAACTTCATAAAAAACTTCCCATAGCATTGCCACTGCACAAAGCATGCTCAGACATACAAACACACACTGCCAGCACTATATCTACCCCCTTAACTTACCATGACCCTAACTTTAAAATATACACACTCACACACTAACATGTATTCTCAACCCTAACCCTGACTACCACATACATACACAAATGCTGTCACCCCTCTAATCCCATTCACCTTTCAAAGAAGGACAATTCCATGACATTTTGAGTGTGTGTGTGTGTGTGTGTGTGTGTGTGTGTGTGTGTGTGTGTGTGTGTGTGTGTGTATGCCCGCACATGTGTGTGTGCATAATTATCATGAGTGGTTGACATGTTAAATGACTGACCCAAATAAAAACAACAAAAATGTCAACCATTCATAATAATGGCTGCACTACACACCAACACATATTGCATTAAAAAGAAATCAGATTATAAGATTTCCTTTTACACTACCACACATTTACCTCAAATATGACTGAATAGTGATAGTGCTATGTAAAGGGCATTTTTAAGATAAGCTGTACATTAGGGTTAAGAACAAGGTAGGGTTAGCACTCATTACTAGGGTGGGCGTGGACCTTCAGTAATATTTGCAGTATTCTGTTCTGAACATATGCCTGTTTGTGTGTGTGTGTGTGTGTGTGTGTGTGTGTGTGTGTATCTGTGCCTGTATGCATGTGTGCTATATGTACATGCAAAGAAAAAAATAGTATACCACTACATAAGGCGATACTGGTATAACTGGGTGGCTCTGGAATATTACTAAGTCTAGAGACCCATTAAATTATGATATGACTCTTGGAAGGAGACCTAGCACTGGGCACTCTACTGACCATGAATGTTACTAATTCATTATCTACTCACTCATAACAGGTAAAATGATTGCTCATCCCTATAGCACAGGTGGAGAGCTCCTTTCTGCAGTGCCTTTCACCAAGGGTTTTCTATTGTCCTTGTTATTGAATATCCTGCCAAATTAAATCTGATCAAGCAGCTATATACTTGATTATCTGTTTTCAAAAAGTATAGTGAGATATTGCACCAGATGCATATAATCATCTTTTTATGGCGATGATTCCCTGCTAGGTAAGGAAAGTAAACCTATATTTTCTTATCTGTTAGTTGATAAAGCTACTTTCTGTTTTACCTGTTCCATTTTGTTTTCTGTTTTAAAAATTTGCTTGGCCTGGTGCTTTTGTTCTATGTGAGAGATAGACACTTACATTTGCTAGGTTGTACATTTCACGTGTTTTTCATTGATTAAATTGTCTGAGTGATATTTAAATGGCTGTTTCTGAAAAGCTTTCAAGCCTGCATAAACTAAAGCACTGCTGGTGATTCCCTGCTAGTTTGATGTGTTTTTTAAAAACTGGTGATCATAAGCTGCCCTCCCCTACAGTAAATTGAGTTTAATAAGCTCATTTCTTTTTACAATGCCATTGATATCTTGAATTTTCTATTTGCCTTTCGTTGTGCCTATGTTGAAAAAGTGCATTTTGCCTCTCATTTCCTGTTTTACTGATTTACTTGCTCTGAATTCATTATCTAGCTAGCTGGTGGATAAAGTAGTGTATTTTTTTACTCTAGCAAGCACTTGTTTTTACATCAAGAGGTCAGTGGATTTTCCATCTAGTGCACTGAGAGGTAGCCTTGTCTGTTTAGGTTGGGGAAACACTTAAGATTTCTGCATGCAGTTTTGTGGGCTAGAGGGTTTATTAATCAGCTTATCTTGTTTTTAGTGCCTTTATAAATTCTGTACAATTGAGTGGCTCTTGGCTCATTTATACAAAGCAAAGACCTTTATTGAATAATCACACTTTTATACACTGTTTAAAGTACACTACTGTATCCATATCTCTTTGTGGTAGCATTTTGTATCTTTTAAGTTTGTTTGTGGTAACATTTCATTCCAGACACTCCTTGACTGTGCTTTTATATTAGGAGGACTCTAATTATCCATCTAGTGGCAGTAGGTCTTTACCTGATGTATCTGAGCTGAAGGCTCTAAGTATTTCTTTGCACTTCGCTTATATACTGTGACTATTTTTTAAAAGTTCAAAAAACTGTGTTTTGTGCTGCTGCTATAAGTAGTTAATTGCACTCTATGACATTGCATCTGTTATTTATTATTTATTATTTATTTTACATTTGTTGATGGGGTTAGTCCAGCTGAGCTGATAGCCCTTTTTCAGCAGATATATGGGGAGAAAAGCTCCACAACATTACATTTAAGATTTAAACAGTAGACAAAAAACTGTACACAATAAGACTGACAGAAAATATACAATGGAAATACAAAAGAATCCAAGTTTATCAAAGTACAGTCAACAAATATGAAGGGTGAGTAGGTTTTATTACATGTGCAGTAAATAAACAATACGAAAAAAAGGGGAAGGTAGTAGATGCAGCCATGAGGTTGAGGTTCGAGAAAGTTGCAGGTGGTAAAAAGGTTAGGATATTTTAAGAGGGATTAAGAGGAGGAAGATAGATGGCTCTAAAAGTGTCTAGAGCTAGTAAGGGGCTAACAGGGTAGTGAAAGTAGGAGAGGATGCCAGGTCAAGGGGGTGGGAACAGTGACATATCCAGTGGCTTTTTAGGTAGTCTTTGGCAGTTGATTTGGATTAATTTGGTTGTTTAAGGGATCAAACGTTCAATGGCAGTTTGTTCCATGAGATAAAAGGGTGATAGCTATAGAGGTTTTTGAACAATTTTGCTCTTAGGTTTATAGATGTATAGAAGTTTTGGTCCGAGCTCCGGAGAGACCTAGTGGGGATATATGAAGAGATGAGAGGAGTCAAGCTAGGGCAGAAAGATGTTTGGTTTAGTATAGAGTGAATTATCTGAAACTGGGAGAGGAGAAGCAAGTGGGGTAGTTCCAGCCAGTTTAACTGTGTTAAAGAGAGACAGTGATGTGATCGATAACTTTGATTAGCAGCAAAGCTGGCCACTTTGTTATAGGTATTTTCTAGTTTAGTTTGGAAGGTGGTTTGGAGGTAGAGAGGATCTGAGATCTGTACAGTAGGCTTGGTAGGAGATAGGGCTGACATAATGTAAATTTAGGACAATAACTTTTTATTACTATATAAGATGCCAAGTTTTTGATGTTTTTTTTAATACAACTGTTAACATGCACATCAAATTTCAGTTGGTCATCTATTGTAACTCCTAGTAGTTTTGTGTGGGATTTGACTAAGATGGGAGTATTATCTAGAGACTGAATGGTAAAAGTGGATTTCAGGTTTTGCAGGCTTTTGGGGAGAAAGAGTAACTGCTTAGTCTTTTTAGCATTCAGAATTAGCTGGTTATGGGAAAGCCAGGTCTCAACAGAGTGGAAGGATTGGAAGAGTGGAAAACTGTTAGTTTTAGGAGTGTTGCAGATAGTTTGTGTGATCTTGTTATACTTGGGCTCCAAATCAGCTATTCTACATTACAAAGGTGTTTTTTCTGCACCCTTGTGGCAGACGTGTGCTGATCTAACCTATCTGAGTTGGGGATTGCTGGTGGAAGGCTTATTGTGTGCTTTCCTCATTGGTATTTAGCTTAAAATGTCTTTCTCTAAACTCATATTTAAGTCTCACATTTGCACAGTGCTGCTCTTCGCACAGCAGTGGTCGGCAGTGCCTTTGTATAGATGCAAAAGACTAGAAGCTCAGTTTTGTCCTAATTAGCTGTCAGTGAAACCCTTCCAAGCTTTTCTGCTGCTCTAGGAACAACTCAGCTGTGCACCAAGCACTGTTGCCTAATTGATCTACCTTATCCTACATAAAGTATAGGTCCCTCTTATAGTCTCAATGCTACAGCACAGTCCTGTGAAATTAAACCATTCCCTTCCCTAATAAAACATACAGTAATAGCCTGCTATAATGGATGGGCAGTTTCCCATAATCTGTCTTGCCAGCCTGATAGGCATGGGTATTCTGAGGCAATGTAGCAATTGTCTCATGTATACTGACAACCACTTTCTCCTGAAACAAACAAATACTGTATGTGAGATATGTAGTTACACTAGGAAATTGGTAGCAAGACTTTCACATAAGGACAAATTGAAAGCCAAACAGGTTGTCAGATGCAGGCACACACAATTCCAACACTAAATAGGGTCACAACACATAAACCCACATATGTGGAGGTACTCACTAGTAACTCACGGAAAGATCATAGGCCTCCCAAACGGAAACCACCTAAACACATAATAATGCAAAAAACAACCACAGCATATAATAACACACACACACACACACACACACACACACACACACACACACACACACACACACACACACACACACGCACCAGTGTCTCAGCAAATAAGCCCATAAGGTGTAATACCATGAAACCTAATGTATTGGTCATAGGTGACTCCATTGTGAGACACACAGTTGTTCCCCGCACCATGCTGTATAAGGAGCGAGTTACAGTTAGCTGCTTGTCACTCAAGCACTAAAGTCACTCAACCACAAGTACCGGTATGACTCTGTCATTGTCCATGTGGAGGTGGATAAATTGAGATGTACCTCAATGGACTATATGAAGAGAGACATGACTGAACTCTCAGATTATGTGTCATAGGCAGGTATAAGCCTAGCCTTAAGCAGCATTCTAACTTCCAAGGATGATGCCACAATACAAACAAACATTAACTTTAAAAATTGGCTTAGCTTCTGGTGTCAGTCCAAGGTGATCCAATATCTGTCAGCCTGGAAGACATGGTCAACAGGCCATGCTGCTTTGCCAGAGATGGTCTTATCTGTCTCCTCTAGGTTTTTGGATACTAGCATTAGCTGCTGCTATTTTGCCTTTTTTAGGCAGTGACAAAATAACCATCCTCCCAACATAACAAAATCCTGTCTAGATAAACTCGTGGTACTGCTGTTTAATGCTAGGAGTCTAACCAAGAAACTGCACTCCCTGGAAAAACGCCTCACTTAGGAAGATGTTAATGTCTGTGTGGTCACCATAACATGGTTCAAAGGTACAGAAAGCACCCCAGCTGTGCAGGGCTACAATGCTTTCTATGACAATGTGAGGTTCTGCCAGCTATACCAGGAGAAGTAGGCCACTGTGGATGTGTAACATATGCCAGCATTGCTAGCTGGAGTTTTATAAAAAACTATATATCATTTGTATATTAAACTGATTTATACAGGTGTTTGTGTTAAAAATGTATTTGGAAAGTTGCTTTTGTTAAAAAATGTACCAACAGTGGGTCCTGCTGAACAGAAAAAGAAATATGCCTGTATATCAGACTGCATTGTAACTATGGAAATTAATATATTGTAACAGAGGATATTGGAAGAGAAGAGGTTAATCTCAGTCCAGCTAACTCTGAAAAATAGTCTAAAATTAAATTACCTGGTAGGCCATAAAGACTGTATCTTACAGTTCTGATTACAGCCATAAAAAAATGTCCCTAAAAACAAGAACTAGGAATCCAGCTGTAGAGTCTTTAGCAGTGAACTAATTGCTACCCTGGAAGGGTGGAACTGTTGAAATGGTTTTATGGCTTCCAGATGCTGTAACACATCTTAGCAAAGCTCTATCTGTGTGTATGGTAACACATATGTGTGAGATTCTGGTTTAGCTTCTAGTAATCCAGCACAAAAAATTATGATTTAAAACTAGCAGAAACAAACTCATCCGGTGGTTAAAGGACTTCAGGGCAAAACCAAGTGAATAGAATAAAAAGAACCAGAAGTTCAACATCCAATGTTTAATATAAAACAGGTAAGCACAATAACAAGCAGAGCTTTTGAGTTCAGGACTCTTCTTCAATGCATAACATGAACTGTGCATACTGCTCTTATATGCAAAACACCAGTCAAAATAAAATCATAGGACAGCACACTTCATTTTTAATATTGGTTTCAGACTGTTGCTAGAGTTTAATGAACCATGATGTCTTATGATTTTATACATTTTGTAAAATGTCATCTTTATGTTGTGAAGTATTTATGGTCATATGTTTTATTTCACATGACTCTATGTCATATGACTTGTTTTTTATGTCTATTGGCTATTTATTTGGCGATAATGTGGCCACTCCTGAAAGCCTTACTGCATTGGTCAAACACTACCATTTGTATTAGTATTAATTTTACTAAGTATAATTGGGCATCCTTGTAAGAACCTTAGAGTAGCTGGCTTTGGATTGTCCTGGTGGCAGCATCTACCTTATATTCTGGGTTAAGGGGCATAGCCAGTAAATCTGTGCCAGCCTTTGCCAGGTGTGTGTCTGTGTATGTGTGTGTGTGTGTGTGTGTGTGTGTGTGTGTGTGTGTGTGTGTGTGTGTGTGTGTGTGTGTGTGTGTGTATGAAAATCAACTTTCAAACAGTGTGTGTGTTAGCTACTTGGAGCAGGGACACAGAGAGGGTGGTGGAGGTCTTGGCCTGCGATACTCTGCTGAGGAATCAACTCTATAGCTGTGCCAGTGGGCCAGAGGAGAGTCTTACTGGGTGCCTGGAGAGAGAGAGAGAGAGAGAAAGAAAGAGAGATGAAAACCCTGACCCAGGACTGTGTTCCCTGTGTGCTCTTAATGGAAATTGTGTTTGGTGCAGAGAGCTGCATCTGAAAATAGTGTGTGTTTCTATTTTTGTTCTAAGTGAATGTACCTCACTAGTGTCAGTGGTGAGGATTCAGACTCCTCAATTATTGGCCCAGAGTGGGGATGTCACATCCTCCATATGTTTGGTCCACAAACTGAGCATTAAATAACCAAAAGATGAGATGTATCCATCTTCATTAAGGATAAGTACACCTCAAGACTGGTCAATCAGCATGACTCTCTTGAGCTACTCCATGTTCAGCTAACTACAGGCAAAGCCCCCTACTACATCATAGCTAGCTATAGATCCTCTACCATGAAACAGGAAAAGCATACCTCATTCCTTAACTTACTGGAGTTACTTATCACACAGCCCAGCACCTTACTCATGGGAGATTTGAATTACCCTACCATCAACTGTGAAACATACATTACCAGAAACATGCCAGTTCAGTGGATCTTTGGCTTTGTCAATGCAAATGCTCTGGAACAGCTAGTCAGCACACCCACAAGAAGCTCAAATGTTCTGTACATAGTACTCACCAACATGGGAGAGCACTACACCCCCCATGTGATGTCCTCCCTGGTAAGAGCAGACCATAAATCAGTTATGTTCATTTTAATTATAAGATCAGATACCCCATCAAGCTCAAAAATGCTTAAGAATTTTCAAAGACAAATTACCTCTTACTAAGTTATAGTATAGGAATTTTCAAATCCATCCTAAATGCAGATAAATTGGACCCCTATGCAGAGGTGTACACCAATGCCCTATATTAAGCAGTTGTATAGAATCAGCTGTATCTGGCCAGCTTAAAACCAGGTCTTGCATAAAAACAAGCCATCATGTAGTATAAAAAGGGTATACAACAAGAGAAATAAACTAATGTCCAAGAACAAGAGGAAACTGGTTTAGAAGAGGAAGAAATCCCTCTCTAGCTTAAATAAACAAATAAGAGATCTTGTCAAGTCCAGGAAAGCTAATTAACTAATTAAAAATAGCCTCCATACCTAAGGAAAATCACATGGCATCATTTAACTACATCCAAAATCTAAAAGGGAATACCATCAAAGCACTAAACTGGTTGTGGATGGCACCACCCATACTCAGCTGGAGGTAATAGCCGACCAGATAGCTGACAGATTTGGAGAAAACTTCGGCCTCTAGACCCTCCAGTCATCCCCCAAAGCATACTTGTTACCATTCCTCAGCCTATTATCTCAAGAGAGCAGGTCATCCCAGTGCTCTCCAAGGCCAAAAGCAAGACATCATTGAGACCGGACAACATTCCAGGTTGCCTTTTAAGCAACTTAAAACATGACCTAGCAGACCCATTTGGATCCATCTTTAACCACAGCCTGAGAACTGGCTACATTACAGCAGAATGGAGGACAACAGTAATCTCATTGTACAAAGTGGGAATTATAGGCTCATAAGCTTGACTAACCTCATTTGCAAGGCCATGGAAAGAATCATTATAGACCTTATTAACAAGGACATAGATAATCTCCTAACTCTGAACCCAACCCAGTTCAGATTTGTTAAAGATAGATCATGCCTGTTAAATATGGTTGACTTCTTCAAGAAAGTCACCAAGACCCTGGCTGAGAAAAAGACAGTGCATACCACCTGGCTTGACCTAGCCAAGGCATTTGACATACTCCCCCACTCAAGTATTATATAAAACGTCTCCCAGTTGGGAATTATCCCCTAAATTACCATATGGGTAGTCAACTGGCTCACTGACAGGACATATACTGTGGCGTACCACACAGTTCTGTGCTGGGTCTCTTACTATTCAGAATTTATTTCTCAGAAGTCCAGGAAAACCTGGACAGTCTGTGGCTAACCAGGTTCGCTGTTGATTGCAAATTAGGATCAATCACTGAGTCCTCCATGACGTTAATATACTGCAGACAGTGTTAATGAAGACAAATGATTGTTGTCAAAGCCACGGATTAAAGCTAAATGTAAAAAAATGCATTATTAGTCCCTTTGGGAAAGCTGGCATCCCTGCTAATTGCATTACAGACAGCACCACCCTAAGTGTTGCCCCAGTGATACATGACCTGGGCACTCAGGTTGATAGCAATCTGAACTTTGGCCACCACATATCCACAGTAGTAAGGAAATCCTTCTATGTGACACATCTTATAAAGGCATCACATCTAGATCTAAGGATGTTATAATTCCATTATACTCATCCTTCAGAGCAGTAATTTAGTACAATGCTCCATTTTGCATGTACCTCACCAGACACCTACAACAATTGGAGAGACCACAGAGGTTTCTCACCAAGAAATTACAGGGTAAACAAAGTCTTATGTTGTAAGACTGAAAGCCCTGCCACTGTATTTTGTCTCCAATAGGTTAAGGATGACCTGTACCTGGCTTACAGGGCAGTCTCTGGCCTGGCCTTGATGGAAATGCTACACATTCATAAATCAAACTCTAGCAGTGTCACTCTCTCCAAGAATCAATCTAGCCTCTGACATGAACAGGTCATAATGTAGAGATAGATACATTTCCAATAGACTGCTACGTCTATGGAACAAACCTCCAGTTCAAGTGAAACAGAGCACCCCCTGGCCTTCTTCAAATGCAACCTAGATCAGTGGATGGGTGACTGCAAATTCATTCCTGAGGTGGTGCCCATGCCTTTCCTGGACAGAGGAAGTCAGTATTAACTACTATTGACCATTACCTCTGCAAGTTTCACTCACCTAACCACCGACAACTGGAGCAACTCTGAATAAATATGATTACGCTTGTAAGGGCTCTAGGGCCATTAGTCTAGTAACCTCCTATAAACCTATGAAACTGTAAGAGGTCCCTAACCACTTTAGAGTGTAAAGCCACATCCAACTATTGCCTTCTTTAGAGAAAGCATGTAGTATGCTTTGAAATTTTGTGGGATCTAAATTCCATCTCATTTTTTACTATTTCTTTTCATTAAAGTTTAAATTGAATAACAATCTAAAAATTAAAAAAATAAGACTAAATATAACAATTTAATAAAATTACACATCAACAAGTAACAAAACAGTGTACAAGGGTGTTGACTAAACAAAAGAAATTAGTAATCATTCATCTCAAAATAGTATTCCATCACATATTGTCATCAATTTTTTCGAAGAATTCTTTAAAATTTCAACCGGGAATTATAATATGATGTGACTCTATTTGTTCTTGTCTTGATTTTAGCTAATTCAAATTGACACACATTATTTGTAATATTTTTTTTAATTCTTTGAATGAAGGAGTAGTTGTATTTTTCCAGTTCATAATAATGGCTTTTATTGCAGTGCTTAGCATACTCCACAGAAGAGGATATTTTGTTCTGGCAAAACATTTATGTATTGGTACATTAAACAAAACCAAGGATTTAGATAAAATAAAATTGTCATGAAAAATAGTTTGCAGAAAAAATTCCTATTTTCCTAAAATGATTTGAGTAATATACAATCATTAAACATGTGTTGCCAATTAGCTTTTATATTTAGCTTAAATCTCCAACATCCAAGTTCCTTCTTTTTTACACATTAGTTTAATTTCATGAGGGGTCGTAAAATTTCTGTGTATACATTTTCTGGAGAATAATCTCCAATGCAGTGAAAGAGTAGTTTGTTTTGAAGATACTAACAGTAACTTTTTATCTTCCTCACTTGGAGATTGATTATTAATTCAACTGAAATAATCCCAGTAAATTTCTTTGTAATTTATTCTCATATTTTAATTATTTTATATAATTTAGATAGATATAATTTCCCAGTAACACATTGACTTCCTAAAATACCAAAGATTCTATAGATTTAGGACCTGTATCTTCAATCATTAACTGCATTGACTCTATTCTTTGAATAAAAAAACGGTCTACAAATTTGTATATTTAACCACATTTCTTTATTAATTTCAAATTAATTCATAATGTAATCTATGGAATGTACTTTCCCACTGTCCATTAGTTGATGACAAAATATCTTTTTTTTTTACTACTGTCATTTTTGACACATTGAAAGTTTTAATATTATTTTGTGTACAAGCTATAGGAAATAGTAGAAACAGCTATATTTAGATTTTTATATATAATTTTTTGAATATATTTAATATATTAGTAATATACCAGAAATGTATTGATTTATTTTTACTCTCTTAAGATATATTTTCTTAACAACCAGGGATACTTATCACTTAATATTTTATTATGTTGTACTGGTATTGAATTGTTCAATTTTAACCAAATTTTTATCATAGGTCTTTCCATTTAGCAAAGTAATTAGAATTTAACTATAAAGTTATAGTCTTGATAATTGGCAATACTATATATACTTTTAGGTCTACTAAACCTATACAATCTGTAATCCAACCTCTTGTGTGATTATTTTATTCCATTCTGGATGTATTGGGGAACCAGAGAAAGTTCAGAATCAAAGAATTATATTGTTTATACAATTTTTAGGAACAGGAAGGGATCCTGATTGAATAATATATAATATTTCTGGAAGAATAATAATTTTGATTAAAGACTGTCTCTCTTCCATTATAGAAAATAACGTATTCCACTTATTGATGAAATGTTTATGTTATTTAAACTGCTTGTATTATGAATTGCTATTATATCTTTAATATTATCTGTTAAAATAATCTCTAGGTATTTATTTTTGTTACCATCTACTATATATTTGGAGAATTTCTTGTTTACTTAATACATATTCCAATTTATAAGTAAGATCTTAGTTTTGTTGTCATCAAAACTGAGTCCTGACATCTCCTGAAAGATCCCCATTGATTCAAATAATGCATAACCTCAAACTTTCTCACGTAATACAAAAATCTTCTGAAACTATTTGATAGTTAAAATTATATAAAATGATAATTAGTATATTATTCTAATATATAATATTGGATTCTGCTTATTACTTAACAATTGTATATCAGAAATCATCACACAAGATGTTAAATTAACATAAAGCTACTAACCCCATTTACATTTTTATTATTTATCTATATACATTTCTAAATATCTAGATTCATTGCTATGTAATAATCATTGTTCATTATTATGGTTATAATCTATCTCTTTTCTAGATTACAATTCAACATGGACATATAAAATCTTATGTCTTGAAACATTTCTCTCAATCAACAGTTACAAAATCATATTATGTACATTTATTTATAAATCAGATATCCATGTTATCTATGTGACTTAAATACTGTAGATAATATTTATTTAATGTAATTTAAAAAGAAAAAAATTAAAATAGTAGAACAGATCTACCAATTATAAAATATTCATTCCAATAAATATGAGTGATTTCTCTTAAAAGATTCTTCACATTTTAATTAAATAAGTAATTAATTATATATTCATTCCATATTCAAATGTGTAAATATTCACTTTATAACTTCATCAAACCACCTTTCTAAACTGCATTCTATTCGGCATGTCAAATTTCATCTCATTTGGGGGAAGTACAAAGTCAAGCTACATTAAAGCAAACATAGTTCAAAAGGACACAAACTTTGAAAAAAATGTTTTCACCATATTTCTGGTGTGCTATTAATCTCAGGATGTAAAAATCATGACAGTAGTGCTCTATATTGAACATTAAAGGGCACAGATCTAATATAAAATAGGAGCAGAGCTGCCCTCAGAATCAGTAAATCTGCATTACTTGTGGTGATGTGGACTTGTAGCCTGTCTAACTACAATCATCTAGATGAATTCCTACAATCAATACTACCACTGTCTCTATGACCTTCTGTTGAGGCACTTTTGTTGCTTTTCCCCACATCAGCAAATTAACTCATGGCCAATAGATAACTGACCGTTGTCTGTCTGTACCTTCATGTTAATGTTGCATCATATTACTCCTCTCATTTTAGATTTTGGTCATAATTTACATTGCATCTGATGATTTCCATTTATGAAATCCTGCTGTGATGACTGTAATATTCTGCAATTCTGAACTTCTAGAATGGATTCTACTCATTCATTTGCTTAATCTCTGTGTCTCCCTGAATTACAGTGCTCATGTTTAATAAACAGACAGAGGTATTCTTCTTAAAATAAGTAATACCCAACTTGAGCTACCACACTATTTCCCATCTCATGTTCCTTATAAAACTGCAAAACTCAATTGTGTATCTGTACTCATTAACTATACAACTTATGTTATTATTTCATTCTGTCCTTATGCCTAGGAATTCCTATATCCAGTATCTGATGTTTGATTGCGCTGTTTACACATTTCTGTCTCCTGACTGAGCAATTTGACTAGGTAATACAAACTGCATACATCATCCCTGAAAACCGACTGCTGATTCTTAGGGGCTATGCTGTCGTAATAAATAATGCATGCAGTTGTCGTATGTCACACTCATTCTAATGTTGACAGTGATAAAGGCAAGTGAACCATAGCTAGAGTTTTCAGTGTTAGAAGTTCAATGAACAAGGTACCTGAATAACAAGAGCAATGAAAATAAAAGCACATGAATTTTCATTCTACACTTTCCAAACAATATCATTGGATCTTTAATGCTGACATGAGCTAGCACTAGAGAATGGAAACAGTGACCATCTAATATGAGAAGCAGTAAGTTCTACATCAAGGCTGCAGAAGTCTTCTCATAATATATGGTACATGCCTTAGTCCATGTTCATGGTATGTGGCAGAGCATGACATCAGACGTAAATGATTCAGAAGTGATTGCAATGTCTGATGAATAATTCATATGAGACTCTATGCAAAAGGGTTTTCTTGAGCTGGTGTATATAATATACACTGGTATATTGTTTCCTTAACAGAAACATTTTATTTGATATAAGAAAGTGAAAGTGAACACATAAGATGCGTCTTTTCTGTAGGTATACCAGAAAGAGTCTAATACTGCTGCTATCCTGGTACCACCTTCTATATTAAAACAAAATATCTCTTCACCTTTTCTAATAATTTTAAGCATTGAACAAAGTCTGCAGTTAATTATGCATTGTTTCCCATTTTATAACATTAAGGATCATCATCATTTATCATAAAGCATTTCAATAGATAATTAGTTATAAGATATAATAATGAGACAGACTGCTTAGATGTCAATGAATGTTACTGGATCATAATGATTAAAAGCTTTATTTCTCTAGAATCAGAGATATTACTTTATCTAAAACTAATAATACAATCATTTAAGTAATGATTTTGGCAAATAATGTTCTTATTGAAACACTTAATATATAGGACATTAATCTGCATTTTGTTATTTTTATTACTATTATTACTTGGAACATTATTTTTTTTCAGGTGACTTATAGTTTTCTTATCTGTGACATTATTTCTGGAGGCATGCCTTTATACTGGGTTCAGTATTTCAGGTATATAAGGTTTCTAGCATAAAATTTAATCTTTCTGTCCCATTTCTTACAAAACCTGCAAACACTCTGTACCTAACCTTGCAAAAACATATTTTTTCACATCCTTCATTTTTTAAGTACTGTAATCACCTATTGTTTCTCAATGTCATTTTCTCTTTTTCTCTCCACTGTTGTCTTTCTCATATAACATCAGATTTCATGAAAATACTGGCACATTACAATGATTATAGCAGTTGAACAGTAGCTGGAATAGATATGTATGTTGAAAGTTAAACTTCTCCATATATTTGTCCTTAATGTTGCATTATAGTATGCAAATATATGTATATAATCATCAACAAACATAAAGTGCGTAATCATACTTGTAAACCAGTGGTCAGTTTGGCCAACAGCAGATGGAAGAATACATTTGGTCAGATTTGATTTGTATTGCTTTGAATAAAAAGACACTTCATTGAATTTGCCTTTCTTTCTCTGGCATGAAATAGTTGATATTAAATAAGGAAACATGTGAGACAGCCTCTTCACTTCCCAGTCCTGAAGTTTTTATTGTCCACTTCTGTACCTCTAGTGCATTTTTTTCTTGAAATAAGGCTTATGTTAAATTGTAATATATGCAGCAGGTGACCACCTTTCACAGCTCTCTAAAAGCAATACATGAATTCCCATGTGGGTAGCCGGCAGTGTATATTAATAAAGATGAATTTGATATATATATATATATATATATATATATATATATATATATATATATATGGGTCTAGGACTATTCACTGAAAGCACATTTCACTGAAAGTCAAATGACTGTGCACAAATCACTGAAAGCTCAATTCACTGAAAACACAATTCACTGAAACACATTTCACTGAAAGTTATATATGGCCTTTTCCCCACTGTAGTGCGACCCTGGAGTTAGTATATATAGCAAGGGGGGGGCACCGCTCCCACATTGGGGGGTGTGAGGAGCATAGCCCACCACATAGTTTGGATATATATTATATTCAGAAAAGAGTAATTTATTGAAATTGCAAGTATCCATGTATATAGTTAAAAATATTTAAAATAGGTGGGGGGGCTATACCCCCACACCTCCAATGTGGGGGGTGCCCCCCTTACTATATATACTAACTCCAGGGTCACACTACAGTGGGGAAAAGGCCATATATAACTTTCAGTAAAATGTGTTTCAGTGAATTGTGTTTTCAGTGAATTGAGCTTTCAGTGAATTGTGCACAGTCAGATGTGTTTCAGTGAAATGTGCTTTCAGTGAATAATCCTAGACCCATATATATATATATATATATATATATATATATATATGCTTATATCTGAATGTATAGTGTCTAGATCCAACCTTGTACTCATTCCACTTTACTCATCACTCATTGGGCCGATCACTGAGTATAGTGCCCATTTGGTATGCTCCTGTTCTAACATTTGTCACAAGTGGAACAACCACATTACTTCATCCCTAAAAACTCAAACGCCTAAATCACAAAAGCTATGCTGATGATCAGAAAGCCTTGTTCCTCTACTCAGTATCATGTAGTCTTCTGAGAGGCAACCTATCTGTCTTGTATAGGGCATCAGCAGAGCCTGCCCTCTGAGACTTTTTACAATGCTGGCATAAACCACTTTTTCAAGGATTCTCAGTCCACTTCAGTGGAACTATCTTCCACTCCACATAAACCAAAGTACTTTTCTTTGTTCACATGTATTTTGGATGAATGGATGAGTGACCACAAGAGCACTTCTGATTTAGCACCCATGTCCTCATGGTTAGGGGCAACATGTAAATGTCCCGACATATCCTTGTTCTGTCAATTACTAGGTTATTTGTACTCAAAATATAAAGACTAAACTCTACAATGGGAATGTAATGCTAGGCTTTTTATGATCTTCACAAATTAACAGCCAAATAAGTATCTAAGAAAGTAAGAGACAAACAAGATCATGATAGTGATCTTGAAAAACTGAACAGTGTCTAAGTGCTTACACAGAGCAGCAACACTTACAAGTGTTCTTCAGACAAGCTAAAATGTCACTATTATTCATTTCTGCAACAAAACAACAGTATTCTTACTTACTAATATTCTTATGAGAAGCTAATCTGAGATTCCATGCCCTGAGAGCTGCTACATCATAACAGTGTTTCTCAGCATAGCTAGTCTGGTCTGAAATGAATAATTTTTCCCATATGAAGAAGAGGATTACAAGACATGTTTCTTTGCATTACTGCAGTTGTAGGCTGTCTATCTATCTGTCTGTCTTCCTGTTTATACATACATACATACATACATACATACATATGTAACTACGTATATCTATCTATCTATCTATCTATCTATCTATCTATCTATCTATCTATCTATTTATCTATGTATATGGCAACTTCTAAAGGCAAATCAAGGTGAGTGGATCAGCATGTTGCACACCTAATTTGGGTGCCTGCACCAGGTTCTCGGATTCATGTACCAGTACAGACTCAAAACTTCAGTATTAAGGAGGTGATTAACTCTTGAGGTGTGTTATTCTTTAAAGGAGACATCAATCCTTTAAGAATGTGTACAGTGTTATCTTTATACAATGCAAAAATGGCAAAATGATGGATCCCAAATTTACTTAGTTTTAGTTTCTACACACACACACACACACACACATATATATATATATCTATATATATATATCTATATATATATATATATATATATATATATATATATATATATATATATATACATACATACATACAAATATTTATCTATATATATATATCTATATATCTTGCTATATATATGTATATATATATCTATATATACATATATATATATATATATATATATATATATATATATATATATATATATATATATATATATAAGAAAACCAAAGGAATGGTCACCAAACGTATATACAGAGATTTGCAACTATAACAAAGTGCTAGTATCAAAACCCGACATATATCATAAAACCATACTTTAATTTAGAAATGTAAAATAAAATAAAAGATAACCGCTTTTGGGTATTTTCCCATACCAATCATCAGACATTGATAAAACATTATTCAGTACACAATTTAAACTCATCTAAACCAATCAGATTAAAAGAATTTGTGACGTATTGAGAAAAACTTCTTTAATATCAATACGTATGTCCATTCATAAATCACAGACAAATATGTTTTTCCTCTTAACTTATTAAACCAGTCAAAACAATGGTTCAACCACGTTGTAGTAAGGAAGTAGAAATATCCATTCACAAGGCACTGTACCATTATGGCTTTAAATATTCAGTTCACATTGTTAAGCACCAGTCATAAAACTTAATTCGGTCTCATCTCTGTATGATTGGAGAAAATGTTGGCAACAGACATATGTCCCTTCATAAGTCTCGATCATCCATTCATATATCACCAGAGCAATATGTTTTTCCTCTTTTCTTGATGTGCGAATCAAAACAGCGATTCAACTGCGTCACACTAAGTACGTAGAATATCCAACCACAGGATGTTAAGCCATTACGGCTTACACATTCAGTTCCCATTGTTAGACACCAATGATAAAACATAGTTCAGTCTTTGATACTGATACTATGCCATCTGATCAGCACATAAGAAAGGTTTTGACATATTCAAGTGACATCAGATATATATGTGATGTGATAAGTGGAAAATCCTTAAAAGTGATGAGAGCATAAGGGACATAGTAGGTGATAGCCCAGCTTTTACATTTGGAGATAATAAAATCCTCAAACATATATTGTGCCAAAGTCATGTAAAACACGATCAACCCAAGTCACACAGATTGGGTACATATCCCTGCAGAAACTGCGCTATGTGTAACTAAATCTCTAAGACTCAAGGTTTCTTACATACAATTAACTCTAAAAAGTATGAGCCGAATTTTTATGCTGACTGTAGAACACTCAATGTGGTCTACATTGCATGCTATCAGCAGTTTCACAGTTTTTATGTGTGTAAGATGAACAGACAGCTGAAAGAAAGAATTTCAAAACATGTTAGTGACATTTGGCTAAAGGATGAAAAGAGCCCACTATTTAAACATATTTTAAGCCATCCTGATAATTGTTTTTGTTCCAGGTTCTACAAATAGCATTTGAGAATATTCAAGGTGGGGATATTATGATTGAGACTGTATATATTAAGATGCAGTGAACTAGGGACCTCCACACTGATATACTTCCTGGTATGAATACATGCCTACCCCTTAAACCTGCACTTAACAGGTGTAGGCTGAATTATTAGATTTGACTGATAAGAAAAGGTGGAGGAAAAATGCTTACATTTTTAATGACTTGTCTTTTCATAAAGTTGTTTTTTTATATATCTTCAACTATATGAGTGCGGAATGATTTATTATATCCAGGAAACTTCTACATTTGTTTACATGAACAGGCATCCTCATTGCTGCCAGCATTTTCTCCAATCACGCAGAGTTGAGACTGAACTATATTTTATGACTGGTGTCTAACAATGGGAACTGAATCTGTGCACCATAATGGTTTAGCATCCTGTGGTTGGATGTTCTATTTCCTTAGTGTGACACGGTTGAATCAGTGCTTTGATCAGCACACCGAGAAAAGAGGAAAATCATATTGGTCTGGTGATATATGAATGAATAATCATGAAAACAAAATTGCCACTGATTCTAAAGACAGCCACAAAGCATTATATAGCTATGTCAAGAATCTCAATGGCAACACTCAGATCTGCTCTGAGTTACAGCACAATGGCACTAAATATACAGAACCAACTAATATTGACAACATCCTGGCAGATAGGTTCAGTGCTAACTTTAGCCCCCTCTCACCCCCTAAAGGGCCCATCTCTATACCGGAAGAATGTAAAGTTCCTGTAATCATGGCTGCACAGGTAAAAACCACACTCTCCAAAGCCAAGAACACAGCATCCATGGGACCTGACAACATCCCAGGCTGCGTTCTACACCAAACTACAGAATGAACTGGCACTCCACCTAAGTACCATGTTCAATCATAGCCTCACCTCAGGCTTTGTGCCTACTGAATGGTGCACAGCAACGGTTATCCCACTCCACAAAGGGGGAGCCAACACGGACCCCGGGAACTACCGCCCCATTAGCCTGATGAGCCTGGTCTGCAAGGCCATGGAATATATCATCATGGAACTTATAAACAAATACATTGGTAATCTCCAAACTCTGGACCCCACCCAGTTTGGGTTTGTAAAAGGCAGATCATGTTTCCTAAACCTGATAGACTTCTTTGAAGCAGTCACCAAAGCCATAGACGATGGTAAGGTGGTTCACACAGCCTATCTAGATCTTGCCAAGGCTTTCAACACCATCCCCCACTCTGGAATTATAGATAAACTCAGTAAACTATGTATAAATCTCTATGTCACAAGATGGGTTGCCAACTGGCTCACTGGCAGAACTCACACTGTGAAAATAGCAGACTCCAAATCCGACTTCAGACCAGTAACAAGTGGAGTACCACAGGGTTCAGTCCTGGGTCCTCTCCTGTTTGGTATCTACTTTTCTGAAGTACAGGCTAACACAGACAGTCTTTGGCTAATGAAATTCACAGATGACTGCAAACTAGGAGCCATAATCAAAACTCCTAACGATGTGGACATCTTACAAAAGGGCCTCACTGAGACAGATGTTTGGTGTCAAAGTCATGGCCTCAAGCTCATTGCCAAAAAGTGCATTGTCATCCCCTTTGGTAAAAACTCTGTACCCATGAATTACCACATAGGCGGTAGTAAACTTAACACCGAAAGTGTGATAAGAAACCTTGGGACACAGGTGGATAGTAGTCTCTCCTTTGATAATCACATCACCACAGTAGACAGGAAATCCTTCTACATGGCACACCTCATCACAAAAGGTTTCTCATCCAGGAAAAAATAGGTCATTGTTCCCCTCTTCTCTCGAAACCCAGTAAACGGATGCACACGCCGCGCACCATAGCACAAACAGGAAGGTCAGGGGAAGAAAAGAAGGAAATGCCGCAGTAGGGTAATTGGAGTACAACTGAGCAATTGACACCTATTAACTCACAGCGGGCAATCGACGGCAGCTGACAAGTCTGCTCGCAGAAACCTGCAAAACAGGATAGGGGAGGTGTCGGATTGCAAAGAAAGGAGAACTGTCATAGCAGAGCAAAGCAAGCCTACAGTGGACCGGCAATAGAACACATTATGCAAGATAAGCCAGGTCTAGGAAAGTACAAATGAAAGCAGGCTGCTGGATACATGCCAGAAAATGGTAGGTGAAATGTGAAGAAATGTAAAGGGAAGGGCAAGAGGTAATCCATGGCAGCCAAATGTAATTTAACACCAAAGGCACCACAATAGTAGTTCCTGTCGTAAAACACATAAGATACCCTGTAGCTATGATCGTACATACACACCCTATGACATCATTGGTGTTCACAGCACAATAGTATAAAGTGTGAAAGCACCACACACACACCTGTGTATTCCCAAACACTGCACCATAGGTGTAAACACACAGGGAACTTTTAAAATGTACATGTTGGGAGCTGCCATAGCTGTGATTCATCACCATGTGTTAGAGACTGATGATGTTGTGGAGGATGATGCTGACAACCACTGCAGACCCCGGAGGAGGAGAAGAGTGTTCAGACCAAGGGTAACCTACCAGGGGTTACATGATCTGAAGATAGTAGAGCATTACAGGGTGGACGGGGACACCTTACAGCAAATAGTTGAGCTGTGCCAGCCACGCCTGAGATCCAGAAACAACAGAGGGGAACCCATCCCAGTGGACATGAAGGTATGTGTAAGCTTGCAAATACTAACCACAGGCATCTTTCAAATGCCAACTGGAGATATAATGGGGATCTCACAGGCATCAGCATCCAGGGTACTACACCAGTTCCTGGATGCCATGTTACCACATGCCAATGAGCATATATACTTCCCCCGAACTCAGGAGGAGTTGGCCAGCAATATGTGTCACTTCCACCATGTGGCACACTACCCGGAGGTACTGGGTGCAATAGACTGCACGCACATACATATCAAGTCACCACCCAGTGAGCATGGTAGGCGCTACATAAACCACAAGGGATTCCACTCCAACTGCCAGGTCATGTGCAATGCCCAGGGCATTATCATGGATGTGTGTGCTGGCAGCCCTGGAAGCTACCATGACTCCCATATATGGCATGCCTCACAGCTGTATCAGGTATTTGTCAGGGGGGACATCCCACATGGCCACCTTGTAGGGGATACTGGTTATGCACAGGAGCCGTGGATGATGACTCCCATCAAAAATGCACACACACCCATGCAAGAATGCCATAATGAGGCAAATGCACAAACCAGAATCATCATAGAGTGTGTGTTCGGGATGCTGAAATCATGGTTCCTTTGCTTGGACACATCTGGTGGAGCCTTGCAGAACTCTCCACGCACGTGTGCCCACATCTTCATAGTATGTGCCATGCTACATTATATGATTCTGTGGAAACAGCTGCAGCAGGGACAAAATGGTGAAGGCCCTCATAGCCCACTGCAATTGCCAAGGCCATCACAGGCACAGAGGGATTCATACCACGAACACCCTGTGCCAGCCCCAGTAGGCAGATGGAGGCATGCCCAATATGCCTATGCCTTGGCAAAGAGGGAACGTATAGCACATACTCTGACAGTGTAGGCCCCTACAGACTGACACACCTCTCCACCTGCACACACAGTAAAATGGATGGCACACACACATGACCACCTGTAAATTGTAATGTATAGGTGGGCTACACATAGACAGCCCTCAACCATTGTACATACAACAGCTATTGGAACAAGGAATGTCAACACCTGAACAGTACACGCACCTATCAGCATATGTTGGTACTGTATGTATAGGTTCCTAGGTACATCGGTAGGTACACACCTGATTGTCAGAGGCCATACACCAATCGAGGCAAACACTGTCTGCTGTCACCACAACATTGAGTAACCAACTGTCGCTCAGTGGAGCAGAGGCAATCACGGGATCCCATGTGTGTAATCACTGTTCCCCACACACTCTGCATGGATTCCCTGATGCGTTAATGAGGGGCCTCCACATAATGTAATCATGGATGTCGTGTCAAGGCATGGGGTGTACACCTATGGTCATTTGAAGGTGTAGCACATTATAGTGTGTGGCTCACTGTGATATACATACCCAATGCTGGAGCACATCCATTAAACATCACATAGACATACCATTAATAGGACTCATCCATATGTAAACAAACTGAGTTACCCATGTGATTGCAGTATGGAGTAACAAACATATTACAGTCCACATACAAAACACCATAACACGTGTACAAATCCCAGATGCCCAAGTGGTAAATGCAGTGACCGTCATGCATGTTCCCGGTCCCACATCCTGCAAGGGATGTAACGTAATCCCAAAGGCATGAATAATGCATGTCAGATGCAGGTCATCAGATCATGTTTAGCACACGTTAGCAGGAATATGCATTGCCCAGTGCTGGTAAGCATCGTTTAAATATGACTATACGGATATGTGCGAAACAGGGCTAAGCTTCTCTGAATATCGCACAGATCACGGTCATTGATGTCCAGAACAGGTGAAACCAGCATTATTCACCCCTGTACTAATAGTGCCTGTTCTGAAGGGTAAAACGACCACTGCCAGGAGTAGAACACGCAATCGTGTACACAATCACCTAACACAATGGTAGCCAAGATGTACCTACGGCAGGTGTGTAATGTGACAGGTTCAAATACAAATGTGCAGAGTCCAGGAAACAGTATACACCGACAAGTACATAATGAAAGGTGTATTCTGCCTGTCACTCTCTCTGTCAGATATATATATATATATATATATATATATATATATATATATATATATATATATATATATATAAAATACAGATAGAAAGGGTGATAGAGAGATATACATTGATATATACAGATTCACCGATATCTGCAAATATATAGATAGGTCAACAACATGTACATAACCATGGTGGTAAAAATAAATAGGATACTGCCAATTATGGAATGTGTCACATACAGACACGTGTAACCACGAGGCTGAACGACTAAAAGAACACAGTACTGGAACACTAGAACCGCGAGTAATATTATCACGATATGAAGGGACATTTAGTTACCACTGCCGGTGTTGCAGTCCAAGTAGGTACTGTGTTCAACTGTGTTTGTGATTGCCGTAGTCTGTGTATGTGTGTGTTGAGAGTGCCATGTGCATTTCCGTGTGACTGTAATGTGTGTGTGTGTGTGTGTCTGCATCATGTGTCTGTTAGTGCCAACTCGGAGGTAGATCATTACGGTAGGTGTGGTTATAGCTAGCCGTAGGCATACGGTTACCACCTGTCCCACATTAGGGGGGACAGACCCTCCCTGGACAGTTGTGTCCTGACATAAAACATTAAAAAGGGGAAATGTCTGAGATTGTAGGACATAATTATGTCCCATATATTATGTAATAGTTGCATTAAATAGCTATGCCTGTATGTAAGAAATGAAAATGTTACATGCAATATGAAAAGTAGCCAAAGTCCTACAAGAATAAGTATGTATTCAGGATAAAAGTATGTGCTATCCTGTGTACTGACCATGGGTATGTGTCAGCCTGTAAACACCGATGTGTGTCCCACAAATGTCCCACTATGGCCATTTGAAAAGGTGGCAACCCATGCCAAAGAGGTTCAGTTACCAACACAACTGCAATGAGTGCAAATATCTGGGACAGAAATACACTGGACAGCTGTCATTTAGTAACATTCCTTTACATAACGCTGTATTTCCGGAGGTATGGAAGTATCAACCTCACCTGCATACTATATAGAAACCAATTAACAATGGCCCAATGTATATGCCCGTACAAAAGTCTACTAACTGATAGGCCTTTAATTAGGGAAGGAGCCCACACACATATATGGAATAACATACCTTGTGAGAGACACATTTTTAAAGGCACCATGTGAAATCGTAGCCATTGTATAATGGAACAGATGGCGATGTTACAGGTTTTGTTTGCAATAATACCTTATCAGACGGTTGAGATGACAGGTACACTCAAATGTAGAACCACATACTCTAGCCGTCACACACAATCCACGGGGGACATGAATCCAAAATATCCATGTCTCTACACATAGCAGTTGCAATTACACACAACAAAACACATACAGGCCGTCTCCCTGAAGGTAGGGCAAATGGGCAATGCCCAAGAGGAGAATTCAATTATACCCCACTGTTACCGCGTAATTGGCGAATGAAGTAGCTGCACAGCTGATGTGCTAGTAATAATTCACACAGGAACACCAATTGGTGGCAGGAAACCTCATGTTACAGGTATCGACGTATATAAGGATGACTTGCAAGACATTCAAACCGTATGCTCATACCATAGAACTGTTTAAACAGTGTAAGAGAGATAGTTACGAAAGTTCGGAACACTAATAAGGTATGTAGAACACTCAGTATGTTAGTGTATGTATAGCCTGTTTTGTATTAATTAAAAGTGTCTGCAATGCATAAAGTGGGAAAAGGTATTATGTAGTGATGTCTTGCTGAGCATAGTAACGCTTGTAGAAATTGTGTGTCCTGCAGTGGGCCACAAGGTAAACATCACAGACACCACAAGGGATGCTACATGAGGGCTTTAAACAGAACAATTCCATACCACCCACCATCAGTGGTAGGGTATGTCCGACAAGTATGTGCCATAGCAGGGGATAGTATATGTTGATATACTGTCACAGAAGGCATGTGTATGGGCATATAACGACAATGACATGCCTAAGGTGGTCCTGCTGTGCAAGTATGCTTTGGTA
>NC_056726.1:84243011-84453011 GCF_019279795.1 Protopterus annectens | reverse complement strand
AACTGCATTCTTCTACAAGGCCTGATGATGTCAACTACCTTAGGACTACCAGCTACCATTATAATTTCAGACTCAAGCTGTGACACATGCGATAAGTACTGTGATCTATAGTGTGTAAGACTAGAAAGGTAGGGGTTTTAATCTCATTCCAGGCCACTTAGAGTGTGTGTGTGTGTGTGTGTGTGTGTGTGTGTGTGTGTGTGTGTGTGTGTGTGTGTGTGTGTGTGTGTGTGTGTGTGTGTGTGTGTGTGTGTCCATACAGCATAAATATGATCACCTCAGTAACTTAGAAAGAGGTAGGGGTTTGCACTATTTAATTTGTAGCAGGTGATATGGGCCTCCAAATGCCCGAGCACAACTAGGCCTGATGATGTCATCAAGCATAATATATCTTAAAGAGATAGTAATAGCAGACATAAAGTGTATTGCATGCATCACATACTATGATCTGCAGTGTGTACCATTAAATAGATAAGTGTTCTAATCTACATACAACAAGCATGCACTATGTGTGTTCCATGCCATGTCCTGTAAGCAGTAATTGGAACTGGTGCTATTCTCAGTGTAGCCATGTGTGTGTGTGTGTGTGTGTGTGTGTGTGTGTGTGTGTGTGTGTGTGTGTGTGTGTGTGGCTGTTAAGAGCATTTTACATCAGCTTATGGAACCATAAGACATTTGAACTTCCCAAGCATAATGGCCATACAGCCCTCACAATCCTAGATAACTTTATACCCTTATTTACTTGATCAGCACATATTGCCCCAGTCCAAAAGGGACATAGCCAGAAGCCCTGTGGTGAAAGGTAGGTCACCCAGCCAATCATACAGAAAGCATGTGATGAGGTGCTCAGAGGTGCTCTGTTTGCCATTAGGCAGGGTTCTGTTTCAAAGATATCTCAAAGTCTGCTAGACAGATCTCTCCCACCAGCATGTATTACTTATGTCACATACTAGGTTAATGTCCTTAGTGTGATTAATCCATGTACCATGCCACCTACAGATATGCAGCATTTGTGATTAAACAGGGTCACACATTGCCCTGTATGCAAGGCAGAGATCACCTCTGAGTAATCTATATGCCACAGGCTAAAATGACACTGATTTCAGATGGTCCCCATTGAAAAGATACTGACGTCATGAAGTTTCCTTGTGAAGGACCATACTGTTGTGTGCAATTTCCAGTAGTGCTTGGAAAGGTCCATTACCAAATGGCCACTGCACTCATATATTGGCATACTGAGGGAAGAATACATGGAGGTAATGAGTATGTCAATTATGGGTGATTGTGCCCTCAGCTATGACATATGATTCTTGTCATACCACTGGGAAGACCTGGTGATCTTAGGCACATTAGGTGTAAACCTGTGTGGCTAGCCTGTGTGCCCAGTTCTATCACTCCTGAGTATGTACATCACATGTTGCAACTGATGTGCTACTTACCAGGTACATAGGTGTTACTGATGGAAATGATACTACATATATATTTGCATGGAGTTTATGGTCATTAGTATGTCAACAGGCATTTGTTCATGAATACCCTCATGTAGGATATTGACATAACTCATAAACTCTATGAGTGCTCACAATTTGCAGGCATCAACTAACAGTGTTAGCCACAGACATTCAGTATTCTCTTGCATTGTGGATAAATGGACTCCAAGCAGTAGAGGACCCAGGGCTGAACCCTGTTGAACACTGCTGCTTACACATCGGCTATTGGAGGCAGATGTCCCTATGTTGAGTATGTGTGCCATCAATGGGCCACTTAGTGTCCCCTACAATGATATTATCGTGGATGTCTAAGTGGGTGCTTTTGTAAATGATGCCTGAGTGGGGGATATAGTCAGATGGCTTGGCTAAGTCCAGAGGGTTGTATGCCCTGATGTCCCCTCACCCAGTTCCTTGGTGTCTACCTCAGAAATGTCCACCATGTTTAACAGTCATGATCGCCCTGTCAGACATACAAACTGTGTATAGTCAATTGTGTGTAGATCACATATATGTGTGCTGATCAGCTCAATGATGATTGGCCCTGCGAGGTTAAAGATATGGACAAAGATGTCTGTAGTTTTGGTAGTCAGTGGATGCACCACATCTGCACAAGGGTATAACAGTTGCTGTTATCCAGTCAGCTGGTGTTCAGCCAGTGGTATCAGTATAATTGCTAGGTGTTCCCGATGGTGTTAGTAATCCATGACTCATCCCATGTAGGATGCAACCTGGGATGTTAGCATGTCCCATAGATCCTGTGTATCCCCCATAGAGAGACCTGTTACAACCTGCTCGGTAGATATGGCAGGTATGGGACAGGTTACAGGAATGTCATGTGGCACATGTGGTGGGGACAGGGAAGTGAAGTTGATGCAGAACCTGTGGGACTACAGGTTACCTATGAGTACAGACCCATTATATGTGGCATCATTATTTATGAGTTCACTGACAATCTGGGCCTGTCCTTTGAGGTTACACATGTAACTACACTGTACATTGTGGTTCTGCTTTGTGTGGTGGGTAGTTTTGTCACTTACTGTGTCTAAACAATATCACAATAACTCTATGTGCTTGCTTTAGCTGAGGAGGTTGTGCCGCCATTTTAGGGGGACAACCTCACCCCAAGTGTCACACAGAAATGTCCACCTCTTATTGTACAGCCTGCTAATGGCAGTTGTCCACCAGGCAGGCTTGCTGTGCCATGAGGAGCCTGTGTTACTCCTGTCAGGTACAGCCATGTCCATGCAGTTGCAATGCTGCTTGCATAATGCTTGGGTGTAGAGCTTTGTGTACTTGCCTGTCCCATCTGAGGGGGGAGGTGCACTCAAGCTATGTAAACTATCCCACAGGAGGTAATAAATTGCTTTGTTGAAATATATGTCTGTATTGTCTGCAAGGAGGGATTAGCTCTGTTAGTTTTAATGAGACTGATCTGTGGTCAGATCTCACCAGGGAGGGCCTCACATTGGGGGACTGCAGTGGTCACCAATATTGGTAAACTCATGATGCATTACTTTGGTTCCCCTTGTGGGGGATGTAATGACACTGCTCTAGGGCATTGCAGTTAAGGATGTGGACTAACCTTTGGGCAAGTGAACTGCTGCATGACTAAGCAACTCAGTTGGTGGTCACTTAATGCCACCCCAAACCATGATGTAATGATATATCTTGATAGACACATGTACATCAAAATACACACAATGGGTGTCTGGATTCATGGAGCTGCTCCTGTTGCCAGAAACTGCTTGATTATTTGCCCTTCCAGTAGTGAATGGCACCTGTAGTGTCTCCGGAAAATCACAGTGTTTCACTAAATCTGGATGTGTATCTCTCCATAAAGAGTATGTATGCACCATCTGCATTACCTTGCACAGTGTCATTTTGACAGACAGCTAACTGTTGTCTTTCCCATATGTAGCCTGTTCACACAGACATCAATGTGTCTCACAATGTAATCACCTATGACTAAAAGGTGTGATTTTGCGTTTTGCCTCAGATGTTTGACCAGTGAGAGAGTGGTGCATGCAGTATTATGTGTACTGTGCACTCCAGAGGCAGGATTTTCTAAGGTGTCTGCTGTTTAGGAATGTGTCTAGTAAGGAGTTGCAGACATGCAGGTGTGTGCGATGTGGGCAGAGGTGGTGCAGGATGTGAGCTGTGCATGTTGGCAAAATGCTCATTGCCATATGTCATGAATGCTGTTGGAAACACCATGGAAGCAAGGTTTGAAATTGAGACACATCTGTCACTCATTGTGTTTGTGTGTCATAGGAGTAGAGGGGTGGAGACACTTTCCACATCTCATCAGCAGGTCCTGCAAATTAGAGTCATCCTGCCACACCCTTGGGGTTGACAGCCTGATATACAGTGTTTGTAGGCACTCTTTGCAGTGAAGATTTGGATGCTTGTGCATGTATAGAGGACTTGTTCAACGTTTCTGACATTATGTTGGCCTCACAAGATTACGATGCCTGTCAAGCAGCCAGACAGCAAACTGGTTGTTATGACATGATGTGGGAACACAGACATGTGTTTTGTGTACATAACTGTACAGTATGACATACCAAAGACATGTGGCAGGTGGACATACATTGGCCAAAGGTGGCCAGTCTGCTGCAGTAGGCCTCATGGCCATGTCATGCAGATATCCACCATTAATCTGTTGAAGGTCAGGATACATGACTTGCTGTAAAATTGTCACCTACGATGGATCACCGCCACTGTGCTGCTTGTTTCAGAAAGCCTTGACATCTATATCACTGGACATTGCACATTATGTTGTGACACTGCAGCAGTGCTCCTAATCACCATCTGGTCAGTTCCCTAGTGACATACCACCAACCCTGGAACAGAAGGAAAATACATGCAAAAGCCAACTGAGTGCCCAGGTTGCTAATCAAGGCATCTACCCGGAAAAGGGTATGCGAAGCCTACAGAGCTTTTTATGATGTGGGACGGCTATGTGGAAGAACAAACAGGCTGTGCCCTGCTTCTCATCATGAACTTTGACAGAAAATGTATCAGAGCGTGGTATCCTATGTTAGAGTGTTTTTGGTGAGACCAGCATTAGTAGTTGCCAGGCACTGGCAATTCTGTGGAGTCTCCTGCTTTTTGCAGTCTTCACAATGTAATTGTGTCCTCCTAGTACACACAACTTGGGTAGTGTCCAGCTGTAGAATACCTGTGTAAACCCCCCACCTTACCTTCACACGATATACATATTACACTTCCCTAACTTGTTTGTCTGTGCTCTGTACAGATATTTCAGATGACTGTCTTCTTGGAAAATGCTGAAAGTAACTGCAATACTTAGTTGTACAAAGGACAACTAGCATGCAGTGCCAAGCAGTGTCCCCAGAACTCTGAGTCATGTGATATGAAATGCTATGAAAGGAGTTAGCATGGATGCAAGCAGTAGTGCTGTCGTACAGCTAATGACACTGGACCAAACACAGTTTGTTTTGCTCAAGGCCAGATCATGCCTACCTACCCTAACTGGTGGACCCCATTGAGTGTTACACTATGCAGTGGATGATGGGAATATAACTCACTTCACCTCCATGGCCTGACAAGGTGTTTGACAATATTAGGCCAGCAGGCCTTGCTGGAAACTGTGTAGGTTATTTACAGAGTGGTATGTCAGTTGGTGGATAGGCAAGTGCTGATAGTCATAATCTGGGAAGACAGCAGATAGTCATAATCTGGGAAGATAGCATTGGGAAACCTATGCTACAATGATGCCAGTCACCTGTGGATTTTGCCACACATCATTAATGACATACCCCTTCTAGCCATTCCCTTCTCTGCAGTCACAGCCACTGTCAGTGACCTCTGACTGACTGCATTAGCAGGTGATTGCATATTAAGAGCTGTCACTGAATCCCACACAGACCCAACGTTATCCAGGATGGCCTGAGATGGATTTGCTTCAGAATCTCGAAATTCTGAAACAGCGAATTTCATATGATTGAGACCATATGATCAATGTTTTGGTATATCAAAACTCTAAAACAAATAACAAAAAAATGTAAATGTTTCTGCAGCCCACCTGCAAACCCCACACCCTCGCTGCTTAAATATTCTAACTCCGTGATCGCACTACAGTGAGGAAAAGGGAAAACTCCTGTTCTGTGCTGTATGCAGATCTATGTTCACAATGTCGGGATTCCGAAAGTTCGATCATATGTTCTCAGCCATATGAAATTTGATTTTTCAGGATTTCAGCATTGTAAAGTGTTACCCCTGAGATACATATTCAGTTGTTGGCAGAGCCACTGACAAATAGTAAATGCCAATGACTGCACAATACTATCCTTTGGGAAGTCATCCACCCCTAAAAAATATAGTAGTGTCTGCACATCACACACAGTTGAGGTTCATAGGTTCATAGGTTGGTATTAGGCTATTGGCCTTAGGGCCTATACAAGCCTAGCCATAACAATCTCCTGGATATTTCTTCCCACAATATTTACTTCCCTGGACCCTGTCTAGCAGATGTGATCCACAGGGTGAATTTTCTATCTCCCATCCAATTGTCAAGGTTCCTTTTGAAGAGAGCCAAGTAGGTGCTCTGCTTGACATGTATGGGCAGTCTATTCCAGCGTATGGGGAGTCTCTGGGTCAGGAACCTATCCCTCCAGCATGTTTTGTTTATTGTGATGACAAGGTTTAGATCCATGGAGCATGTGGCTCTGAGGGATTGGAATTTCTTTAAGTGGAGCATGTCCAACAGCTCAGGGTTTGACATGGCCTTGTATGTTAAGCAGAGATCGCCTCTGAGTAGATGATATGTCACAGAGTATAGCTGGAGTTTTTTTAGACAGTCAGCATAGGGCATCTGCTTTAGGCCTGTGATTCTTTTAGTGAAGTATTTATGCGGCCTTTCCAGCTGTTGCAGATGTCTTGTGAGGTACATACCAAATGGGGCATTGTACTCTATAATGGGTCTAATGAGGGATGAGTACAGCAGGACAATGACCTCCTTTATTCTGGATGAAAAGCCCTTAGTGATGAGGTGAGCCACATAGAAGGATTTCCTTACTGTTATGGTGATGTGGTTATCGAAGGTGAGACCACTGTCCACCTGTGTCCCTAAATCTCTCATCACACTTTCGGTGTTTAGTCTACTGCCACTTATGTGGTAATTCATGGGTATTTGTTTTTTCCCAAAGGGGATAACTATACATTTCTTGGAATTAAGCTTGAGTCCATGGCTCTGGCACCAAACATCTGTTTCTGTAAGGCCCTTTTGTAGAATATCGACATCATTTGGGGATTCAATAATGGCTCCCAGTTTGCAGTCATCTGAGAACTTTGTTAGCCAGAGTGTACTTCAGAGAAGTAGATGCCAAACAAGAGTGGTCCCAGGAGTGAACCCTGAGGTACTCCACTTGTCACTTGTCTGGAGCTGGATTTGGAGTCGGCTACTTTAACAGTCTGGGTTCTGCCAGTAAGCCATTTGGCAACCCATCGAGTGACGTAGGGATTTATGCCCAGCTTAGTAAGTTTGTCTATGATTCCAGAGTGGGGAATGGTGTCATAGGCCTTGGCAAGGTCCAGATAGGCTGTGTGGACCACCTTACCCTCATCTGCAGCTCTGGAGACTGATTCAAAGAAGTCAGTCAGGTTCAGGAGACAAGATTGGCCCATCACAAACCCAAACTGGGTAGGGTCCAGTGTTTGAAGGTTGCCAATGTCTTTGTTTATGATTTCCATGATAATGCATTCCATGCCCTTGCAGATCAAGCTCATCAGACTGATGAGATGGTAGTTCCTGGGATCCAAGGTCGATCTCCCCTTGTGGAGTGGGATAACTGTAACTGTGCACCACTTAGTGGGCACAAAGCCTGAGGTGAGGCTATGATTAAACATGACACTTAGGTGAGGTGCCAGTTCATTTTGTAGTTCATGTAGTACACAGCCCAGGATGTCATCTGGTCCCATGAATGCTGTATTCTTAGCTTTGGAGAGTGCGGTTTCTACCTGTGTGGCTGTGATTACCGGAATTTGGCAATCATTTGGTATCGAGATGGGCCCTTTAGGGGGTGAGAGTGGGGTGAAGTTGGCACTGAATCGATCTGCCAGAATAATGGAAATATCCTTGGGATCAGTATATTTAATGCCATTCTGTTGTAGCTCAGAGCAGATCTGAACATTGCCATTTAGATTCTTGACATAGTTATAGAATGCCTTGTGACTGTCTTTGGAATCTTTGGCAATTTTATTTTCGTTACTAGCTTTGGAGGATTTTATGAGAGATCTCAGCTTCTTACTGAGGCTGGTAAGGGAGTTTTTTGCATCCTGGGATTTTCCTCTTTTCTGCAACAGTTTTTTCCTTCTGTTGTATAGTTTGTTTATGGCAGGGGACCACCAGATTGGTTTCCTTTTTTGGATGAGAGCATCTTGGTTCTATTTGGGATGGCACGATTCATGCATGAGTGGATGTGCTCGTACAGTGCTTTGGTGTAGTATTCGGCAATCGAACTTTCAGCTCCCGTCTGCATGGGTGTCATGAAGTTTGTCACTTCTGACTTGAGTGGCATGAAGTTGGCTTTGGAGAGTTTTTTTACGGAGGTTTCCTTACTGGGGGGTGGGGGTGGGATGTGGATGTCAAGGGTGATTTGCTTATGGTCAGACCTGACCAATGAGGGGATGACCACTGGTGTGGAGCATCTATCTCCCATGTTGGTAATGACCACATCTAGGATATTGGAGCCCCTGGTGGGACTATGGATTAGTTGGTCCAGGGTGTTGAAGTTTATGAATTCCAAGAACCGTTGGGAAAAGGTGCTAGTACCCAAGTAGTTTTCCCAGTTAATGGCAGGGTAGTTGAAATCACCCAGTATTAGGGTGTTTGGTTGTATCTTAATATTTTCCAGTATGTTTAGAAAGGTGTAGTGAGAATCTTGGGGCATGGTGGGAGATCCATAGCAAGCTACAATTTGGATTGCAGTCTCACCTAGTGTTAGTTGCACCTGGAGAATTTCAGATGCATTGTGTTGGGCAACTAGCCAGGAGGTGTGAATATCCTTGTTGAATATGGACAGTCCCCCACCTTTAGTGTTTTGGTCTCGTTTTGGTGGCCGAAAAGTGTGGTAAGAATTGTAGCCTGGTATTGCAGGGGTGCTCTCTGGAGCCTTGAACCAGGTCTCAGTTACTGCACAGATATCGATGTTTTCCATTTTTAGGAGTGCCTCGAGAGCATGAATTTTGAGGTTTAGACTTCTAGCATTGAGTAGCATTAACTTCAGATTTTACATGCTTATATCTGTTACAGTGGTGGTTTTGTCCTTTGAACCTTGCCTAAAAAAGGCACTATACGGGTGGCAAGAACTTTAGCCAGTAACCTGAATCCCAGGGGCAACAGGTGCAGACCATCTCTGACAAAGCATCATGGTTTGTCGGTCATGTCATCCCAGGCAGACAGATACTGGATCCCCTTTGAATGACACCGGAAGCTTAGCCAATTGTTGAAGTCAATCATTTTGTCCTTATACTGTGGTATCATTCTGAGTGAAGGCAGGATGCTACTCAGGGCTAGGGTCATATATGCCTGGGCCACATGATCTGAGAGCTCTTCCATGTCTCTTTTCATGTAGTCCAGGGAGGTACATTTCAAGTCATTCACTCCAACATGGACAATGACAGAGTCGTATTTGTACTTGTTGTGGAGTGACTTGAATGCATGCATTATGTGGCAGATCCTGACACCCGACAGGCAGCTGACTGTGATTGTCTCCTTGCTCAGCCTGATGTGTGGGACATCAGTGTGCCTGACTACAGAGTCACCTATGACTAAAGTGTTTGGTATGTTGTCTTGCCTTAGAGGCTGTTGTTGGGTGGCACACTGGTGTTGTGAGCTATGTGTCACTTTGGTTGTGATTGGTGTTTGTTTGCGTTTCAGCTTCAGAGGTCCTTGTTGCTTGGGCATGTTAATGTTAAGGGCCTCCGCATATGTGGGTTTAGTGTTGCGATGTATGGGTGTTGATGGTGTGGGTTTTGAGGGGCTATGTGTTGCTTGAGGTGTAGTGCAGGTGTGAACCTTCTTCTCTTGACCGTCTAGCACAATCTTGGCTGGAGAGAGCTTTGCTTCCAGTTTGGTTATGTAAGTGCATCTGTCGCAGGTTGTAGTGTTGGGTGGTAGGAGAAGAGGGTTGTCTGTATACATGAGGCAGTTGCTGCATTGCTCCAGTATGCCCAGATTCACCAGGTAGACAGGAGAAATCACCAGAAACTGACCCTTGGACATGCCTGTTTAGGTGCTTTTTTTGTAAAGTACAAAAGCTGTTTTCCCTTACCTTTGCAAGGTACTTTGCAGTTATAGGCTGTTTAGTGCCTACGATTATTTTCACCTTATTAACAAGGAGAGTTGAGTGCTTGTATCAGTTTAAGGCTTCTTAGTGTTTTCCAGCAGGTTCTAGAGCAAGTGCTAGTCACAGGGGTTCAGATTTTTGTGTTATTACTGAGAAACCAACTAGTTCTAAGGGAAAATTTGAAGAGTAGACTTTCTGGCACCTGGAAGAGTTTAACTGTAGCCCTGCAGTCCTGCACAATGCAAAAAATGAGCAAACACACGCGTTATTAAGCCAGAAAGCTGAAACGGATAGAAATCAGCCCAAAATGGCTAATAAAATTATAATTTCAGAGCTGATAGGCAGTACAATGCTCACCACTCCCACCGGTAAGCAGTAGGACTTCCCTCTACCACAGCAAGGTCTGGATAGCTCTGAACACAGAAAATAAAGTCCTGAAACCAGCAAAGCCTGGGATCTGGACTATACTAGCTAGGAAAGGTGGGAAACGAGCAAATAAGATAGTATTTTTTTTGGGTGGGGGTTGTCAAAACAGGCTAAACAATGCAATAATACAGTAAATAAACACAGAAAAGGCTAACACACTTGAGTGTGTAGCCCTAAACAGTAAATGCAATTAAAACTTTACAAAATTAGCAATTTAAAATGTTTTAAATCCAGCAAGGCAAGTGCACAACTGAAAAACGATTTAAGAGGTAGTAATACAGTAGAATAAGTAGCTAGTCTACATATACAGAAAAATCTATATATACAGAAAAACAGCTAAAACAACACTAAAATAATTTAGATGCAGTGTAACCTTGAGCACTTGAGTTGTAGCAATATTAAGGCAAATACAGTTTTAATAAATGCACTAAAATGTTCTCTATATTTCCAAAATATTTGAGAAGCACAGTCAGAATACAAGGAGATTCAGAGATTTTTTTTTTATTATTTTTTTTTTAGAAAGGGAGAAAGGAGGAACAGAAGGTAAGCACTAAGTGGGTTGGTTGGCCTTCTCAGATGTTCTCTCTGTATTAGGTAGCCTTCTCAGATGTTCTCTCTGTATTAGGTAGAATGAGCTAATGACACTAGACTGGGAGGAGTGTTCAAGATCAAATTTAGAGTAGGGGCGGGCAACTGCAAGGCCAGCAGGTATAAATACAAGATACCAATAGGAAGGGAGGGTGTAAAACATTTTAGCTACACAATCAGGAATATGGACAATATTACAGCTACGACCTAACTATTTTAGGCAGAAAACACTACAGAAATGTTTATCACAGCAGAAAACCAGCAGTGAGCCAATAGCTATGAAATGCAGTACAATTATGCAGTATACAATAAAATTGATATAAATATCTAGAATTAGCAATAACTACTAAAAATAAGCAAGAAAACAGGCTACTTATTGTTATATATCACAGATCAGGTGCTCCTCCTCAGATAGCTCTGTGTGTAATAGCTCATGGAGTTATGGACACAGAGTAATGTAGCCTTTGGCATTCACTGGTCAGTAAGATGGTGGGATCCATTCAATTTTGTACAGGCTATACAGAAAAGAATGGGATGTAAATCCCAGACTGTCAATGTTATACTGTATTTTGCTCTCATCACACCTATCACTGGGCACAATGGTATCCTTGCTATGTCACTACACAGGCATAGCTTACAACTGTAGCAGCCACACAGGTTCCATGGTAAACCAATACACATTGTAGATAACATGTCCTATGGAGACTGTGTCAAGACTGTACATGTGTAGTCTGTGTCCTAAATGCTTTGGAGGGGATATGTATGGCTATCATACAGGGAGGTGTTAGATTCCACTGTGTACCTTCCGCGTATCCAAGACAGGAATAACACATGTCTTACCTGTTCTACACATCTACTCCATCACTGTGGTATAAATAGTACATGCTGGAGAGACAGGTATGTAACACAGACACTACACCCTATATGTAACAGGCCCTCCATGCATGTGAAGCAGACATCTGCTGTGATACATCATGTTCAGATTACACAATGGGATGCAGAACAAGACAATCATAACTGGTGTTGGACAAATGTTTGTACTGGACACAGGAAATTTGTAGATGGGTCATCTCCATTACCACAGCTCCCGAAACCATGGTGACAGTTATCAAGTTATCATGCCTTTTCATAGATTAGGGATGCATGAGTAGGCTAAATGATGCCCTTGTCCTTTTTAGCCTGCTATACAGATATGAACCTATGGAGCCATGCACCTATAGTGCTGTACCTTGCTGAAGACATATTTCTTATGTGCTGACATTCCATCCTGTGTTGTGATGTTTATGGATTTATTGTCACTGTGTATCCATAGGTGTCCCCAACAGACTCCTGAAACAGAAATATAAACGGGTCCATCACATGCCTTTCAATGTGTACAGCATTACAGCATCATACAAGATAAGGTACACAAAATGATGTGACTTACTCATTAAAATGTCAACATACATTATCTGTCAGCAACCAGTACAAGTGGCATGGCAAAACAGCACTGCATTACACAAGTACATTTTAATTTATATAGTCACCCTGTGTATCAGACACATAGCTTCATTCCCCTGCATCAATGTCAAGGATGTCAGGGATGTGGCACATGTATCATCACTTGCACAGTGTGTTGTGTGGGAGTGCAGGAGGCCTAAGTTGACCCAAAAGGTTAACAGCATGTGTGTGAGTCAGGAAGGGAAGCAGACAAGATGGACCATGGAAATGTGCCATGTGTGTCTGTAGGTGACCTGAATTTGACAATGGCATGTGCGTGTATGCATGTACACAGTCAAGCTCAGTGCTAGCCCTACATGTGTATATGTTGGACAGCTTTGAACCGTGCATGGTAGAGCCAACAGTTCACCGTGTCTGGCCTAAAACACAGGAATTGGCTCTGCCAGAGGTTGCACTGGCACCTCCATGCCCAAGGTCAGAAGTGGTGCTAGTACCTGATGGTGACTGCTGTCTGCTGGGATCATATCCTCCATGGGAACACTTAGGACCATGAGCCCATGGCCTGCCACATCTTGGTGTGGACAGCACACTCCCCTCTGGAGCAGTGGATGTACTGCCACTATAGGAGCATGATTGTGTACTGCTACATGGACTCTCAGAAGATCGGTCGCTGACCTATGTCCATGAGTCTGATGCTTAACTCCAACCAGACATTCAGCACAGAGAATGTGTGTTCCAAGACAGATATTCTGCAATCTGTCTCAGCCCACCTTCTTTCCACTACATCAGTGAACCGATCCAGGGTGTCAGAAATGCGGTGGAGGCAGTTATGGATGTCAGATTGTGCTGCATCCATAGCCTTGAGCATACATCTGGTGTTCCTTTCAGAACATGCCTGTGCCTCCATGATGGCCTGAACCATACGCCAAGTGACCCATGATGTGACACCTGCAACAGATGGTGGATGAACAGCAGGCCTCCTATAAGCACCCCATTAATCTATCTGTGTGGAACCTTGACAGCTCTTTGGCTATGGATAGTTGCCATACTTTCCTGTTCAATGTCCCCACTCTCTGACTGTCCAATATCTGTGACCTCTGGGGATTGGTTATGTGTAGACACACCAACTATGTGTGATGACAAGGAGGGCAGAAGAGAGATGTCAACCTCTGGAACAGATTCAGCCCCTGAAACCCCTACCTGTGCCTCACTCTGGCCACTATCAGCATCAGAGTCTGATGAGACACTGGCGTCAGGTTATGTAGGATACAAATACCAATGCCCCAGGTTACCTGTGATAAGAAAAGGGAAAAGCAGTACATTAATACCTGCACTATTATGCTCTGCAGTACTATATTGCAATATATGTAAAGCTCTATACACTGTTGTCACTCTTATAGAACTGTTTAAAACCCAACCTCATATAGTAGAACACAAGGGCATTACTTTCCATAAACAGCTGTAGTCACTTGTAAATAAAAGCACAGTAATCTCATTGTCAACAATGAGGTACACTGTTGACATTTGTGAAGACTCTGCACAGTTGACACATATGACAAACTGTAATGTCCTGACAATAGTGTCACATCTATCAGTGTGGCCACACCTACAAGGCATAGGTATGACTCTAACATGTATACAGTCAGAAAGTATCTGTACAGTTGGCAATCATGCCAACAGTGCAGCAATCCAGGCAGCAAACCTGGGTTGACAATTTAGGGAATACATTGCTGTAAATCTACATCTGTAAAAAAACAGTGTTTTTCTTACCAGGAGCAGGACAACGGCCTTGTCCAATACCTGACAGACCTGTGAATTGTTGAGGGAGAGGTAATGTAAGTACCACCACATGTTGCATCACAAGGTAATACATCAATATATCTTGCATTTACAGTAGCTACTGTGTTAATTGTTATGTTGGTCAAAATCTGAGCAGGAGAGTCAAACTGCAGTTAAAACCCCCCTCCCAAAGAAGACAGACCTGACACCCATGTAAGAGTATGTACACCCTAACATTCAGTTCTGATGAAGTTATTATCTATAATGAAAACACTTAACAACTACTGAATTTTGATCATGTTTAGTTTTAATAAAGTGGAGTTCTTTTTGATGGCCATTGGGTGCATTGTTTTTGGTTACCAGTATGTGCACCCTGGCACACTGAATACTACAGTTTTCCAATGGTGATCAAACTAAGCTTACTTGCATGCTCCTCTGTCATGGAAACTGTGGCACCCACATCCACAATGTACAGTGTGATTGATGCCTGGGAGCTGGCATGTGTTCCTAGGTTCACCAGGAATTCCTCACAGGCTAAGAGTGGTTGTTCTGCTGTAGGTCCTCCACTGGTGACAGAATGATCCCTGGCTACATCTGCTGCTCTTCTGCTTGTATCATTAATCATGTCTGTTGCACGGTGTCGAACCTGCTCATATGTCCTGCTCAGATGACCTATGACATTCACATCACAGACAAGGTCAGCTCACAGTGCTGCCCGCTGTTCCCTGTTTTCCCCCTTCTCCTGGACAGTAGGAGTTCATGTTGTTGCTGGAGGCCTTCCAATATTATATAATTCTCTGCATCCGTAAAAGGGGCACAGCATCTGGGATACATGCTTCTTGTAAGACAACAAAATGGGAACAGATATCAGGATCACATACATGGAAGTACACTTTGTAGAGATACAGCAAGAAGAGAACGGCTGGCAGTATCCACTGCTTGATCAGACATGTCATATTTTACAGTGTGCAGACATACTAAGCATGTGGATACAACAAAGATACTAGCAATAGTCAGTAATTCCCATGTGTGCCATGACAGATGCTGCTATATGATCATACACCCAATAGTCCATTGTAGTGTGTTCTCTAGGGATAACCCCCTGATAATATGTCAAAACAATAGTGTAAAACAAATAGCAGTGTGCTAGTACAACCACTATAAAGGGACAGTCCCACTAGACCAGTGTGCCACACTGACAAAACACATTCCACCCTTGATGTATTGTATGTCCTCTGTAGGTGTAACAAATCTGGAGATCAATAACATGTCATTATCACAGTTCTAAGAGAGGCTTAATGCTGTAATCTCCATTTCCCCTAAGTATATTCATACATATACATCCTGGTGTAAACAAAAAGGTTACATGCCTGATGGAGTACAGTACTCCTCTGTTAATATGTGCAGATATGTAAAGTTTTTGGCAACATGTTTTCTGTATGAAGAAAGTCTCATACAGACTGGTTCCCCATAGCCACCTGTTTGCCTTTTTCACATGCTTCTCATTACCAGGTGATTTGCCTCTTAACCAATCTGTGGTTCTGACATGTTAACTGGAGCCAACACAGCTGATTCGCAGTATCATCAGCCAATGATATGCAACCACTGAACAAGATATAAGGCCTTCATGTAGATTAGAAGCCCTTTATGATATGTTGTGCTGAACATTACTGGGGTGAGGAGACTAAGTCATCACAGAGGGTAGGTTTGTAGCAGCTACTTTTACATACAGATGTGTGTGCTACAGGCTGGAGCTGCTGCTGCAGGCACTAAGCATAGATAGAGAGTGCGAACACTTTGGAGGACAACAAGCTGTAAGAATAAGTGTGGGAGCTGTGTCAGCCATGTTGTAGAGGCAGAGCTAGAGTGAGGGTACCCCTTCCACTCATATTAAGGCATGTGTTTAAGGTATGTATGTTAAGCAACGGTATTATTAACTGAGTACTAGGCAACATGTTTGTTGTATCCTTGAGCAACATAAGGGGTAAATATAACATTGAGTCAACCATCTGGGCAACTGTCAGGCCATGTGCTACAGTCTGGTACTCATTTGGAATGTGTATGCTGGCAGTCATTGTTGATAGCAGGAGCTTCATATGTGTATGTTAGTTGTGCAGTTGTGCTAATCTGTTATGTGATTATGAAAGGATTGTGTGCTGCACTCTGATATTAGTGGGCCTCATTTTCATTACCTGAGTTAAAATCCTCTGTGAATGCATATTAATGCGTAACCTGACACCTTTTGCACTTATACTGTTGTTATAGGGATATGTGAAGCGTGTTCCTATCAGCAGGCATGTGACTTCCATCAGTGAAACCAGACATTTGATTTGGAATGCATTGTGTGGATAAAGAGTGCATGACTCAGTCATTAATTGCTGGCTTCACAATAATGTAATTTAAATGCTACACACCACTGGATTTAAACCCAGGACTGTGTGTTTCAAAAGTTACTAATTGCACAGCATTTAACAGACTGAACTACTGAGTCATTGTTAAAGCAGGTGCATTTGTCAAGCTATAAGTGCACACATACAGGCTGTGACATACTTTTTACATCCATCATTATGTCAATGGCTTTATATGCATGTGTTTCTCCACCAGAGTCCCAGATGAACATGTATGTTGCCATTAATGTTTTAGCAGGTGTATTTCTAAATGTTGCTGATAAACCTGCACATTTACCTGCTATTAGAGACCTTACTTACATCCATTATTCCATGTCTGGCTTTCTGCTGGTGTACTCTTGCACCAGACTCCATTACACTCTATTTTTTTCCATTACTTATTCAACAAGTTTGCCCAATGTGGTCCAATGCACAGCTTTGATTAAACTCTCTTAATGACTGTAACTTACAGTTATTATATTTTGCTTAAACCTCCTGTTTTAATTAACAGCTGTGTGGTATGTGCCATAAGTGGTCTGCAGGTGCAATGATCTTGGGTTCGAACTAGGGGACAGGTGTATATTACCATTTAAAACACATATATCAATATGGCTCCATTTAGCTGAGCTTAGCAATACTGAACAACATGCATCATCAGGCAAAAAATCTTTAAAGGAAAGAAAAATGGGGAAATAGAAAAGTGGTGAAATGGGGTGCAAGCAGGAGGAAAACATAGTGAAAGGCAGGTGTAGGAAAGAACCATAGCTATCCATT
Source organism: Protopterus annectens (assembly GCF_019279795.1). Classification (NCBI taxonomy): domain Eukaryota; kingdom Metazoa; phylum Chordata; order Ceratodontiformes; family Protopteridae; genus Protopterus; species Protopterus annectens. Next base: position 84,435,815 of record NC_056726.1, on the reverse strand, counting down.
TCTTGTACAGCAACAACTGTGCACTTTGACAGAATTTGCAGATGACTTTGGACTTTCACCCCCAGATAGAGGGGTGAGGACAACATAACTGCATTGTCAAGCCAATTGGACCAAATGACATGTGCCTAGTGGACGTGTGCAAAATGGGGAGCTATGTATGGGACAATATTTTTTTGGGGGGGGACAAGTGCCCATTTTTTAAGGGTAGAATTGAATGCTGGGGAAGGGACATAGGTACATGTGGGGGAGGTAATTTGGGTAGGTGAGAAAGCTTTTGCAGACAGACAAGACAGACAAGACAGCAGTGAAGGGTGGTGTGTGACAGAAGAGGAGGGTGAACACCTTGGATGGGGAGGGTGATGTGGAATCGCAGTCCCATGTGCCTGCACAAGGTAGCAGCATGACTCAGGTCCCCACCCATGGGACTGTCAGCACTGCTCTATCACTGCCCCAGGGGTGGCAGTGGTGGAGACAGGGCTCTGGGGCAAGCTTGGCCCACCAAGGTGGCCAGCATGTGCTCCAGCTGGCACAGGCATCATCCAAAACCATGGTACATGATCCTGCACACCAAAACTGGCAGTTCATCACAGGTGACAACTCCCCCTCCACTACCACTCCCAGAGAGGGGTCCAGCCCTGTTCCGTGGGGTGGAAATACCCAACACCACAGGTAGTGCAGAGGCAGTAGAGGGGGCACCACCAATCTGGTTCCCAGACATGCTGGGGCCCAGCCCCACTGTCGGAGGCAAGGTAGGCAGATCACCAGGAACTGGCCTACCCTGAGGTGCTGTAGTAAATTAGTTATAACAATAAGTTAAGGTTAGTAATAACCAAACCAATGTTAGTGTTAACATAATGGAACAGAATACTAATTAATCTAAATACATATTAAGGTACATTATGTGGAACACAACATTAAATAGCATAACAGTAAGTATGTTAACAGCAAGCCATAATGAAGTAACCCATAAGGCCAGCAAAACAGTTAGTTTAACAAAATATATTAATATTAAATCATAATAATAAATAACAATAATAAATTAAAGAAGATAAGGGGTGGGGAGAGGGAGAAAAAACATGCCATTAGTGACGTTGCAGATGATAGCCCTAAAAAGACCACTAATATATAGTTCTACAGGTGTGCATTGTCAGTTGTGAGTCCAGTGACTACAATTCCTCTATAGATGATGTAGCACTTACATACCTCTCAAGCTGTTAGCATGAGACAGTATGGGTACTTACAATTGCAGGTACACAACTACATGGAACTGTTTCACATAATGTGCATGTACATGACTACCAAGATGTTCTGTAAATGGATTTCACAATACATTGCATTCCAGCTAATCATTTATCTGCCAATCATGGCTCAGACAGATTGGGCAATTGTAATTACATTATGAAAAATCCTGACAGTTGAGAAGTATGTCTGTGTACATTAAGTAAACTAGACAGCCATCATGTCTTAGTTGGCAGGTATGGGAGTAAAACCCAAAAGCTGTGACTGCAGGGGACATCTGCAAATAATGTAACAACTGACTTCAGCAACTTAGAACACTCTTACAATGAATACAGCCCTATTGCAAGTATTAAGACACATTTTGTTATGAAACCACAATCCTGTTTTACACTTTATTGGTATTTCTGCCAAGTATCTGTGAAGTATAAGCATGATATCCACCCATAAAGAAGGCTACCTCACCCATATACTTTTTGTTCCTGGAGTGGAAGGAAAAGAGAGCATTATGTAACTGAAAGTGGCCTGGATACAGCCTTGAACTGTACAGTGGGTTGTGTACTACATTTTTTAAACAATTACTTTTGCATTCCACAGTTAATGCAGTTTTACAGTTGACTGCAGCAATATTACAATTAACATGCAATGCATACAGCTCTACTACAATTATGTTATGACACCACAGTCCTGCTTTACACCCTATTGCTTACTGTTACTTGTATTGTTTATTGGTTATTGCACTACAGTTTTTATTGTTTGTTTATTTATTGTACTCCAGTTTTTCTTGTTTATTCTTTATTACTCTACAGTTATCATAATATATCTGCACTTACCTCACTCAGTGCGCATCCTGACCAGGCGCCCGGCATGGGACTGCATGTTGTGAGTTCTCTCAGCTGTAGGTGTTGGAAAAGAAGCACAGCATCTTGCATGCCAGTTTTGCAGAGATTCAGCTTGTATTTTAGTAAAGTAGTGGCAGAAATACTTACATATATCTGGGGTATGCCCAGCCTGGCCTCCTGGACCCAGGTGTCCAAAGTTCCCTTTCTTTCTATGCTTCAGGTCATCATAGTGGAGACAACACTGCTCACCAGTGAGGGGGATACCAACAGCACTGACAAATTCCCTAGCAAACTGATCCCAGGCCTCAGCCTTACATTCTGAGCCCTGGTAACTGCCCTGCTACAGCCTAGATTTGTAACTGCATACCGGAAGCCCAACAAATACCCTAGACTCCAGCAAACCCCATGTCTGTGCCCAAAAGCTTGCACCCTCTCCAATACCACCTGGCATACCAACAGTTAGACAGACTCTAACAAATGGTGCAGAATTCCTGCCTATTGACCTTAATATACGCTGTTTTCCCACTCTTACACATCATACTGCAACATTCAAAAAGGTGCTGTGTTGCTTAGCATCACGCAAACCTGCTTAGCAGAGCCGAGCATCATGGGAACTCGCACAACCATAATTTTAGTGAAGATTAGAAATGAGCAAACAGTAGTAGCCACTAACCATGTTTAAGCAGTGCTTAGCACCGTACAGCTCTTGTAAATGTAACAATTGTGTTTTTAAATTAAACATATTAAAAAAAAATAGCATGAGTGCTAGGGAGTTGAACCCAGGACCTACTAAGCTCTAGGCTGTGACTCTACCCATTTAGCTATTTGGATAGGATGCAAACTAATATACCTTCACATATACTACTAAGCTACCTGATAGCGTTGCTAACACCGCACAGTGTACATCCAGTTTCAATTTTTAGATGTCTACTCGGTGTCAGCTGTATATATCTAAGCGCAGCTTGGCACTGCTGTGCTCCATGCAAATGAACATTGAAGAATAAAAAAAAAATCAGAAAAATTAAAGCACAAAATATGAATTCACAGTACATTTCTACAGTACCAAGATACATTACAGGGAGTCTCACCCTGTACATAATAACATCTGTCCAAAATTTCCTGGACAGTCCACAGCCACTGGATAGCCTATACACTTCTGGCTACATGGATTCAAAATCCCTGTTACTATGTTCTCCCCTGGCAGCACATGACGTGCTGCCAGGGGGGAACAATGGCCATGTACATGGGTACATTCTGTGTAGGCCTTAAATGGAGCCTACATAGATTTTATTGTATCCTGGGACATATTTTATATTGTTGAGAACTACGTAACTCTAAATGGGAATAATAGATTAAATTAATTTTTAAATATATATGATAGATGGTTATGAAGTCTCATTTGTCAACTACAGATTATATGCTAACATTTTCACACTAATATGTGGCAGCTGATTTGGGGTAAAGGAACTATGTTACTGTTCCATTATTATTTTTCCCTTCCCAGCTTCTGCAGAACCCTGCTCAATTGGTCCCCTTCCTACACCCATTTGGTTTGCTCATTCTGCAGAGGTGGGAGCCTGGTATCATCACGCCAGATGACAGCCCTATAGGGCATTTGTTCCTGTCTGGGAAATACAGTCAATCTATTCCCCTTGTGGTATAGGACTGCAGGTCCTGCAGAAAAGCCTGCCTTCTCTCCCACCGCATGACTTTCTAACTCATGACAGATTTAACATAAATAAAACATGTTTATACTTATCTATTTGGTGCTGAGACATCTTCTTTCTGACCATTTCCATAGGTTCACATTTTGTTACTAGTTATGATGTCCTGGAGATCATTGAAAAGCTTATACCAAATTCCCAAATGCTCCAAAACACTGTCTAGTTAAGTGATTTGCTCAAGTTCACACAGTAGGTAAAAGAAGGATGAGGGAATCAAACCCTGTACCACAAGAAGTAGCTCATTAATACATTATAGGCTTAATCATCTTAGCTAACTGCCAGTCCATCTTCAGATGAAAAATAAAAAGTGGTAAATCTGATATACTTTCAGTTACAGTATTATTTGTTTTGTTGCATTAACTAAATGGGTTTCCCTGAAATTAAAGGAAAGAAAAATATCAATAAACAGGACTATAAAGCATCCAGTCAACATCACATCCCTGCCTACAGAAATGAGTTCCATTTAACTTCCATGGCTCTTTATGCCACCATGACAGTATTTGCAGCTGGCTTTCCTAACTTTTTTCAGGTGGCTTTGTAAACTACGTGACTTACCAATTAATAGGCAGTATTATAAAGAGCAATGTATAACAAATAAAATAACACTTTGATTGTTAGTCTAGAATGTCCTAAGAGACATTAATCACTGTCACTTGTTATTACTAATTTCATATCTATATTCATATTTTCATAACTGAGAGAATTATATGTTATTGAAGGGCATGATGCAAAATATTACAGTGTTAGACAAAAATACAATGTTGTTTTACATGAATGCTGCACTAAATTAGAGATATTGCTAATTGTTCGCTAGTAGTTTTAGTGTGCATATGTCTAGTAATATTTCTAAAACCAAGTAGCCATTGTCCCTTGATTATTTTTGGCCTTGTCTAGATTTCTTGCAACAAGAGGTTGAGAGGGATCATATTTGTTTGTGTTTGTATATGTATGCCAGATAAATAGTGTGCATGTGTTTCCATGAAAGAAGATGCAATCTGTTATTACAGACATCATTTGTTTTATTTGCTCTCAATCAGATTTTTGAAGTTTCAGCAGAAAAAAAAGTGACTATTCTGTGGTAAAAGCCACTGGTGAAATTTTAAGTTACTTGATTCATAGGTTGGTACTAGGCTATCAGCCCTAGGGCCTATACAAGCCTAGCCATAACAATTCCCTGGCTATTCCTTCCCACACTATTTACTTCCCTGGACCCCTGTCTAGCAGGGTGACTGACATGATCCCCGGAGTGAATTTCCTTTCTCCCATCCAATCATCAAGGTTCCTTTTGAAGAGGGCCAAAGAGGCGCTCTGCTTGACATGTATGGGCAGTCTATTCCAGAGTCTGGGGAGTCTCTGGGTCAGGAGCCTATCCCTCCAGCATGTTTTGTTTATTGTGATGACAAGGTTTAGATCTCTGGAGTATGTGGCTCTGAGGGATTGGGTTTGACATAGCCTTGTATGTTAAGCAGAGATCGCCTCTGCTTAACATACTTAAATTATAGTTAAATTATCACCTTTTGAGACTGGTACAGGCAATGTGCATATATGTGATAACAGTACTTTTTTACTGTTTTTTTTTCTGTCAGTCTATGAATTGTCCGATTCTCTTTGCAAATTTTCAGTTCTCCAAACATTAACTTAGTGCAAGAATGTTGACAGCAAGTTTGAGGGATTTTTTCTTTTTTCCCTGCTGTTATGCATTCTCATAGTTGGCTAACATAAGTAAAGTTGTTGTTGGACCAAATGTAAGTCATGTTTTGCTGTTTGGCATTCCCATGCATTTTGATGAATATTTACTTCATTGAAAAAGTGTAATAGGCACAATTTAAGTCAGCTGTTTACATTGTCATCTTAGGAGTTTGTCAAGTCTGGTGGTTCTAGGAGGTGTGCGTGTGCAAGTAAGCAAGGTTTAATGGTTTAGGGTTAGAATAAGAGTTAGGATAGGGGCTAGATTTAGTTGTGACAGTATATGTGTTTTGTTGTATTTGTAAGAATGTTTGAGATTTAGGGTTAGAGTTAGGCTTAAGATAGGTTGTAGTTTGTATGGAGTTTGTATGGTGTATGTGTGTGGTGTTGTATATGTATTATGTTTGTGTGTCTTTACTAGTCTTATTTAGTGATACATATGTTTGAAACAAAATGAAAACATTACTTTGCACAGTAATTCTTTCATATGATCCCAGTGAAACATCAGTGGTGTTCGCAGTAAAAAAGAAGCTCTGCTGGGAAACAGACATCTGTCTATCTGTTTGTTTGTGAAAGAAACTTTCTACTACTTTTACTTCACCACAGCTGAAACAGTCGTTGATTTGGACTATCATTCAGAGGTTGTATGAATAGGCATGTAAAAGTGTGTGTGGGTGGGGGGGAAGTGAAATACATTATAATTATTATTATTATTATTATTATTATTATTATTATTATTATTAATAGCAGGCATTCTTCCAGCTATTTACAGCGAAACATCAGAAGAGTTCCTAATTAAAAGTATCTATTTGGGGGGTTGTAGGACAGTCTGTCTGCCTGTAAAAGTAGCACACCCCTACTTTCATTTGACCATACCTGAAATGCTCTTGACCTGGAGTAACTCCATGAAGGCTTTTTAGATCAGAGGCACTAGAGTTTTATCATTGTTTGTGCTTTTAATAAATAAGTGTCCTGGCCTTGTTGTTGTTTTAATTTACCTATCAGTAAATACCCTGAACTATAACTCCACCAAGTATCTCCAGGGAACAGGTCCTTAATGCACTCTCCAAGACTACTGTATATTTGGACCCCAGTAATATCTCAGGATGCATCCTAAATAACATGAAACATGACCTATCTAGACCAATAGAATCCCTTTTAACTGTAGACTTCAAAAGGGCTTCATATCAAACAAACAGAGGACTGCAACTGTCATCTTTCTGTCTGCACAAAAGTAGGCCATCTACAGACCCAGATAACTACAGAGCCATAAATCTGACTAGTCTCATATGCTAAGCCATGGAAAGAATTATCATGGAAATGATAAACAATGGCAATGAAATCAGAGGCAAAAACGATGAAAAATAAAACACCACCTCTTGAATACACCCACTACTGCCAGAGCTCAGAAACCAGCCACCAATACTTTGAAAATTGAGTTCGTAGTCATTTATTGCACAATTTTAAAAATGCATAGAAATGTCAAACGCTTTCATCCACCCGCACTTGATAAACGGGACTTCATGAGAACAACCAATACACCACATTTACTTTCTTTTATGCTGTCCCTATCCATTAATTAATTAAATGAACTAAACTTTTCATTAAACCAGTTTGGTTTCATCAAGGGTAGGACATGCCTACTCAACCTAGTGGACTTCTTCAAGATGGTCACCAAAGCAATGGACAAGGGCAAACGGTACATACTGCCTACATTGGCCTGCCCAAAGCATTTGACTCAATACCGCATTCAATAATTGTAGAAAATTCACAAAATAAGATATAAACCCCTTTGTCAGACACTGGATAACCAGATAGCTCTTAAATAGGACACAGAAAGTTAGGACATGGGAATTTACGATGGCAAAAAAGGCCAATCACTAGTGGAGTTCCTCGGGGATTGGTGCTGGTGCTGGGGCTGCTCCTTGTTTGGCATCTAATTCTCTGAAATCAAGGCCAACATGAAGGTCATCTAGCTAACCAAGTTTGTAGTCATAGAATCCCCCAAATGCATGAATACCCAACATGAAGGTCTGATATAGAGCAATAACTGGTGCCAGAGCCACTGTCCAAACTCAGTGCAAGAAATACATAATAGTTTCCTTTGGAGAAAGAGCTACTCCTGGAAACTACCACATTGATAATACACCCAAAGAGAAGATCCACTGGCTATTGATATGGGAATGCATCTAGACAGTAACCTGGCCTTTGAACATCATGTGTCTATGACAGTAATTAAATCATGCTATGTTGCACAACTTAGGGTATGGCATCTAGGTTCAGGGATGTCACTGTTCTACTATACTCTGCCATTACTAGACCAATCAGTGAGTATAGCTCCCACTTCAGTATGTACCTGATTAGGCATATAGAACAGCTAAAGCATCCACTGAAGTTCCACACAAAAAGAATACAGGCTATAAACAACATGCTCTATGAGGACCACCTCAAAGCCATATCCCTGTACTTGCTTTCCTGCAGACTGTTGAAAAGTGATCTATACCCGGTCTACAAAGTATCGTCTGATCTGGTTTTGATTAACCTGTTCCACATCCACAAAACAAACAGCATCAGACTTATCCAATCTAGGGACCTAAACCTAATTTGCAACATAAACAGGACATTTTGGGTGGCCAGGTATGCTTCTCAGAGATTATCCCTTCTCTGGAGCAGGCTTCCCATTCATATGAAGCAGAGTTCTTCTCTAACCCAATTCAAGACTAGCTTGGATCAGTGGATGGGTAAGAGGAAATTTGCTCCTGGTCTTGCACCTATGTCATTATTAAACAGAGGCAGCCTGTAAATGCTTGACCATCCATGTTCAAGCCTTCATATACCTCTTTAAATAACCCTAGGATATCAAAACTTCTTAAATATGCTTTGGGAAGCATGGCTAAGCTTAAAAAGGGTTTGTGGGGTTATTAGTCTAGTAATCATCTATGAACCTATGAAAACGTGATTGATCCAGGCTGATTTTGACAGACAATGAAAGCTATCTCATTGTTTTCTATAGGAGGATGCTTCTATACTGGGAGTACGGGGGGGGGGGGGCTGTGACCCTGCATATTCTAACCTTTTTGACAATACATTGTTTTCTATAGGGAAGCTACCCTCTATATGGGGGGGCTGTGGTCCTACATACCCTAACTACTTTGATCATACATTGTTTGCTATAGGATTCTATATCAATGAAGGGTAATTGTGACCCTGGATGCCCTAATGTCTTTAACCATCTTCAAGATTACCACATCTTTGAGAAAAAGATGGTTCACCCTGCAGCAACCTGAGAGTACAGGGTGACATAGCAATGTCACATTGTAGAAAATAATCAAAAATAGTATGCTTTAAAGCTGTAAAACCTAATTGAATTACTGAACTCAGCAGCAAGAAACTGTTTTTTGAAAACTACTTACTTAAAAATGGTGATCATATTGTCTTGGTTAGAATGAAATGAAGGCTACAACTACCCATCTTAGTTTAATACAATTCAGCTTGTTTGGGCATTGTTGGCTGTCAGTGTACATATATACAAATGTAAACACAAGCATATATCATTGTGATTTGTTTTATCATGGCAGAAGGTTGCTCAAAGTTGTTTATTTCGGACCTGAACTCCGTCATATTCATTTTTGTTCACTTAGAGCCTGAGCAATTTTTTGAGGCTTAGTTAGACATTTGAATATTTGTTGTCAAATATATTACAGCATTTACAGTTTGAAACAAAACAGTTTGCTACTTCTCCTTTAAAACCTCCTTTCATACTAGTTGCAGTAACAAAATAGCTATTCATCCGTAATTATACTACAACAAAAGCAAATAATCCAGTTTTTATTGAGGGGGATGCAGATTACTTGCAGCATTTGCATCCTAAGCCAGTGCTGTATACAGCCTTCCTCACATCTGTGCTTGTTATCAATCACCGTCTTTAGTGTCAATTTATTTACCACTAAACAAGGAAAACAGTCCCAGTTCTTTTTTTTCCTGAGTCATGCACCCACTGTTTAATGATAATCAGTCCATTTTCTCAGTCACTGGATTGTGGCATTGTCGCTTAAATTATATTTAAAGATTGCAGTTCAAATATTCAGAAAAATAACATTATGTGTTGTTCAAAGAATTGTTTCCATTTGATTAAATCTGAGTCTCTCCCAGCCAAGACAGTCTAGTTGACAGCACCTCTGTAGAGTTCACAATGTTCCTATCAACACTGTTAAGCAAGATTCACATTAAACTATCACACCACAACTATGTGAGCTTCTAATACTTTTTGCAGTATCTATACCTGAGTCTGTACAATGTCAGCTTTTGCAGGCTTTGATATGACAACTTTAATAGGTTGTTTCTGTTGCAAAACATACCTCTCAAGAGTACCTTATTTGAGGTCTTAAAATGTTCATGTTCCTCAAAGTTCCACATTGAAAAGGTCTGTCACATATTCAGTTTTGGGAATTTTTTAAGTGAAATCCATGATAAATAGAAATTAATTATATTAATTCATTAAAAGATTTTCTTTATAAGTAAATTCAGCATATTTTAACCACTCTATGACCTTCCTAGCTGAAGCTGTTAGTAAACCATTAGTATATATTCCACATTATGAGGGCTAGTGTTCCTCATTTTGGAGAGGGAAGGTTGAGAGCTGTGGTACAAAACATTGCCTTTGGCTCGTTTATGTTGCAACACATCTTCACCTTGCACCCCACTACCCCCACACACATTTAATGACTCACTACTGCTTCTATAATTAAACCCTTTCAACAACTTTAATACCTGAAGCATATCTGTACAATGAATAATTGTGCCTTTTTATTAATTTCATTATTTTTCTTTATGTGGTTCCTACCCTTATATAACCATGATTTCAAAACCTTACAGGCAACTAAGTTGTTGACTGAGGCTATTCCATGCAGGCACAGCTCTGGCATTTATATTTGAATCCTGTTCTTTTCCAGTAGAATGAATAAATATGAGATGCCTGACTAGTAAAGATGTCTCTATGGAGCAAACATAATATGACATCTGTAACCGATCAGCCCATGAAGGGCAAAGAAACTTAAATATTTTAATTAAGTGTTATAGCGCTTTTAAATAGGTTTAAGTTCCTTGTTGCTGTTGCTGTGTTTAAAGAAGGAATATGGTTGAATCATTTCCAGTTCTTGCCCTTCCAAGTAAATATGCCGACATTTCATGACATTTAATATGTACTCATGTTTAATATATGTTATTAGTCCTGATAGAAGATGTCCAGAGAATTTCATATTTTTTGTGCTGATTCTGAAATCTCATCTTGTACCTTGTAGATTCATGATGCATGACAGCAGTGATGCATCCAAGACACTTTGAATGCTGAGATTACCCAAAAGTTCAAATAACAATCATTCATATTTACTCAGCATCTTAGAATGAAGTTACTAAAAACACCTACAAATGGAAATTCTTTAACTCTCTGTTAATTAAATAGGAATAGACAAATTCAGTGATACTATTTGGAAGAAAATACCCCAAAATTCATCTGCTACAAGAAAAGTGCTATAACTCAAAACCTTTGGAAATTTCTAACTTACAGCTGTATGGTCTGGGGTTTAGTCTGGACCACTAGCTAATCTCTGTGTGGAGACAGCATGTACTCTTTGAGCTGTAGGGTGCATTCTCAGAATAGTCCAATTTTGTAACTCCAAACAAAAGTTCAGTGGTTGATGGTCTTCTCAAAGTGTCCATATATTTTCATCAAGGTAATACCTGAAAGGGCTGCATGAAAGAGCTTCTATTTTCTTATCCAAATAAACAAATCAATGAAAATCAAGATCATGTAAATATTTGCAAAGAAGAGGGCAGTTCTTCATAGGTTCATAGGTAGGTACTAGGCTATTGGCCCTAGGGTCTATACAAGCCTAGCCAAAAAGGTACCCTGGCTTTTGCCACCCAAGAAAATTATTTTCTTGTACCCCTGTCAAGCAGAACCACAGAAGTGATCCCCAGGGTGAATTTCCTATTACCTATCCAATCATCAAGATTTTTCTTGAAGAGTGCTAATGAGGAGCTTTGTTTGACATAGATAGGTAGTTTGTTCCAGAGTATGGGAAGTCTCTGGGACAGGAATCTATCCCTCCAGCATGTTCTGTTTATTGTGGTGACAAGGTTTAGGTCCCTAGAGCATGTAGCTCAGAGGTATTACAGCTCTGGGTTTGACATAGCTTTGTATGTTAGGCAGAGATTGCCTCTGAGTAGGCGATATGCGACGGAGTAAAGCTGGAGTTTTTTGAGATGGTCTGCATAAGGCATCAGTTTGAGGCCAGTAATCTTGTTTGTGAGGTATGTTTGTGGCCTTTCCAGTTGTTGTAGATGTCTTGTGAGGTACATACCTAAAGGGGCGTTGTACTCTATAATGGGTCTAATGAGTGATGAGTAGATGGGAACAATGACCTCTTTTTTTCTGGATGAAAAAACTTTTGTGATGAGGTGTGCCACGTAAAAGGATTTCCTAACCACTGTGGCGATGTGATTATCAAAGGAGAGACTACTGTCCACCTATGTCCCAAGGTCTCTTACCACACTTTCAGTGTTAAGTAGACTACCGCCTATGTGGTAGTTCATGGGTACAGAGTTTTTATCAAAGGGGATGACAATGCACTTTTTGGCATTGAGCTTGAGACCATGGCTTTGACACCAGGCATCTGTCTCAGTGAGGTACTTTTATAGGATGCCCACATCGTTAGGAGTTTTGATTATGGCTCCTAGTTTGCAGTCATCTGCAAATTTAGTTATCCAAAGACCTGTGGTAGCCTGTACTTCAGAGAAGTAGATACTAAACAAGAGAGGACCCAGGACTGAACCATGTGGTACTCCACTTGTCACTGGTCTGAAGTCTGATTTGGAGTCTGCTACTTTCACAGTGTGGGTTCTGTCAGTAAACCAGTTGGCAACCCATCTTGTGACATAGGGATTTATACCTAGTTTAGTGAGTTTATCTATAATTCCAGAGTGGGGGATGGTGTTGAATGCCTTGGCAAGACTTAGATAGGCTGTGTGAACCACCTTACCCTCATCTATGGCTTTGGTGACTACTTCAAAGAAGTCTATCAAGTTTAGGAGACATGATCTGCCTTTTACAAACCCAAACTGTGTGGGGTCCAGAGTTTGGAGATCTCCATTGTCTTTGTTTATGAGTTCCATGATGATACGTTCCATGGCCTTGCAGACCAGGCTCGTCAGGCTAATGGGGCGGTAGTTCCCGGGGTCTGTTGTGCCCCCCCCCCTTTGTGGAGTGGGATAACTGTCATGGTGCGCCATTCAATGGGCACAAAGCCTGAGGTGAGACTATGATTAAACATGGTACTTAGGTGGGGTGCGAGTTCATTCTGTAGTTCATGCAGAAGGCAGCCTGGGATGTTGTGAGGTCCCATGGATGCTGTGTTCTTGGCTTTGGAGAGTGAGGTTTTTACCTGTGCAGCCATGATTATAGGAACTTTGCATTCTTCCAGTATAAAGATGGGCCCTTTAGGGGGTGAGAGGGGGTAAAGTTAGCACTGAACCTATCTGCCAGGATGTTGGCAATATCAGTTGGTTCTGTATATTTAGTGTCATTGTGCTGTAACTCAGAGCAGATCTGAGTATTGCCATTGAGATTCTTGACATAGCTATAGAATGCTTTGTGGTTGTCTTTAGAATCAGTGGCAATTTTTTTTCATAACTAGCTTTGGAGGATTTTATGAGGGATCTCAGCTTCTTACTGAGGCTGACCAGGGAGTTCCTCCAATCGTGGAATTTTACTCTTTTTTGCAACAGTTTCTTTCTTCTGTTGTAGAGTTTGTTTATGGCAGAAGACCACCAGATTGGCTTCCTTTTTTTGGAGGACAGCATCTTGGTTCTTTTAGGGATAGCACGATCCCTGCACTCATGTAAGTGCTTATAAAGTGATTTCTTCAACTGTATTCACTTTCTGAACACTACTCCTTGTTTGTTAGCTATAATGAAATGTGTTCACTATAATATAAGAAGCTTGAACTGTAACTTATCACCAGAAACCTGGCATAAATACCTTATAAGTCCTTACTACTGCTCATTTTTCAAGCATAGACGTAAACATTATCTGTTCATTTTTTAATTAAGTAATGCATCATATATTACTAACATTTCATAATTTCTTAGAGTTATACCCCAGGTAGAGTTGTAACCTCATTAAACAAATTAGGCATAATAATTATTATTATTCCCCATTTAGAAACTCAGTAATGCATTCCTGTTTAGTCTTCCTTCCAGCTTTAGAAACATTACCATCCTACCTGTTTTCAAAAAATTGGCTTTCTTGACAGATTTGGGAGAGTGCACATGTAAAATGGGTGCATCAAAAAAGGAAGGGTAAAAAATTGAAAAGAAAGAGTTCATTAGTTTTCTTGACTGAATTGTTGACACAATCTTATTAAATGTAGCACAGTAATAACAAAATTATCTAAAAATATTAGCTACTTTATGAATACAAAATAAGGTACTTATCAAGCTGATGTTAAATGACCTGCTAAGCACTCTCCACAAACTGTTTCTAACATTGTGCAAATCATGTTTTGATCTATCTTATTAACTGAAATGAACACAATACCTCAAATGGAGAAGGTCTTTAATTAAGTTTTACATTGCCTGACTGTCCTTTAGTTGCATGTGTACTGTCTATTGTGAAACTTACGTGTGAACAATTTATAACTGTGACTTTAACTGGTGGTGTGATCATGCTATCATGTATTACTTAATTACACTGAAGCTTTTCTCTATGGACATCCAAGGGAAATGGGACTGGGCTGAATGGACATTCCAGATAATCTAAACATGAATAAATAACATTAATAAAACACAAATGAAACTGCAATGTAGAATGACAGGTGCAAGGTCATTAATTAAACAGTAATATCTGTCTCCATCCTTGGGCTTAATTAACTCAACTTTTATGAAATCAACAGCTTTACAGAGACTGTTTGTAGTTTCTACACTACAGCAATTATATATTTCTTAGCCTGTAGTGAATCTAACTGCACCATACGCTGCACTATATTTAGCCTTTTGATTTAATTTTTGTGTTTCAGAAGTGACTTATGCAACTGTCTTTTATAATTTTATTTTATTTAGTTATTTTACATTTGTTGAGAGGGAGTGTCCGACTGAGAAAAAGCCCCTTTTCAGTGTAGGCCCGGGAGAAAAGCTCCAGGCACGTAATAAAGGACAATTTAACAATAGTAATTAGACAATCAGCATTAGAGAAAAAGACTGATCCAGGAATTTTTAGGTAAATAATCGTCATTACATTTCAATATTAGTGAGAAAGAATAATACAAGAGTTATTTAGGTATACAATCATCTTTACAATAATTATCAAGTTGTATCATATGTAAGCATTATTGGGCAGCATACAGCTTAGTAAAGGGCTTAGATTGATAGTACAGGAAAGTGGGTTGAGTAAACAAGTAGTTTTGTGTTGGGATCAACTTCAATAGGAGTATTGTTTAAGGATGTTATGGTAAAGGAAGATTTGATGTGGTTAACAGATTTAGGGAGAAAGAGAAGCAGTTTTGCTTTTTTAGGGTTGAAGATGAGCTGGTGTTTTTTGAGCCAAGTCTCAACAGAGTTGAAGGATGTCTGGGTAGTAAATAGGAGTTCAGAGGGAGAGTTTGCAATAGTAATGACTGTAGAGTCATCTGCATATTGGACAATGGTGGACTGAGGACAAGAGGAGTAGAGTGAGTTGGTAAAGATATTAAAAAGTAGAGGTCCAAGTATGGATCTTTGGGGAACACCAGTTTTTATGTGTAGGGGGGGAGAAAGTGCTGAGTCCCATCTGACCGACTGCTGTCTGTCAGTGGGATAACTGGAGAACCATGCTACTATATCAGAAATTAAGTCAAAGGCCTTAGAGAGGTCAAGGAATGGCAAGATATGAGTTTATGATTGTCTCTGGCAAGAGAAATAGTATTGAGAAAGGATAGTGGGGCAGTCATATTCTCACCCAGATTGACAAAGCAGAGCTCCCTGCTATTTAAAAGTATTCAAAAAGAGTGGCTCTCTGCTTTAAAAAAATTAAGTCTTTGGGGTAAGGTAACCCATCCCCATGAACAGGGTAGCACACATTGTACTCCCATACTGTGTGACTGTTGTAACAAAGGACCGAAAGGAGAAAAATCTCTTCTGCAGGGAGCTCTGCTTTGTCAGTCTGGCTGAGAAAATGACTGGCCCATATTTCATTTGGTTAGTATGGATTCATCCAACTTGCTAAAGTAGCATGAGTGCATGAAGGGTGGTAGTCCTGACAACTCTTTATAAAGATGTGCATTAGCATGGTTAGATCTGTGCATACAATTGTAAATTTAATCCAGCTTGTGAATTTCATATTATTGTAGTCAGTTTCAATTGCTTTAAATTAAAGGTCTAGACTGATATCCAAGATACATCTTAGAAAATGACAGTCAACACTAAAGATTATGAAAGTTAATCAGGACTGATTGCCTGAAAACTTTTTACAATTATAATTTTCTTCAAGCGATAGAACAAGTATGGGACATCTGGAAATTCTTTGTTTTTGTTTTTCTACTGGGTCCCCACAGCTGACCATCTGTTGCCACCTCCTTCTCTCCTCCTCCTCAATCACCAGATCTACCAGACTAACCTTAGACTCCCCAGAGTCAACCCACCCCATTTCTGGGTTGTGTAGGGAGACTCCAGACCCTGGTACAGTGCTATATTCCTGTTGGGCAATGTGCTGTCTCTGCTTCCACCCCAGAGCTGCATTGAAACTCCACAATTGTTGACTTTGTGAGGTTCATGCATACTTTGCCACATGTGCATCTTCCCAACCAAGTGGTATATTGCTTGCATCGTGGAACTTGCAGGGCTTTTGATACTACTATTACAGCAAGCCTAGGCTGCCTCCCTCCACCCAGAATGGACAACAAGCTTGTATTGCCTGCTTACTCCCATCTTTCCTCATCCTGTCTCTCCAGCATCCTTGCCACTACTTGAACACAGGTCATCTGGAATGTGGTAAGGATTTTGTCTATCTGGACCACAGGTTTCTACTTTTTAGATGTCTGGCAGGTGTTAGCTGTCTATTTATAAGCACAGCTTGGCATTGCTGTTTACTGTGCTGTGCCACACAGACATTAAAATAAAAGTAAAAATAAAAAAATAACAAAAACTGAATTTATATATTTAAAACACAAGCTATTAATACACAGCACATTTCAACAGTAGGAGAGAACATTGCAGGGAGCCTCACCATGTATGTAACATATGACCAGCCTCTATACTTCTGCCTACATAGGTTCATAGATTAGTACTAAGCTAACTGCCCTTGTGAGCCATTTTAAGCCAAGTCAATTGTCCCTTGTGAGACTCAAACCCTGTACCTTGTGTTGGTAAGGCAAACACCTTAACCATTAGGCCACCCTCTCAACCCATCACTGTAGACACGAGTCCCCGAGTATCAGAGAGGTCCGTACACAGAAGTACACCAACCAACTGTCCCAGCTGTTGACAAGACTATTGCACACCTGTAGTGATTTCATAACAGATGTCCAGAATAAGATTCATTTGTATGTATAAATGAATGAAATAGTCAAATGGGAAGGGAAACCACCCCCCCCAACCTGCATTGTGTAGTGGAACCACTCCCCGCCCTAAATTATGTAGCGCCGACCCAATAATGTGGTCAGAGGTGCCCAAACACCTGCGTCCGTAAACACAGGTAGAATGTTAAACTCTGGACTAACTCTGTCCATGTGCTACGTCTGATCTTTGAACAGTGCCAGGGCAGTGCTAGTCACCAGTCGGCCAAGCCTAAGCCTTGACCAGCACATGAACACATGGATGCAATATCCCTGTTACAATGCTCTCCCTCAGCAGCATGCCATGATTAATATGCATGGCATGCTGCCGAGGGGGAACAGTGGCCATGTACATAGGTACATTTTGTGTAGGCTCTACATGGAGCCTACACAGATTTTATTAAATCCTGGGGTTTGTCTAAAATGTAAATGAGAATATGTTTGAATTGTAGTCACCATTTCCTTAATATGACCAGAAAATGAGTTCCTTAAGGAACTATTCTTACCAAAATTCACTACTGACAGAGAGCAAATTACCTTCCTTTTTTTGTATAAAGAATTTAACTCACTCTTTTGTTGTCCGTAGAGAAGGAATGTTAGATACTGGGAAAGAAAACCCCTAGTAAGTTCAGAAGCTGCCCATTTAATAAAGAAGGAATATGTTGAAATGTTATTCTGTTTCAAACTTCTGTTATTTTATGATGTATGATATCTGTCAAAATATTATTATTAACTTTTCTAAATATGCTAAATATAAAAGAATGAAGAGGATTTAAATTCAGCATTAATACTACAAGGCCCACTAATATTGAAGAAGTGCATGAAATGCCATATGTATCAGTATTTGAGAAAAAGCAAGCAAATTATGAGTTCTAGGATAGTGTTTCAATGTTAAATCAAAATGGGAAAATATAAAATTAGTGAAGAGTTTAGTACACCAAATATCCACTAATAAATTCCTGCTGAGAAATGCTTGTAATAACATGGAAAATCTCTAAAATGCTAAATTGTTTTACCCAAATTGTAATTCTGACACTTGTCCAGAACTATATTGAAGACCTCAGCTTATATAGTACCAGATCAGCTCGCAGCAAATGTAACTTTTTCTCTCTGCCTAAAAGAATGGCATCAGTATCAACTCTGTTTTTCCCATTTTGTAAATGCAGTCAGGATGTCACATCAACAGTGATTATTACCTAGAGCCAGTGTTCATATTACCAGGTGGTGATTCTGTTCATCTGTACCATGTACACACATGCACACACATGTGCGCACATACACACACACACACACGCACACACACACACACACACACACACACACACACACACACACAAACACAAACACACACACGCAAGCGCATGCGCGTATACACACACACACATGCACATGCAGACTTGTGCACACACACACACACACACACACGCACACACACACACACACACACACACACACACACACACACACACACACACACACACACGCACACGCACTCACACCTATGGTCAAGTTAGAGTGTCCATTCCATCAACTGCATGTGTGTGGAATGAGGGAAGAAACTTAGGGAGACAACAGAAACAATGGAAGGGCATGCAGAATGCACACAAAAAGTACCCCAGCTGAGATTCAAAGGACAATGCCATAATTATCAAAAGTAGCACGTCAAGCAATATTAAATTTCATTCTTTCATATAAGACTATTGTTAAAATAATATGACCTTTTTTCCTTATAATTATTTAAAATTTGAAATGTACCAGTCTGGTTCTCTGACACAGAAGAACATAGCCTGATCACTCACATAACCAGAGTAGTAGGCTGGATGCTAGAGAATGTGGTGAGCTATTTATTGAATAACTGACTTCATGAAAGACTAATGTCTGTTGATGGCATGGGCAAAAGCAACCTTCATATACACATAAATGATAGCTCACTCCAACTGGATTTCACCCAAATCAGAAGGTCTTGATAGGAAGCACATGGACTACAGATTAATTGGAAGAAGGCTGACAGCAAAACATGTACAGAAAAAAATCCAGATTTCACCCTGTGTAATAATATACAAACTTCCCTCATTTACTACATGATAAATTCAGTAATACATGACTGGAGACTTTTTTATTTTCTGGCAAGTATTTTTTGTCAGAAGAAGATAAACATCCTGCAAACAGGTTGTATTAGGATGTATATGCTGCTAAAGTTTGAAAATGTTCAGTTGGTCTTAACCATTTATGTTTAAAGATCCAGTAAACATATCCCAAAGACTAAGGCAATATTATCTTCCATCTCTATAACCTAACAAGTATGGGATGTACAGAATAACTCAGAAAAATGTTAGCAGAATCTTGCTTGTTTGAAAATTATGCATTAATTTAAAACAAAAATAACTGATTTCAACATTTATGACATGGTAACAATCCACGGGGAGACAATGTGTGTCAGAATGAGAGATGTTAGCTGGCAGACCAGCCTGCTTTTAAGGGATGGCCTTCACCTCTCTCCTCTCATTATCATCATCAGTCCCCCTTTTCCCATTTTCTACCTGGGACAGGGTATGATGTAAACTGTTGCCATGTCTATTGATTCAATGACACACTTTTGCCTTCTTTGACATTCATGCCTGACTGTCACAGATCTTCTTTCACACATTCCAGCCACCTCTTTCCTGGATATTTTTGTTTCCTCTTACTTTCTTCCTCTCTGTCCCAAATCTTCTTCAACAGATTGTCTTCTGCTTTTCTGCACATGTATCCAAACCACCATAATCTGTTTTCTTTGATCTTTTCTTCAATTGGAGTTACTTTGGCTTCTGCTGTTATGTTGTCATTTCTTCATCTGTCCCACAGTGTGCATCCTACCACCCTTCTTAGGCACTTCATTTCCATCACCTCTAGCTTCCTCATCTGTTCTTCCTTTACTGCTCAGGTTTCTGTACCATACAGCAGTACTGGCCACATTACTGTCTTGTACACCTTACTTTCCAGCTTCTTAGGCATTCTTCTGTCAAAGACTACACCTGAGAATCCATGCCAGTTGCCTGCAGCCCCTCTGATTCTAACTTTGACCTCTTCATTCAGACTTCCCTTCTCCTCAACCACCCCTCCCAGACACATGAAGCTATTAGCATATTCAATTATCTTCCCATCTATCTCAGTTATCAGCTTCTTTTGATTTTCCCAGTCTGTAGCCATTACCACTGTCTTATCTGTATTTAGCTTCATCCCACATGCCTTCAGTTTTGCCTTCCATTCCCCTATCCTTCACCTCTCTCCTGTAAGTCTACATATATTGGCCAAAACCTTTACTGCCCCATAATGCCTTTTTTAGGCAAAGTTCATTTGCTATACATCCCAGTTTACTAAATTATAATGCCCACATTATTTATTTATTTATTTTACACTTGTTTACCTGGGTTATCCAACTGGGCGAGTGGCCCTTTTTCAGAGGAGGCCCAGGGAGAAAAGCTCCATTACAAAAACACATTACAAGCAATGCAAGAAATTGATAACAATCAGTAATACATAACTTTGGTAAATACAGGTAGTAAATAATTCATACATAAACATTAAAAATTGAGAGCGCAATATAAAGTGGAAAAAAAAGAAAGCTAACACATAAACTAGCATGAAATAGCTTTTGCCATCATAGAGAAATGACTGATCAGTAGATCAATATCATGGTTTTGGTGGCAAATATTCATGAGATACATGCATGGTATATGAACAAGAATAAGGCTGATTGTTGCTATGCTAGTGTTACTTGTTCAAAACATTGATAGCTAAGGCAATACTGAGGTGAAGTACAAGAAGGAGGGAATATGATGAAACTGTAGGAAGCTTGAGATAGGTAGATAAAAATAGAAACAGTAGTGAGCTCAAGATAGGTAGAGAGAAACTGAAATTCCATGAGAAAAGAGATAGTTCGGATGTTAGAATTTAGTAAGGGAAGAGATACTTTGGTTGTAAGAACAAGAAAGGCTAGAATGATAAGCCTGGATTAATACAGGAGCAAAGCCGGTTTTTGGTTTAGGTATTCCTTAAGCAGTAGTTTACATTTGGATGTGCTGCTAGAATTTAGTATTGCCTGAGGCATGGAATTCCAGGACTTAGATATCTGGTGGGAGAATAGAGAGTTAATGTAAACATTATTAGATTTAGTTAATTTGAGTAGTAGTTTGTTGGAGGATTTGAGTAGGGCTGCACTAAGCTCTTGAGTGCTAGACAGTTGTCTGGATGGTGGAAGATGGAATTAATTGAAGTTAGTTGGTTGAGGGATAGGAGACTGGGTAGTTCAATCCAATTTCGTTTATGAAGGGCTGTCCAGTGATGTGATCTGTAAGGGATTTTAGTAACAAATCTTGTGATTTTGTTATAGCAGGGCTCCAGTTTGTTTCAATCTGATTTACTGAGATTATTGAATATTGGTGAGGCATATAGAAGGGTAGAGGGTAAATGAGTACTAGCCATGGAATGTCTAGTGGCCTCGGTTAGGTATGGCTTGACTCTGTATAGTAAGCCTAGCTTAATGTGGACCTTTTTGATAATTAGAGCAAGGTGTTTGCCAAATTTTAGGTTGTCATCAGTTATGACTCCAAGGAGTTTGGTGTGCTGGACAGGTTCAATTTTAGTTTTATTGGTTGATTAGATGGTGAAGGGGAAGAGTTACCAGGATCTTTGCTGTTAGTGAAGAGCATAAGCTTTGTTTTATTTGGAATGAGTATGAGTTGAGAGTCTGAGAGGTATTTTTCAATGTCTTGGAAAAAGTGTTGGTTATTTGTAGGAGTTCTGATAGGGAGGAAGCTAAACATATGAAGGGGGAGACATCTGCATATTGAATTATGGTTGAATGCTGGGTGACTGTGCTGAGCCTGTTGATGAATATGGTGAAGAGCAATGGACTGAGAATTGAGCCTTGGGGTACTCCTACTTAGGCCGATAATAGGGTGGGGAGTTCATTTTGCCACTTAACTGCCTGTTGGTGATCAGTTAAGTAGCTGAGAAACCAGAAAAGGGCTGGCTGGGTTAGGTTTAAGGAAGCTAGCTTATTTAGTAGGTTTTGGTGGGATACAGTATCAAAGGCCTTAGACATATCAAGAAAGACAGACAAGATTAGCTGGCTTTCATTTCTAAGTTGGTTGATTGAGTTTGTAAAACTAATAAGGGCAGTGGTTGTACTGTCTTTAGATTTGAAGCCAAGTTGAGATGCAGGTAGGAGATAATTGCTTAGTAGATAGTCAAGGAGTTGTCTGCATATGCATTTGAATCTTGGCTATTGGAGAGAGTAGGGCGATTGTCCTGTAGTTTGAAAACTCAGTAGTGGAGCTGCCTTTGTGAAGAAGGATGATATAAGAGACTTTCCAAAGTTTGTGGATGTACTGCACAGCAACGGAATGGTTTATTAGGAGAGATATAAAGTTGGCGTTCACTGGGGAGTTAGTCAGTTGTGAGGGGGGAGGGCTTAAGTTTGGAAATATGTTTTTTATGGTATTAGTTTGAATTGGTTTGACTGAAAAGGAGTTGAGGGTTCAGTCTAATTCATTAGGAATAGATAGGAGGGTTCTTGCTGTTGTCTTTTACTAGGGAGAGCATAGAGCTGATAAAGTGTGAATTAAATTGTGAGGCAATGCTATCTGTAGAATTTGTTGTGGTTGGAGCTGGGGTTGTGATATGTCCAGGCTTTAGTAGCTGTTTAATGGCTCCCCAAAGTTTCTGGGGATTGTTCCAGTGTTTTTGTTGCGTTATTGTATAGTATAGCTTTTTGTCATGCCTGATTTTTTTTTTTTGGAAAAGTTGCATAATTGATGGTAGGTAAGAAGGGAGTCTTGATTTTTGGTCTTGTAGTATATGGACAAGGCTCTGTTTGTCTATTTGAGGAGTTGCTTGGTGTCATTGGTAAACTATAGTATGTGCTTGGAGTTAGAACATGTCTTTCTAGGGGGAGCTAGGTTGTTTAGGATATTGAGGAATTTGTCATTGAAATATTGAACAGCCGAGTCAAGGTGCAGATATTTTAAAGGGGAGCAGTCACGTTGTTGCATGAGATATTTGAAGACTTCAGGGGAGAAATGTGTTATAGACAAGCTTGTAAATTATATTTTTAATAGGGTAATTACTGTGCCTAAGAAGGTAAGTTGGTATGTGATTACTTAGACTGTTAAGGAGACAGCCAAATTGGTGACAGAGGGAAGGTTTGTTTGTAAATCCAGTCTAGTATTGATTATTTTTTGCTATGTGTGTCAAATCTGATAGGGAATTGTATAATTTGACAGAAATCATGGAGGTTAATAAAATAGAAGGGATTTTTTGAGGAGCAGGTATACCAGTCCATGTTGAAACTCCCTATTATTATTGTTTCTTGACTAAAAGTCGAGGCACGCCAACAAAAAAGGTCTTCAATAATGTCTGGGTTGTTACCTGGGGATATATAAATATATATTATAATGATGTGTTTGTTGGAATAGGGAATTGTATAATTTGACCGAAATCATGGAGGTTAATAAAATAGAAGGGATTTTTTGAGGAGCAGGTATACCAGTCCATGTTGAAACTTCCTATTATTATTGTTTCTTGACTAAAAGTCGAGGCACACCAACAAAAAAGGTCTTCAATAATGTCTGGGTTGTTACCTGGGGGTATATAAATAGATATTATAATGATGTGTTTGTTGGAATTTAGTTGAAGGTGGCTGATTAGAATTTCAGAATTCAAAAGGCCTGGGGGGTTAATTTGAAGTCTTTCTAGTTTGATAGTATTTTTGTATATATTATAGCTATACAGCCACCTCATTTATGAATCCTGTCTTGTCTATGGATGTTATAACCATGGGTTAGAATTTCACTATCTGGTATGTGGGGTTTTAGCCATGTTTCTGTTAGAACTGCTAATTCAGGAGAGTATTGAGCGATAGTTGCATGAAAATAATGAGTTTTATTTAGGATGCTTCTTTGGTTCATTTTTAATATCAAGAGATCAGAGCTACTTCATGGAAGATTAGTGATGTTTGGGGAGTAAGGGTTGTCTGGAGTGAGAAGGATTTGATTAAGGAGTTGAGGTCCTGGATTAGGATGTATGTCACCACTTACTTTGATGAAGGTAGAATTGGATAGAAATAGGTGTGTGAGTTTGGTAACTAGTTTAACATATTTGCACAGTAAATTTGGGATTTAACTGTGAATATGTACATTTAAATGTGAAGATTCTATATCGGAGGTATTGTAAAGGTATGGAGATATGATGGTGTTGTTTAAAGAAGTATAGGGTGTGGTGTTGAGTGGGTTAATGGGAGTGTACATAGTTATGACCTGTTACATTTGATAACAAGTAGAAAGGTAAGAGGTAATTAGCAGAATAAATAGTACAAAATGTTGCAGCAACATTGTGTTTGTTTTTAATTTGGAGTTACGTGTTGTGTTGGTGAATGATATAGGGAGTAGACAATGAGGTTATGGCTGCTATAGGGATGGGTTTTATTGAGGTTAAAAAAAGGAATCTGTGTTATATTATATAGCTAATTGGCAGTTATGTGTAAGACTGATGTGGTTGGATGAATACTTAAGGGGGTGTGTTTTGTGGATAAGTTTAAAATTAGGGATAGTATGGGGTTTGTGGGATTTGGGGGTGGGGTAGGAGAGAGGCGTGAACCCTAATGGAGTGAGGATGAATAAACCATGTAGACCCAGTCTGCAGAAGTATACATTTATAAAAGAAGAGTGGTAGGTCATCCTAGTGTCTTCTCTGGAATATAGGAATAAAGGGGTATTAAAGGCTGAAGTACACTGATATAGCAAGAAAAATGAGGGTTCACTTGGGAAAAGAAAACAATACAATGTGGAATATATAGCTACTATTAGTTAGGGTATGATTATAAATGGATTTAGTGCAAAGCAGTATGGGAGGGGGAAAATAGTTGGGAATGAGCCTAGAAAATAAAAAGAGATAAGGAAGTAGAAAACAAGAAGCAGAAGTGTATGTATAGAAGTAGTAAGGTGATTTGAGTAGGGCTTTGGAAAAAGAATCACAAGTGAAATGTATATGTAGGAAGTATAGTAGTAGAGTAAGGAGGTGGGTGAAAATTGTGGTAGGGTAAGGAAGCAAGGTGAAGCTGAGGTTAGCAGGCTACCCACCCTCAATTCAGTTTATAGGTCACTTTAGAACTGCATGCACTCTGTAACCAGAACAAAACAATTAACAAAGAGATGCAAGTAAAACAGGTTTACTATCATTTCCTGCAACAAAATATCTGGTATATGCAGTATAATGCAACCCTGTTTAGTGCTACATATTGTATTGACCAGCTTGTTCTTTGAAATCTCTTTCTGGCTCCCTTGTTCAATTTTATTTTCACCCTGTGTGTTAAGCTGAGGCAGCAATTGTTCAGGAATGATTAGTACTTTATGCCAGTAAACAAATTCAGATAAATAAACAAACAAATAAATAATTCAATAAATAAATAATACACTTCATTTTCACAGTTTGTGTTAGACATGTCTTAGCTTCTTGCAATGTATAATGCTTTTTTAGGTAGAATTTAGGTTTTCTTAAGGTTTTTTTCGTAACTCCAAAGTGCAAGACTAAATTCCTTGCCACTTGAATTTTAGTCAGTACCTGTAAATTCACAGTACTTTGCTATGTTTTTTTTCAACATGTTGTAGCACATGTACATACAGTTATTCTCCTCTTGAACATTTCTGTGTTTGCATATTTCAAACTGAGCACTAGCTTTGAGTTCAAACTAATTTTTTTCTACATCTTCAAATTAGTCACCTTCTGATGCTGACTCAAATATGCCATTATATATAGTCAATCTTCTGTCACAGTCAGTAAAACAGTTTTAGTTAGCCCATGTTATTTCTAATGCAATCACTTAAAATTTTTAATCTAGCAGCCCATTTGCTCCATTTTGATCATATGTTTTGGTTACCACATTGTATATTCAATGTAGACAATGTTTGGATCTCAGCTGATATCCTTCTCATAGAGTATGTGCTTTATGTTTGTACTTAGACCAGTAGGTATTTGTTTGCATCTGTTTTTTAACTTGTTTACCTCTTTATAATAAAAATGATTCATAATATAGATGACTATGGTATAGATGCCTATTGTAACTTGCTTATTATGTGTTCTTGACATGAATGTCAAGAAATTCGCCTCAAGAGTGGAGCTTGAGAAATTAATTTTGGCATCCATGTTGAGAACACATAATATTGAGTTACGATTGGAGAGCTAATCATAATTCTTTATAGTGAATGCAGATTTGTCTGTAACATGTACTATTAGTATAGTAGAATTAAATTAAAAAATGGGAAGTATTGTGTCAGCTTTGAAAGCTGGTAATGCAATTGGTAACCACTTTACATCTTTACATATTCCCTGATTAAGGGAAGAAGCTGGTTCCCAAATATGTTTTTAGTGAGTGTAATGTAGACAGCAAACAGAAATGGAGATGAAATTAACTTGCTTCATGTTCTGCTTAAATATCAGTTAAATAACACCCTGTATCAGTGCTACTATAGCTCCAGAAGTGACCTTAACAGTGCACATGGGGAGATTAAGGTTAGTTCTTCTGCTATAGTAGTGGTGAACCA
The DNA here is from genome assembly GCF_019279795.1 of Protopterus annectens. NCBI lineage: Eukaryota > Metazoa > Chordata > Ceratodontiformes > Protopteridae > Protopterus > Protopterus annectens. The sequence goes on along the minus strand of NC_056726.1, from coordinate 84,409,161 downwards.
GATTAACTGATATTTCGGTGTAATAACTGTGGTCAATGCATTACAATCTAGTTGAGAAAGTTTTATTTCTGCTTGTCTATTTGCTTGAAGTAATTTTCACCTCTCTCTCTTTCTCTGCCTCTTTCTTGTACTTGGAAAACAGACTTTATATAATTTGAAATTAATAAAATGAAGTTTCCCATATGTATATTTTTTTTGACAAGGAAAACCTATTATTCTCATTTCCTGTTTTGCAGATGTCAAGTTTGCTATGATACAACTCTCTGTAATTCAGTAATATTTAACTTGTTTCCTACAAGTAGATAGTATATTAATATTAAAGCCTTTGGAGCACACAGTAGGGGCACCACACAGATAGAATATGCTTTATGTGAAACATAATAAATACAAATACAGTAAAGCCAAAAACAAAGGAGTAAAAGTGCTAAACGACCACAATTAAATTAAATAAGCACTCGGATAGCCATTTCCACCCAGAACACAGTTTTATTCACCAAGCACAGCAAAAAACATTAAGACTAAACTAACTCTGAACAGAACCAGTACGTTTTCATCTAAAACTTCATCAGATGATCCAGCTTATCACAATCCAACTTTTATAACCCTACAAATAAAATGAATTGACCTAAATTAGCTCATAAAATGTATCCATATATTCATACTATTGCTAATAAAACATATTTAAACCATTTAAAATTACATATCAGAACTTTAAAACCAGTAAAAAATATTCCACATTACATATGTTGTTCATATTGTTGTACCAGCTTGCTAAATTATATGTAAATGATGAAATGCTGGCCTCTAGTGACCAGAAGAAAAAGTACACTCATATATGTATGTTCACAAGCCATAAAAATAAAATATGTTAAAAACATTAAAAATATTATTAAAACATATTAGTATGAGGGTGTTTAGGTATTAAAATCTTATTGAACCATAAGTATTAAAACATGAACCTAAATAAAATATTTGGATAATAAGATGTATAATTTTTTTTTAAAAAAAAAACATTAACTAAAGTTTAGCTGCTCTTAATTTCAATATGGGGGCCAAGGAGACCATTTCATTTAAACCCGGCCATTTATTGGCTTCGAGAACCAATTGCCAGTATAATTCCCTATATTCTAATTTGGTCTCCCATGGCCCACCTTTTTGGTCAACTTGTACTTCTTCCAACACAAAAAATGCAAAGGAAGCATTATCACATACTTGAGTATGTTTATATAGTGCATTCTTGACTTTACCTTTCTTAATGTCATAAGTGTGTTCATAAATCCTTCTTTTCATACATCTTTCCATTTTGCTTACATAAAATCCTTCACAGCTGACAAATAGTGCAATGTAAACCAGCCCTTTAGAATCACAATTAGAATACACTTTGGATGTAATACACTTCTTCCTGCTAGAGATAAAAATCTCCAAAGTGTTAGACATATAGGAACATTGTTGACAAGACCCACATTTATATGTTCCAACATCCTTTTTCCTTTTACTAAAACTTTTGTTTTCTAAAGTATTTTTAATACATCTGCTTTTTCTAAAAACAAATTTTATGGGCTTGTCAAACTCAAGGTTTAAATGGGAGAGTCCACAAAATCTATCCCATTCTTCCTTAACTGACTCCTTAAAGTCCTGATATGTAATTTAAATGGTTTAAATATGTTTTATTAACAGCAATAGTATGAATATATGGATAAATGTTATGATCTAATTTAGGTCAATTAATTTTATTGGTAGGGTTATAAAAGGTTGGATTGTGATAAGCTGGATCATCTGATGAAGTTTTAGATGAAAACGTACTGGTTGTGTTCAGCATTAGTTCAGTCTTAAAGTTTACTGCTGTGCTTGGTGAATAAAACTGTGTTCAGGGTAGAAATGGCTATCCAAATGCTTATTTAGTTTAAATACAAATATAGGTCAGACATCTTTAGAAGATATTACTACATTAGCTGATGACATATTAAACCAACATAGCACCTTACTTCATAACCAAAAGCTTAGGATTAAAAAGGAATGCATCATTCAAAAACTAATTCTTTGTTCTACTTAGGATTCTAAAATTCAGTCCAGATTAATAGATGATGACAATACAATTGAATTTATGTTTAATAATAGTTTATTTCTGTGCTACTTTTATTTTCACTGACTTCTGTTTCATATCTGGAAAAAGCAAGTCAAGGATTGAGCTCAGTCTTTTTGACATAAATATGTCTGTTGGAGATTGTTTGATAGGTAATTCTATAAAGGAGCAAACATCAGGGCACTCATTATTTCCTAATATCAACTTTCACTTTTTCAACTCTGCTTTCAAAGTCCATGCAGTCCTCTTTGTGAGGCCATTAGATGTAACAAAACACTGTACATTGGTTGCATGGCAAATTTAATTTTATTTCACAATTGTTTTCTATTTCCACACTGATGAAAGTCCAAGTACCACACAGACCGATGTATAAGTCACCGCAAAAAAACATTTATTGAACAATTCAAGCAGTCAAGCGCTTTCGTCTTACATCAAGACTTCATCAGAAATGTTGTGTCACATTAACACATGACAATAAATACTAAAACTAGCAGTCATGGGATAAAAACCAACCAATGAACACAAATGCTCTAATGTAATCAGTTGTGAAATACAGTTAAAAATTAACATTGAAAGATTTGTTGCAGTAATTAGCATAATAAATACATTTAAAAACAAATTAAAATGGTATGATAACTATGTGAAAAAGTGACCCTAAGGGTTTCATCATTGAAGAACATCTGGACAAAAAGGAACTCCTTTGGATTTTGTTATGTGATGCTCTTAAGAAATGCTGTTCTATCACCCCTATTTTAAAGTTGAAATGTTTGGAAGGGTGACTACTGTTTCATTGCTACAAACTTAGTTGTCATACCATTTTGATTTTTATATTTTTCTTATTTGTTTATTATGGATAAACTATGGATGCAGCAGCTTGAATCTTACACATGCTTCTCAACATTCCCTGATTTCTGGGATAAATTAACTTATGTTTTGTCTAGTCTACAGTAAATAATCATTTTCTACATACACTCTGCTGTCTCCACTTTTTAATACTTTGATCTTCTGCCACAATTTTGTCAGGATCAACTATTTCTGCTGGTATAATTGCATGTTTAATAATATAATTTTTTCTTCATTAAGACACTCTTCCTGATCAGCACAGAAAATGAACTATCAGACTGAGAGGGGCAAACCTCAAAAGTACAACAAGGCACTACAAACAACAACTTTGCAGTACACCAGTTCAAACTTCATGATCCAAATTTATGGTTAGGGGAAGCCATTTCTTCAAGAGGGAGAGGCAGAGGAAGAGGCAAGAATGACAGGGACCGAAAGCATAACTAATAAAGTCAACAATAAGGTTTATAATTTCATTGATTTCTCTTCTATCTGATGACCATCTTAACATCATATGTAATGTTTTTTTTCTTTTATATCAACTCGGCGAGGTGATTGCACATGCAGCATGATAGAACTTAGGTTGTACTTGCATAAATTCAACATTAGTTTTTGATACAAGATGTCATCTTTGAACAGAATGTTTTATTGAAACCATCACCTATAATCCTCCATTAATTCCAGTTTTATAGTCTTTATTGCATTCCTTTGAATTGGATATTTTTAAGTTACTTAATGCCAAACACAGATGTAGGTTTTACAATTTGACTATGGCTGAAAAGAAGGCTTTAACTGAATAGGCACGCATGAAACATTTTAGATTTATGCAAGCCAATAAGGATTGTACTTTCATCATTTAGTTACAAATGACAACATTTTAGCTGCTACATTGTTAAATAACAATTTACAAGTATATAAAAAGTTACACTTAATGAAATTCATTATGGTTTTTAAATGATAAACAACATTTTGTTAGCTTTATTATCACTTAGTTCTGTGTCATGTCAAGAATACATTTATTTGACAGTGTTGCAGACACTGGACTTTATTTTGTCTTCCCAAGATACACAAGGATGAAATTAGCCCTCCTTTTAGACATTTTATTTCTGCTAGTAGATCTTGTAATGAAACTACTTAGATTTTTTAGACAGTTCATTGAATCTGCTAATGTAGAATTTGATGTTTTTTCATTAAAGATTCTTGGGATTTTTTTAGATAATTTGAAATTTTTCACATTTGGTAGTACTGGAAAAATCTGTTTACCATTTATGTTAAATCTGTATATTTTTCAGTACCCAGTGAGGATGGAATTGAACTTTTTAACATCTTTTTAAAATAATGCGACCAAGTGGACTAATGTTAAAATCAATATGGTTTGAAGTTTACTTGACCTTGTTTTAGAGAATATTTTTTTTCTTCAGTGGTGTGCATTGTCAACAGATTAAGGGTGTAGCTATTGGTGTGGTAGTTGCCTTCTCTTGTGATGACCTATTCTTGGGGAGGAACACTTGAGGAATGTAAATGTTTTATTCAGCAGTTGACTGCTACCACTAAATTTCTTACATTTGTATTGGTGATGCAGGACTATTTGTTTTATATATATATATATATATATATATATATATATATATATATATATATAATACTGCTGTTAATAACTATTTTTCTGGCATCAACCACCTTACCTTTATCAACACAATATTACTAGAGGGCAGTTCATTAGAATTTCCCATTTAACTACTTCTCAGCAGGAATTTATATAGGAAATGGTGGTCATCAAAGGTTTACTTTTGGAAAGAGACCACCAAGGTTGCAAATTGCCTCTGAGATTATGAGATAAAGATGGTCATTATTCCCCCTATTTTAAGTACAGGGTGGGATAAAAATGGCAACCAATATAGGAAGACTGACAGGGCCACAAATTTTATTTTAACCTGTATATGCTAGTCATGTTTTTGAAATTTTAAAGGTTAATTGGAAAATGATAAAATTAAGTTTTTCCCCCCTCTTTTTCAATAGTGAACTATATATATTGTATTTAGGAAGACTAGAACAATTAAGAGAATGTTGCAAAGAGATAACATATTGATTAATGTCAACCTGTCCAATAATACTGTAGGTAATTATATTGCATACCTCTCAACCTCTTAGCACAAGAAATCTGGACAAAGTCTAAAATAATGGGAGGACAAAGTCCCAAAAATAGGGACAGATTTTAAATTTTGATCTTACAAACTTAGAATGTTGCTAGAATATGACATCTGAAACTAAAATATCTGTCATTATTTAGTGACTTCAATCCCCAGTGATTTGCCAGAAAAACAAAAATATTAAGTGAAACAGATAAAAAGTTTAAGGCAAAAATCTGGAAATTTTGCAAAACTATCAACATTTGTTAGGTATGTTGTCATACCATGGAGGATTCATTTATTACTTTATAGCATAGGAAATAGGTTATGTAAGACTTCATTATACTTGTGAATTTATATAAGTGTGACCATAAGATGTAATAAAAGTGCATTTTGGAACACATGTATGACATAAAAACTAAGAACAAAAGTAATGCACTATAAAAAAATAAAAAAGTTTCAAAACATAATTTTTATTTTAGAACAAGTTATGAAGGATTTGAGGGGTGGAGACTACAAATTTGTGGTTGAAGTGAGGGAAAGAAGCAGATAGGTTCCTTGAGTTAAGCAATGTTATTAATATTAAATGTTTATTTAAAAAAAACTAGAGAGTTATGATCTTATTTTCAGTATTTATGAGCTTTAATTGGTTTCAATATTATGTGACATTTGTCATGACTATTTAACAATGTGTACAAGTTAGTTTATTTTGTTCTGAAAAAAGTCCTGTTCCAAATGGATGAAAGCACTAAATAAATTACTGTCAGTGGTCATGGTGTTTCTTTTGTTGGAATTATATATAAGCTTATGCAAGCCTTATAGAAATTATTTTTATTAGCCTGTTATTCATACTACTGTTCAAATGATCTGGAGGTCTTATTCTAGATTGCTCTAGTTCACTTAATATCTAATTCCAGATCATTGCTTAGATCTAGGAAAGACAGCTAATTATTTCTTTATGGAGGAAGAGTCAAACTAGCCTGATTAAAAAATAATTTTATTAGCCCTGTTGTTCATGCTACTATTTGAATGATCTGAATCTCTTTATTCCAGATTGCTCTAGTTGCTGTTTGTGCATCCTTGTATTTAATAAATGTTAGCTCTGGTTCTAACTGGCATATCCTGGCATTTAATGTCATCTTGCTTGCATATCCTGGTATTTAAATTCTGCACACAAGAAAAGCTTCCCCTGCATGGAGGTGAATGCATGGCTAGTAACATAACATTCCAAAAAAGAAGAAGCCAGCAACTGTGAGCTGTAAAAATAAATTTAATATATTATAAAGAACCACATAAACAGATTGGTTTCGGCTAAGGCATTTACCTAGCCTTCATCAGTGTGAAAATACAAATCTTATTGAAAGGTTCTTATATGATAAAGCTTAATTCATAACAACATTTCATTGGTGAGCTCATGAATATATATATATATATATATATATATATATATATATATATATATATATATATATTCATAAATATTCATTGAGACCAGGCTGAAATAAAGCACCCAGTTTTACAATCCATTTTTTCTCCTTTGCATTAGTTTAATATGCCATCCTGATTTGTTGGTTCTGTCCCCTATTATTTTATCAATGATAATAAAATGAAAACTGGCTGTGGTATGTTTGAGGGTATGTTTGTATAAAGCATTGTTTGGCCGTTTACACTTGACATCACTGAGATGTTCTGATATACGTAGTTTGACCGGTCTAGATGTTTGTCCAACATAAAATGCATGACAACTGCAAGTAGCCATATATATAACCCAGTCTGTATTGCAGTTGGCAAAGAACTAAATATCATATATATTGCTTGTATTATTACTAGAGAAATGTTTTGTTTTTAAAACAAACTTGCAGTTGGTACAATGTCCACAGGGCATACAGCCCACAAGTTTGTCACCTAATATAGAAGTTTGAATCATATGCAAGTTTTTGGATTCTGAGTGATGTTTGTAATGATTAAAGTGTGCTGCCAAATTTTTGCCTTTTCTAAATGAAAAAAGACAAGTTTCAGATAAATGTTGAGACAAACCAGTGTCTGCTAAGAGAATGTTCCAATGTCTGTTGATGGCATCAATCAATTTATTGGTATTTCTACCATAAGTTGTGGTAAATCTTATAGTGTTAGTATTTGTATGAGTTTTCTTTTTGTATCTGAGAAGATCATCCCTATTGAGTTGTGATGCATGGTTGCTAGCAGTAATAACATGACCCATGTTATAGCCTCTTTCCTTAAACCTGTCAATCATACCATGACGAAAAGCATGAAATGTGTTGTCATCTGAACAAATGCGTCTCATTCTGATAAATTGTGACTTAGGGATGTTTTTGGCTATATGTTTTGGATGAAAGCTGGATGCGTGTAGTAGGGTGTTGTATTCTGGATGTTTCCTAAATACCTGTGTGCTAAAGGTGTTATCTGTATTCCTAGTTATCAGTACATCAAGGTAAGTGATCTGATGTTGATCAAAATTCATCGTAAAATGTAAACCCCATTTGTTGTCATTGAGATAATCAACAAATTCCTGTAAGTATTCAACATCAGACCTCCACACCATCCAGCAGTCATCCAAATACCTACACCAAATATCAATCTTGGTTAAGTAGAGATTATGAGCATCATCATAGATAATTTGTTCCTCAATATATGCCATGTATAAATCTGCATATATTGGGGCAAAAGATGCACCCATTGCAGTCCCTCGTATCTTGAAGTTAACATTGTTTCCCATAATAAAACACATTTTTAGTGAGTACATGTTCAGTGAGACATATAAGGAAAGTGTTAAACCCAGGTTTATATAATTGTGATTTATATAGCCAATATTCAATGGCATCTAAACCTGCCCAATGTGGTATGTTAGTGTATAATGCACTAACATCCAAAGTACAAAGCAACCAGTCATCTTCAATTTGCATATCATTTATGATGCCCAAAAATTCAGTAGTGTCTTGGATCCATGATCTTACCCACATAAGCAAAGGTTTAAGATATTTGGTTAAAAATTCGGAAAGAGGTTCAGTAAGAGAACTATTTCCAGCCACAATTGGTCTACCTGGAGGATGCAAAGGATCTTTATGGATTCTGGGCAAAAAATAAATGTATTGACTGGCCGGATCAGTAATTGTAAGATGGTTGAGAATATTAGATGAAATTATGCCATTTTCCATTGCGGAGTTTAAAAATATTTCTATTTGTTTTTTAAACATGGATGTCGGATCTAAAGGCATTTTCGTGTAATATCTAGCATCATCCAGCTGTCTATGAGCCTCAGCATCATAATCTGTCCAGTTCATAACCACCACAGCACCACCCTTATCAGCAGATATGATTACCAGTTCTTTGTTGTCAATAAGTTCTTGTAAACTATTCAAATCACTCTGGGAAATGTTATTCAACATAGGTGGGATCATGTTAGAAGTAAAGTGTAGATCTTTGAGAACACTATGTTGAAAAAGACTTACACTGGGATGCATGGGTGGAACAAAGGTGGATTTATGATATCTGAAGTTGTCAGCTGGCTGATCAAGCTGTTGATTATCCTGAAAATGCAATTTAAGATTAAGCAATCTGCAAAATGCTGTAACATCTTGTGCAAAAATATCTTCAGATACAAAAAAAAATGGGAAAAAAAGAAAGACCTTTATTCAATAAAGCTATTTGTGATTCAGTTAGTGATGCATCAGAAATGTTTAAGACATTGGTTTTGGCATGTACATTTATTTGTTGGTCAACAATTCCATAAGATTTTCCAAACTTTGGACCTTTCCAATGTTTCCTGCCTCCCCTCTTGTATGGCCTAAAGGGGCCACACTGTTGTTACGTTTGGGGGTAGGAGAATCTGTGGTGTATTGTATGTCTAATTCAGTACCAGATGAAGACTCACCATCTGATAAGTCAGTTAAAGTATTACGTTTTTTAAGAATGGACTTTGGGCATTTTCGTTTTGGAGTGATACTGGTTTTCTGGTAACTACCTTCAAACCTCACATGTCTGGATTGTCTGAAAGGTTATCCTTTCTCATAATCTGTTAAATCTCTTTGGAATTTCTTGAGCTTTCTTTCTTTTAGTTGCTGTTCAAAATTAAGCAGGTCTGAACTTAATTTGGATAGAAAAGTAGAAAAAAATAATTGGTCTTTGTGTTTATTACAATCATCACATAATTTGCTAGCCACAAGTGTTTCTTTCTCGATAATACGTTCATAATAATTAGCCAATGTTTCTACGAATTTCGTGGAACAATTTTGTTGTATAAGAGCCCATTCGTTAGTTAGCTGTTCATCAGGCTCAGTTACTAGAGGCTGGATTTTCACCCTAAGTCCTCTGGGAGTTAGGCCTTTAGCCATGTATGCTTTGAATAATTTCAAATGCCAAACATTAGATCTTAATGTTTTCATACTTTTATTTAAATTTTGAAAAAGTTTTTCACACTGCTGTTCGGGATGATCTATATGTATAGGATTTGTATTATTAAATTGTTGTCCAATTCCAAAAATGGCTAGATCTTCTTTATCAGAAGAAAGACCAAGAAATATTCTATTTAAATCCATCTTGAAGAATTGTTTAGATGAAAACAACCCCAAAGGGATGAATAAAAATATTGGTTGTATAAGGACTATTTAGTGAATCTGAATAGAACACAGCACCACGTCCTTAAATGATATGTAAATAATTGTGATATTTCCAATTTTAAATCTGGACAATAATGGCCAATGACTGTAAAAATAATCTTTTTATAGCTACTGTATATGTGACATTCACTTAAAATGTCATAAAAATATGCAATGAATCTCAAAAAATATTTTGAAAAGTGCCACGTCCAGATATTAGGACAATAATAGTAACTGTGATGACTAATTCAAAAGAACAACAAAAGTACTTCAAAAAGAAATCCATATACTAAAATAGTACAACTTAGTAAGATACAGCCCTACAGCATTATTAAAAGTTGATAATACTATCCAATTATCCACTAGATTGTAATATCAATTACTAAATGAAAATTTACAATTTAAATTGAGATCTATATGCTGGCATCTGAAATATGTGGACTTATTGATATATAAATCCTGTTATGATGTATTAAAAATTGGTCTAATCCCTAGATTGTATATGTATACTCTTATATATAGGGACAATTATAAAATAGAGTATGTATGTCTTTGAAAGTAGAGCAAAAAGAAGAAAATCCTGAAAATATGAGATCTAGATCAAGAAAAAATGGTGTGCATAGAGTTGTATATAAGAATATGTGATATGCCCGTAGTCCAACTAGTGGACAGCGACTAATGTAATGTAGTTTAATAAATATTGAAAATTAACCTGGAATGTATAGCTATGGTAGTAATAATAGCCAATATCCCAAAAATTTTGAGTTATATAATCAAACATGTCTGAAGATTCAAGCATAACCCTAAATAACAATGTAGACTACACTATCCATAGGTATGAAACAGTTGGTTAATATGAATCTACCAAACCGATATATAGTGACCAGCCATTTGACTCAATAAACGTTGGAAAGGTTATAACCTATCAAACACATATATATCTCTAATTAGTAGTTCGAAAACATAAGCCCCTAGTTATAAAATGACCTCTGGATTAGTTACAATTATTGAAAAAAGACATTTGGTTAGGATGTTGTAAACATAATGGTAATTCAGTCCGATGCATATCAAGAGCACTCTTATTCTTTTTGTTCTAATTATATATACAAGATAAACTAACCAGTCCCATTTATGACAGTATAATGTCCAAAGAGTGCTTGATTCATAAAAAATCAGCTACAGTTCGTTTAAGCAATCCACGAGCATAGACAGTTCTGATCGCTTATTAGTGTGTTTTAGTTGTAGTTCATAATTGCGTAGAACTTAATCCCAATAAAAATCTTATCTCACATAACACAGTAACCAAATATGAAAGTAAGCTTAGTGAAGTGGTGAAATGACACCACAATTAAACATACACAATCCCAGAAATGTAGAAAATAAAAAAATTAAATGCCCAAAGTTCAGTAGTAACACTGATAAATGAAAAATTCAAATATAATATGTCCACCAAGCAGGTTCACCAAAAAGTTCAGCCTGTACTGTTATGATAAAGTCAAAACGGACCGTGGAATAAAACTGCATTGTACTTACGCCCTGTTGATAAGACATACCACAGTTTTTCAAAAAGCCAAACGAAGGTAAAAAAAAACCCAAATATGCCAAAAAACAGCTATGTTCCATAAAACCAATGTAGAATAACTGCAATAATTGAAAAGGGGAACAAGGAATCCGATGCAATAATCCCAATCAGACGAATGCCAGATGCAGGAGGCAAATTCAGTTGCGTAATGAATAATTACAAATAATCCAATTCAAAGCAAATGTAGATAGCAAAGGAAGGGAATTCCCTGTTCAGTCACGAACAAATAGGATTGATTTGTTGGCTCAAATGGAAAAGAAGAGCTCAAACATAAACGAAGAATCTGGAGCACAGAATTTTTCGTACAGCACACCACAGACCTCCAGCAGGAAACAGGTAGTGCACACAAGAAAAGCTTCCCCTGCACGGAGGTGAATGCACGGCTAGTAACATAACATTCCAAAAAAGAAGAAGCCAGCAACTGTGAGCTGTAAAAGTAAATTTTATATATTATAAAGAACCACATAAACAGCGTCCAGATATTAGGACAATAATGGTAACTGTGATAACTAATTCAAAAGAACAACAAAAGTACTTCAAAAAGAAATCCATATAATAAAATAGTACAACTTAGTAAGATACAGCCCTACAGCATTATTAAAAGTTGGTAACCAACAAATCAGGATGGCATGTTAAACTAAATGCAAAGGAGAAAAAATGGATTGTAAAATTGGGTGCTTTATTTCAGCCTGGTCTCAATGAATAATATGAATATATATATATATATATATATATATATATATATATATATATATATATATATATATTCATGAGCTCACCAATGAAATTTTGTTATGAATTAAGCTTTATCATATAAGAACCTTTCAATAAGTTTTGTATTTTCACACTGATGAAGGCTAGGTAAATGCCTTAGCCGAAACCGGTCTGTTTATGTGGTTCTTTATAATATATTAAATTTATTTTTACAGCTCACAGTTGCTGGCTTCTTCTTTTTTGGAATTTAAATTCTGCCCCATTTGAGAAAGTTTATGTTAAAGAAAATACATTTATCATTTAGGATGAAAACACAGAGACATTAAAAAGCATTTAAAAGCAGGTATACAGTATTGCATATCAGTTCATGTAATATCTAATTCTGGATCTGTGATATTCTCTAGGAAAGACAGTTAACTTTTTGTCTTTACAAAGGAAGAGTCAAACCATTTTTTTACTTAAAGATTCTATTTAAATTTCAACAACATACAAGGATTATAGACAAAAGAGAATACACATTTAACCAAATATTAATACAGATTTAAAATTAAATTAAATGTATAAAATAAACAATTTACAATATTTACAAGGCATGACTGAAAAGGATGCAACCTTCTATAACTCTAGTAAAATAAACACATTTGACATTTGAAGCATTTCATCTGTTTGATGAGGAATCGAGAAAGTTTATAATTTAAGCATTGGTTTTGGGAGATGTGTTAACAGCTAGTTAAAAGTAAAGTAAAGAAAGAACTTTAGATGGATCTTTTGTATGTGGTTTTGGCAAAATTCTTTGTTTCTTGATTGTATAATCTTTTAGTATCACTTCCCCATAATGATGACAGACAATCTTGACACGGTGGAAAATATTTATTTTTCTATCTTTTGGTAGTAGTTTGCATTGTCACTGCTAGAATAGTCCAAAGTAGAGAGCAATTCAAAATGTTTTTTGACAAAATTTTGTAGAATGCTATATATAAATTAAGATTTTATTCAGAGAGAAAAAAATATCAGACCACAGAGCCTGGAAATATCATTTATGGAATTCCAATAAGTAAGTAATGAAGGGCTTTTAGATTATATCATGTGTCCGATTGTTAAATTGGTAATGTTAAAAAACTGGGAAGATAATATGACGAGGAAATGCTTTCTTTAATAAACTGATCCAAGAAAACAAGCAATATGTAGAAACAAGTTTTGTAACACAGCAGGTCCCAGCTGAGGCTGAAATGCATCACCTGCAGTATGCTATATATAATGTGATACATGTTGACAGGTCTCATTGTTAATCCTTGTTGCACTAACAGGTCAGTTGTCTTTTTACTTACAACAACTAAATATAGATGTGTGTTCTTGTTAACCAAGCCCTTTTAATGTTGGACACAATGATGAATTAAACCATTACCTTTGTAATATGTCACTACATCAAATGCTGCATATAATAGTGCTTTCTTCAGTATTAAAAACAGAAGTGAAATAATGCAGCTATATAATGTAACCCACAGAGGAAATATATATTAATGATTTAAAAATGAAACACTCAGAGCATGCAGGAAAATAATACATTTTAAATAAGGTCCAAAACTTTAATAAAAAACGTCTTGCAAACAGTATGATATTGTAATTGCTTATTTCCTCTTAGATTTTCTAATGCAAATATTTGAAAATCCTCTACAAAGCACAGTTTACCTCTGTCAGTTTGAGGTTAACATTTGTACTATTGATTATCTCTGCTATTAGAATTTCATGTACTCCTTCACTAATTCACTACACCTGGTGATGACTGTGTGGCTTTAATGAAAGACAGACTTTCTGCTGAGATTATTTTATATGCAGTGTCAGTGCCAATGACTCTGTACCTTCAGCAGAGCAGACGGACTGTGAATTGTATCCCTGTATCATAGCAGCATCTCAGCAGCTGGCAGACTGCATTTGGCTTTGATGATGGAAGACCAGTTGGTATACAGTTCTGCTCCTTATGCAGACCTTGGATTCATGATTCCATTACTCAAAGCAAAACAGTGCAGGGAGAGTTCTGAACTCCTGAGATGTGTTCTTCAGATTATATAATAAGCCAAAGTCCCGTCTGGTTTGGGGTAGATATAAGAGACTCTGTAGCATTTATTACGGTCAGAAATGGCTCTCCCAAAATTTGCCTTAGTCTGTGTCAGTACTACCCTGGAATTCCTCAGCAAAAGGAGAACCCATAGACTCAGTGAGATATACCAGTCAATAAAACATAACCAATTAAATAAATACAGAACAAATAATGATGCACTTAAAGAATTGCATAATGCCAAGGAATAAGTAAATTTCTATACTGAGAGATTCATTCATTCATTTAAATGTATAAAAAAATTAAGATTTAACTAGGCAATAATTTTACAGTGCATCGGAAGCTAGAATGAAGTATTTCATTTCTGTCTGGTTCATCAGTTGAAGCAGTAATGATGGTACTGTCCACTTGATACAGAATGTATTATGCATTTTAAAAACAGAGGTGCATACTGCAGAAAAACAGGTTTACTGAAATCACAAAATCAGCACACCTGTTTTGCAGTAGTCATTTCTCTATGTATAATAAACTTTTCCTCTACAATTAAAATAGCAGTACCTTAGTAAATGTCAGTACACATACTACTGATTCAAAATCCTGACTGAGCAGGCTGGAAAAATAAAGAATTTCATGTCAGACACAACTAATTATTCACTTAAGTAATGGCTTTCAGTCATTTCAGTCTTAATTTCTTTACTGCCTGAGGCTAAGCAATTGACATTCTCAAAGTACGTAACAATAAATGCATTAGTGAGTAAATAATAAGCTATATAACTAAAGACAAGTTAAAACTTAAAATTGTTTTACAAAAAAGCAGATGGTATTTTAGGGAACCATAAATTATGCTTCAGAATCACATGCTGGAAGTAATACAGTACATTCTGTAAGACTAGTAAAGACTAGTACAAGGCAGGAAAGTAAGTGTTTTCCAGATGTCTTATGATATATCATAAGAATCACCAGCAGCATCATACAGGGCAATAAGGCCTTCTTAAAATAATTAGGATATAAATCATATATGTCTCAGAATATCAGCCTTGCCTCCAGAGGCATCCACTCTGTAGGCCGCAGCACAGGAGAAATGTAATAAAAATGCAAAATTCCATTCAAAGTGCTGGCCACAGATTTCTGCACTAAATAGGAAGTCAAGGTCGGCATATGAAATCCTGAGGTAGGAACATTGCCATATCTGAAAAGTGTATTAAATGTTTAATTTGGAAAATGCTTCTCATATAAACCTATAATAATTACACAATTGTCATTTAGTTCTTTAGTGCCATCATTTTACTGAACCTTGCTTCTAAATCATGTACAGTTGATAAAAATTGCCAGTCCATTCCATTTTTAAAAATCAGAGGTAAAAGTTGTGGAACCATCGGTGAAGAAACCATTGCAAGCATTGCAGAATCTCTCTGTTAAGTGGACTGAATTTGAGTATTGTTTAACTGTTAAAGGACTGAGTTCAACCTTCTAGAGTAGTAAAATCAGACACATGCTTCTGAGTAAAGGAACGTTAGAGTTGAATATCATCAGCATAGCAATGATATTGCAAAAATGTCATTAATACATCCTCCTTTACTAGAAGCATGCACACTGAGAACAACATACTAGATGAGACTGAGTCCTGTGGTATCAAAGAGCTCATCAACTCTGAATGTCATTTAGACCAGAAACAAGCTGAAAAAGTGCCAGAAAAGTTGAGATGTAAACTAGTGAATAACTGGATGAACATGCAGTTTTTTTGAAGATGCTTGATCAAGATTCCAAGGTACATAGTATCATATGCAATCAGGATATCAACGATGGCCATAATGTAAATATAACCACTGATCTCACACCATCAAGAGGTCATTAAAGACTGTTAAAATGAAAGCATCGGTGTTATGTTTGGACTGGGAATCATATGGGATGTTGGTCTATGGAATCATGAGATGAATGATGTCATTATACCTGTATATACCCTACTTTTTTAGCAACCTTAATTATGACTGGAAGGTTAAATAATTAAGCAATAACCCACTCCTAGGTGTGGGTAATGCTGGATTTAAACATGATTGGTGTGGTTTGGTCACGAGGGTGAAGCCCGAGTAACCAAAGATAACAGTGGGTAAATCCAGCATTACCCACACCCAGAAGTGGGTTATTGCTATTATACAATTACATTATTTACGAAAAAAAATACTTACTTTTCTTAAATAATGTCCTTGTATAATGGCGTCGTGGTGTCCTTCCATCTCTGGCTATCTCCTCCTTGCCCTATTTGATGTACTGTGCATGCATTTGGAACTTGCATTCCCATGCATAGCCAGTACATCAGTGCTCGGGAAAGTAAGCAACGGAGAAAAGAAGATCTCCATTGTTAGCTTTTTTTCTCTTTTGAAAGAAAACCCTTAAAATTAAAGAATATATCAATGGAAAAAAGTGCAGGCGACCGGACCTTTTTCCATTGTATATTCTCAATGGGCACGCTGGTTGGGCTGACCAATCAGCGTGCTCATTTTACGATGTTAACAACCAGTCATTGTATAATTAACCAATAACCCATGGCTGGGTGTGGGTAATGTTGGATTTACCCACAGTTGGTGAGGTTTATTCATGAGGGTGAAGCCCAAGTGACCAAACAAAGCCAACCATGGGTAAATCCAACATTGCCCACACCCAGCTTTGGGTTATTGCTATTATACAATGACATTATTTAAGAAAAAAAATACTTACTTTTATTAAATAGTGTCTTTGTATAATGCCTCCATGCTGCCCTTCCACGGTTTTCTGGTAAATAATAAAAAAAGAAATCAGGAGACTTTCTACATTCGAGAGAGCCAGGACAGACAAAATATAAGGATAATTGGGTAAGATTCTTTAATTTTGCAGAACGTACCTGATTATCCTCTTATTTTTGTCTGCGCCATTTCCCTCGTTCATTTCAGGTCTTCTGTTTTCTTTGTTGGGGGCAAAAATAAAGAAAAGTAAAACAAATTAGGAGATATACTAATGGGAAAAAGTTCGAGTGACTGAACCTTTTTCTGTTAGTATATTCTCAGATTTACAGTGGGCATGCTGGTTGGGCTGTCAAATCTGCATGCTCGTTTTTGAATATTATTGCCCAGTCATTGTATAATTGGCAGTAATTGTCCAGATGTTATAGATCAAGCAACATTTTAGGATAATAGTTATTAAAATATCTTTAAGTAATGATGGAAAATCCCTTTTTCTTGAGATAATCACATAATTATATGCATAATTAGACAAAGGGATGCCAGTCAAGATGTTACAAGCTCAGCATATTCCAGATTCAGCCCTCAATAAGTTAGATGTAAACTTTAAATCAATAATCATATACCCAGTCCACAACAAATCAGAAATAAATCTGACACAAACTATGGCTTCATCCTAGTCAGTATAACTAAATTCAGTCTGTGAATAAACAGTGGCTTAACTGTATATTCTCCCTGGGTCCATTTTCCAGGATAATTCATCCTCTGTCTTTTTAGTTGTTTTCTTCTATGGAGGAAGAGAATATCTTTATAGGTGAGATCTTTAAATGACTTTTAAACTGCTGCATTTGCATTTAGGATCATAGGATCATAAGAAGTTACTAGGCTATTGGCCCTAAGGCCCTCATAAGCCTAGCCAAGAGTTTAGCCCATGCATAGATAAATCAGCATTCGATGCCCCTGTCCAGCAGGGACATGAGTAGAATCACAAGGATGTATTTTCTATTTCCCATCCAGTTATCCAGATTGTGCTTAAAAAGGTGTAAAGAGGTAATCTGCTTGATGTGGAGAGGGAGTCTATTGCATAGGGGAGTCTCTGGGACACAAATCTGTCCCACCAGCAAGTCCTATTGATGTCAGAGACCAGGTTGAGGCCGTATGTGTGGGTTACTCGAGTGGAGCTTGACTTGTGGATATGCAGCAGTCCCATCAAGGCAAGGTCCGAGATTGACTTGTATGCCAGACAGAGGTCACATCTGAGGAGTCTGTATGAAACAGAGTAGAGGGACAGAGCTTTTAGTCTATCTGTGTATAGTAGATTTTTGAAGCCCAGGATTCCCCTGGTGAGGAACCTCTGTGGTCTCTCCAGCTGCTGCATGTGCTTTGCAAGGTACATGCCAAATAGGGCATTGTACTCAATAATGGGCCTTATAAGGGAAGAATACAGGGATGTTATGACCTCCTTGTCCCTGGATGAGATACCCTTACTTATGAGGTGGGCCATGTAGAAAGCTTTCCGTATAATGGAAGCAACACGGTGGTCAAAAGTTAGACTATCAATCTGGGTGCCAAAATCCCTCATGACTGACTGCATGCTTAGAATGTTGTTATTAATCGATGCATTTTTTGTATTTAGCTTGAGGCCATGTTTCTGGCACCAGTCATTTGTTTGGGTGAGACCCTCTTGGAGGATGTCCACGTCACTAGGGGAATTCGTGACAGCTCCCAACTTGCAGTCATCTGCAAATTTGGTCATCCATAGCCCACTGGTTTTGGCCTGTACCTCAGAAAAGTATATCCCAAATAACAGAGGCCCCAAGACCGAACCCAGGGGTAAGCCACTCAATACAGGTCTACTGCTTGAGGTGCTTTCCCCTATTTTGACTAGGTGGGCTCTATCAGTGAGCCAGTTGGCTACCCATTTGGTAAAATACAGATTGATGCCTAGTTGAGAGAGTTTCTCTATTATGCCTTAGTGGGGAAGAGTGTCAAAGGCTTTGGCCAGGTCAAGGTAGGTGGTGTGCATTGTCTTCCCCTCCTCTATAGCTTTGGTGACTGTCTCAAAATAAGTTGACTAAATTTAACAGACATGACCTCCCCTTGATGAAGCCAAACTGTGTGGGATTGAGAGTTTGGAGGTTGCCAGAGTCCTTGTTAATGAGGTCCATGATAATCCATTCCATGGCCTTGCAGATCAGACTAGTTAGGCTGATGGGTCTATAATTTCCCAGATCAGTGGATGCTCCACTTTGTGTAAAGGGATGACAGTGGCTGTCCTCCACTCAGCTGGGACAAAACCGGTACTCAGGTTTTGGTTGAATAGGGTGCCTAATGTGCTACAAGTTCCTGCCTCAGTTCATGGAGGATACAGCCTGGGATGTTATCAGGTCCCATGGAGGCTGTATTTTTTGACTTTGAGAGAGCAGTGATGACCTAATTCCTAGATATAAGGGGAAGGGGCAGGTCTGGGAATGTCCTGATTTACTGATGGGGGGGGCAGAGGGGTGAAATTTTCACTGAATCTGTCAGCCAGCAGGTTTGCTATATCTACGGCATTTGTATATGTGGTGTCCTTGACCACCACTTCTGAACAGATCTGGGTGCTACCTTTGAGATTACAGACATGTGTGAAGAAGGCCTTATGATTGTCTCTAGTAGATGTGGCCAATTTTATCTGCTCTTATTTGCTTGTTTAGGCTAAGAAGAGATTGTTTCCAATTGGGCACTTGCTCCTTCTTGGTCCTGGACAGCAATTTTTTTCTATTGTCATAGAGTTTGTTTATTGCAGATGTCCACCAGACAGGTTTACTCTTCCTTGCATAGGATGATTTAATCCTGTCTGGTATTCCTGATCCCATGCATCTATATAAATGTTTGTATAGTAATTTGCTATAGCTTTGGATACTAGTGCCAGTTCCTAGAGAGGGGGAGGGGGGCTGTGAAAATGTTTTTACCATAACTCAGGAGGCTGTAATCAGCTTTGGAAAAGTTTTTTTGATTTACCCTAGCTAGAGGGGGGGTTGGGGGAGATAGTGATTTCGAACGTGACCTCTTTATGATCGGATCTTACAAGGGAGGATGATACTGTAGGGATGCTGCAGTGGTTACTCATGTTGGGTAATACCATGTCCAAGATATTATCACCTCTTGTGGGGGTATTAACTAGCTGTTCCAAATTGACAAAATTGAGGAATCTCTGGGCATTTGTGTTCTGGCAAGAGTTATTCTTCCAGTCTATGTTTGGGTAGTTAAAGTCACCCAGGATCAGGGTAAAGGGTTGAATCTTGACAAATTCAAAGAGGTTTAGATAGGCGGTTTGGGAATCTTGGGTCAGATTTGGGGGCTGGTAGCTAGCTACGGTTTGTATAGGGGTCTTGTCAATAGTTAACTGCACCTGGAGTGTCTCTTGTGCGTCATACTGTTTGATCAGCATGGAGGTGTGTATGTCTTTAATATATATTGAAACTCCACCTCCTTTGGCTTTACTACTCACAGTTTGGGGTCTGAATGTATGATAGGATGAGTAACCAGGTAAGGCTGGGGTACCCTCTGCAGCTTTGAACCAGGTTTCTGTGACTGCAGAGATGTTAGCGTTTTCCAGGGTTAGGAATGCTTGCAATTAGTGCAGTTTCATGTTTAGACTCCTAGCACTTAGCAATATGACCTTTAATTTGTGTTTTGTTGAAATTTTTATATTGGTAGTTGTAACCTCATCACTTTTCCTAAAAAAAGGTACTATAGGGGAGGCAAGAGCCTTTGCCAAAATCCTGAAGCCCAGGTGAGACAGATGCAGGCCGTCTCTGGCAAAGCATCGTGGTCTGTCGATCATATCTTCCCAGGCTGTCAGGTACTGGATCCCCCTGGAATGACACCAATAAAGTAAGCCAATTGTTAAAGTCAATAATTTTCTGTTTATATTCAGGCATCATTCTGGGTGACGGTAGAATGCTGCTTAAGGCTAGGGACATACCTGCCTGGGACACATATTCAGTGAGTTCAATCATGTCTCTCTTCATATAGTCCAGGGAGGTGCCTCTCAAGTCATTCACACCAACATGGACTATGACAGAATCATAACAGTGCCTGTTCTTGAGAGACATGAGTGTGTGTGTGATATGGTGGATTCTGACCCCTGACAGACAACAAACCATGACTTTCTCCTTATCCAGCCTAGTGAGAGGCACATCTGTGTGTCTCACAATGGAGTCACCTATGACTAATATGATTGGTTTATAATTAAGCCTTAGTGGTTGTAAGACACAGGTGTATGAACTATGCCTGGTATGTAGTGTGGAGGGCTATGGAGATCACGTGTTTTTGCCTCGCAGGTCTCCTTTGTTTGGGTATATTTTTGTTGAGGACCTCCACATATGTGGGTGTGTATTGTATAGGTGTGGGTGGTGTTTGAGGTGTAGTGATTGTGTTGACAACCTTCTCAGTGCCAGATATACTGGCTTCTGAGGGAGAGAGCTTGGACTCTGGGTTCCTAATGTAATTGCATCTCTCGCAAATTGTGTTCCTAGGTGGCAGTAGTAGATGGTTGTCTGTGTACATGAGTCAGTTGCTGGACTGTCTCAGGATGCCCATATCAAGCAGACTGGCAGAAGAATCTGTAGGAAGTTGTCCTTCCATATTTTTCAGAATCTGAGAGAGAAGGCCAGGGAGAGCTAAGGGGTTAGCCTAAAGCCCAAGTGCTTAAACCAAAACTAAGAGGCTTAGAATAACACCTACAATTTAAACAAGGTATAAATAAGCAGTAACAAATGCAACAGAAAAGATGAAATTGAACACTTTAGAGAACAAGCCACAGCAAGTAGCAGAAAAAGCAAGATGAAGTAATGGAGCAGGAGGAGGAAACACAGTAACAGTAAAAGAAGCTGAATAAAGTGTTTTTTTCTCCTTTTTTTTAAGGAAAGTGGAAAGGGAGAGAGGAGGAACAGAAGAAAATTCAAGGTAAAGGAACTAAGGGGTTTGACCATCCCAAATGATCTCTGTATTAGGTAGAATGAACTAATGAGATGGGACTGGGAGGAGTGTCCCTTATCAAATTAGGGGTGGGCAACAGCAAAAGCCACAAACTGTACAAAAATTCAACCACAGATCAGCAATTATATAAATGGAGATACAGAAAAGTAAATAATTCAGTCAAACAAATAAAAACAGTGCAGTAAACTAGTACAGAACTGTTACACAAATAAATAAAAAAATACACTACTGATAAGCAAATAAATACAACCAGTGCAGTGCTGATAAGAAACACTGATTAAATAAAGTGCAAAAATATACTTGTGTAGCTCTGGAATTCAGATTGTTTAAGAAGTACTCTCCGTCCGGCACAAATTTGATACCTACTCCTATGTCAACACCATTGTCTGAATTTCGAAACCGCTTTATGTAGAAAATGTGGAAGAGTTGCTATGAGAAATGTTTGAAAAAGCAGACCACTCTTACAATCATTATTTACATGTGACAAGAACCCATAGTAAAAAAGTGACAGTTTACACAGTTTATTAGTCCATTTTCTCTCCCAAAGGATTCAGTAATTTGATGTGGAGTTAGTGATTCAGTGTGACTATTCTCTTTTTCTCACATTAAATCATTAATTTTATCCTTCTCAGGCTGTAAAGCTACAAGCTGCTGCTGTTGAAATACAAGGAGGCAGAGTCACTTTTATCAGAGCTTTGGTTGAGGGGAGATTAACTTGCTGCAATGCCCACCTCAGTATATACTATCAGATACTTATCAAGGGTATCTGCATGCCTAACCTGATGTGAGAGGAACATAAACTGATAAAAAGTTGAGATGAGAAGCTAGAACATGGACAGACTTGTTTGATGATAATAACCCATCATTATCAATATTGGTTGCGGGAATGTGAAGATGTGTGTAAACCCCTCTGCAGTCAGAGTCAGAATGTTGCAGAAAAAGAAGTGTAACACGAGCAGTTAAGATAGAACTTTAAGGATGTTTCCTTAAAGGCTAGTGCAAACTTAGCCATTTGGCTTTACCTATATTTTGTCAATTACATCCTTGACATTATTCAACTGGTTTATGGTGAAAGACGTTTTGGTAGACAGAACATTTTTAATGTTTTTTTATCAGCCTTTTATTAGTCTCTGTCAAGAACCACTAGAACAGAATCAGGAAGTAATATAAATATGACTGGATGAGTGCCATCTAAGGCAGATATCTGGGGTGGTACTGAGATATTGGAGGTGCCCTTTACAAAGGCAAAGTTAAACTGCCATTCAGTGACTAAAGAAAACTCCAATATACTGGGCCAGATGACACTGTGGTCTACATTAATTTGTTTATGCAGAAAGAAATGCACATCTTTGTGGCCACCATAACTCTCAACCTCCTTGAGCAAGAAATATGGACAAAGCCATAAATAGTAGGGGGGGACAAAGGGCCAAAAATAGGGACAACTTTTAAATATTGCTCTTTCAGACTTCAAAAGTTGATAGAATAACAGATGTTACATTAACATGGACTTTCTGAGGGGTATGAAGTTTAAAACTGAAATGTCTATCATTATTTTCTGACCTCAGTCCTCAATAATTTGCCAGTGATTTGCCATAAAACCAAACTTTTATGAGGAATAGAACAAAAATATGAGGCAAAAATCTGGACATTCTGCGAAAATCTGGACAGTTGAGAGGTATTGTGGTCACCATTGTCCCTGTACAGACTAAAAACTGGCCTCGTCCTCCTGAAAGCATGCTACCATTACGTGTTCTTTAAACCTAATAAATACTGTTGGCAAGAGGTATTATATTGCCCAATTTCTATTTTGAAATTGAATTACAATACATTTATGGAAGTATGGTCTAATAGGCTCCAGCTTATTGTAGAAAATATAATACCCCTGATTAGTGTAGATTAATGGCAAAAAAACATTAGTTTAATAGCATATGGGTGGCTCTTATTTTACTGGTGCATGCTGGGAGATTATTAAATATCTGATCAATACTAAGGGTTTACAATGGGAGCCACTATGACAGTCTTCACTTGGATGTCCTTGCTACTTGTAGGAAGTGGCATTCCTGTTTGATTTTGCTGAGATGCTAGGAAACTTAAATCAGGAAGCAGGAGCAGTGATGAAAACAGGACTGTGTATCTTTGAGGTGATTTGTCTGGGCCAGGGCACAAATTGAGGAGGAGGGGCTGGCTTCCCTCCTTTCTTTTTTCTTTTTGGCACACAGACATTATCTCAGGGCAGGCCACATTGTTAAAAGATAAAGTCAAAGGTCTGGAAGTGGGGAAGGACATCAGTAAGTCAGGCTTTTTGGTTGAAGCTCTGATCCTTTTACAATGGACACGGAGAATTCTTTATGAATAGTGTCGTCATTCCTTCTGAATGTTGTGGAATTACTGACACAAAAAGTTAAATAAACCAGGACAGGGCTTATTTCATTTAGTTATTCTGTCCACAGTGATATGGTGTAGAAGTTCAGGTTTCAGTCATTCATGCTTCCATTTAAGTATTTAAGAGGGCGATATTAGGTCAAATCATATGTTCTAAGGTTAAGTTATAATAAGACAACCAACATGATGAAAGATTATATTCTACTAGTCCTCCAGGCCAGTCACACTTAAAAGAATATTCTGGCTGTCAAAATAAACAATATTCCTGATGACTATATACCTCTTTTCAGCTTTTCAAATATCTCCACCAAGGATAGTGATACAGAGTCATTCTGAAATTCATATGGTAACTAAAATGCAAGTATGGCTATATAATTCACTTTGTTCACTGACACAAATGTGACTTAAATATTTATAACCTGTATTACAATCTAGGGGATGCTCTTCTGGGTTTGGCTACTATAGATGATTAGGCACTGTCAGTTGTGGTAGAAACATCAGCTGAGCACCTAAAAATGTACTATAACCAGCTAAGAGTTAATGGTTTGCAGGGTAAAAGGCATGGTGAGGAAATATTCTTATCTTATTTTAGATGAGTGAAAATTCCCCACAGATTTGCCAGAATATGGGCATCCCATCTGGTTACTTCTAGGTATTTGAGAGATTCTGATTGCCTGTTTCCCAACCTAACTGAACAGTGATGAGTTGTAAAAAAGGGGTTTGACTACTGGTATGAACTGCAAGATGATAGGGGGATTAGATTATCTGTGCATCTGAGTATCTGCAAAATACTTCAGTTCATTAAGGTAGAGTTGTATAACTACCTCCACATAGGGCATTACTTCACAGCACAGATATATATATATGTATAGATATCAATATATGGATATGGTGCGCACATTTTTTTCGTAGCATTTTATTTGGCCAATTTTCTTGTTTCTTTTTTTTTTCCAGGGAGGATGCTGTTGTACTGTAAGGCCCTTTGGCTGCCTTTTGAGAGTCATAGTGCAGTCTTCCAGTATGAGACAGTACTAATTGATAGGGTTCTGATGTTACAGATAGCATAAAGTGTGGCCCTCACACATGCTTGACAGGTGTACATTTGAAAGACTATTCAACATTCCTTTTTATGCAGTAATGTTGTTCTAAATATATGCTTCAGCATGTGTAAAACACCTCCTTTGGCATGATCCTAAGACAGCTCATTACTCAACCAGAAAATGACAGAGAATGCTTTGTAAGAAAATCATGGGTCTTAATATCC
Organism: Protopterus annectens; assembly: GCF_019279795.1. Classification (NCBI taxonomy): domain Eukaryota; kingdom Metazoa; phylum Chordata; order Ceratodontiformes; family Protopteridae; genus Protopterus; species Protopterus annectens. The sequence goes on along the minus strand of NC_056726.1, from coordinate 84,383,795 downwards.
TCATCGACTCTAGCAGAGTAGCTTGAATATCTTCATATTCAGTGACTTTTCTTCTCCTTCCACTTGACGTAAGTCTACTTTTCTATGCCATGAATGGAACATCGCTGTTTAACCTCCTTTATCTCAGGAGGACCAGTGAAATCTCAATCGCCCTTTTAAAAGACTTTAACCTACATCGACAAATTAACAAACCTCACTAGAGAGATAGGGTCATAACCCAGTACATTTCCCATCTATTGAACAAAGTTTTCCTACATATTAACATAAGCAGTGCTGTGGCCACCTTCCAACAAACTTTGGTGAATGTCAAGAAGTCACAAATTCACTGCAGATTGTTCAAGTTTCAGCTGGCATATCCTTGCATTTATGACTCTTTGTTACTCAACACAGAGGATGCTATAATTGGTAGTTATAGCTCTCTCAGTTGTTAATGCTGCTTTTATGATTTTTTTAACTACAATATCTGGTTTTCTTTCTTATACTTTATTGATGTTTGTTATTAAATGACCTCATGTGAATGGAACTTTTGCATTGTCAATAATTATTTGAGTCTCATATTTCCAATGCTTTTCAGCTACTATGTGATATTACTTACACAATTCCCAATATAAACGCCTTGTCACATCATTTGTACTTTTTATTATATAGACCCTCAGCCATGAGAAAATTACAGTCAGCAAAAAGATGTGCAATTGTTTGTACTACAGATCCATTTTTTCTGTACCCCTGCCCCCACATATAAACTGAAGAAGCTCTGATCACATGGGATCATCCAACATCAAAAATAAAGATAGTATAGGCAAAAATATTAATCATTGATATATCTATATCTAGTGATTACTGTATCCTGCATGTTAAAAGACATAAAGCCATAAAATGCCAGGATATGCAAGCTGAAAACTAAAGTAATCTGGGGAGAATTTGTGGCTATCCATCCATTCATCTAAGTACTGCTAAGCTTAATTTGTAGGGGAGGTTTGTTCTGTAGGTGGAGAGTGCATTGGGTTATGACCTTATCTCTCCAGTACATTTTGTTAATTTGCTGGTGGAAGTTAAGGTCTTGGTCAACACGAATGTGTTCCAGCAGTTATCGACCTACCACAATAATTATGAACTTTCCAGTTTTCTTTCCTTGTCTTTTGGTTATGTTCCTTATAAAGTCTCTTTTGTTTTCTGGTACTTTCTATTACCACTTGCTTTTTTTTTCTTTTTTTCTTTTTGCCTTGCTTTCCATACCCATTTCTTTCTGAAATGCTTCTCATAATTTTAATAAGGATGTAATCATATACTTGCTTTCATCACAGTTTAGAATATATATTTGGTCTGATAATGTCAACGAATAGTTTGATTGCATACCTATACTTACAGTCAGCTTCAAGGAAGCCCATATCTCCTTTAGACTGATAGATACATAATCACACAATGCACTGTTACATATCATTTGTTAAGAACAGAACAGTTCTCTTGTTTTCCAATCAGTCTGATACAACACAATTTGGGCCCAGTCAGTTGCACCAATGCTGCAAGTAAGAACAAGAAAAGCAAGCTGATTTATAGCTTGAAATTTATTCTTAGTTGCCAGAACAGTTCTTGTGTACATTTGGAGTGTCTTATAGTTACAGAGTCTTCCTGCCTGTTCACTTCCTATGTTCCTATTTACATTTTGAGGTATCAGATATTTGGAGTTTGGGAGAAGCAAGAGACAGAAAGATTTTCTAGATGTGTCATGATTTCTTTACCTTTCCAGGAAAATGGCTTTATATGGGTTTACTGTCTTCACAAAAAAAATAAATAAATAATAATAATAATTGGATTTGTTAGACTGAGGGGGTATTCTTAGTAAATTCACTATAGTACATTAAGGCAGAATAATAGGCCTGAAAATAGAGAGTAAGACTTGTGTTTTCACATATGCATTCAGTTTCAGGGAATGACAGTTCATTAGAAAGGAAAGATAATCTTGCTGGCTAAGCATGAGATGTGCAGAAATACAGAATATTTTTTCTCAAGGGAAAGATATGTGTACTTGCAATGGAATGCTAGATAAAGAGGAATCATGCAAGACAAGACTTGGAAGCCAAAGCTAAAGAGGCATGTAAAACAGTACAGGGTTTTTGGTATTATTAGGATATACTTCAGAACTCAGTAGTTAGCTTTTGGACTGATATGTAAAAGGGTCTTTACAGTACAGACACTGTCAGGTCAAATATCCATACTATTCAGGAGGAAAAGACTATTTTGGTTAATATTATTCAGGAGCATCAGAAGATACGTGCAGAAACTTTGGATATATTTATCAGCATTGTTACAGTTAAACAGCATTCCAGAATTTCTACAGACTGTTATTGTTTATCAGCTCTGTTATTTAGGACAATATTCGGATATTGTTAACATCTAATAAAGCAGTATTAACTGAACTACAGCATGTGGAGACTTTGCTGTGAAAGTATAAAAAGACTTGGCCCATAAATATGAGACTGGCATTTGTTCAGCACAAGTTTGGGTAATCACCAGATAAATACTTTTATTCCAGTCTCATTTCAGTTGTTTCCAGTTAATTCCAGTATACTACAGTCTTATCAGTTCTTTCAAGATTATAGAATGGGATACTTTTCAACAGACTGATACTTAAATGTATAATGTGTTGAGGCATCACACCCAGCAACAAGATGTGTGACTGTTTCCAATTCTGTTTTACAAAACTTGAATTTGTCTGTTTCTCTCACATGTTCAATGGACTTTGTAAACCAATGTGCACATACTCCACTATCCTGGGCTGAAATATTAATTTTTCATCTTTTGGTTCAAATTCATCTTTTGTTAAACATTCCTGCATCAGATCTTGATCAACATGAGGTAGTTGCATGAGTTTGTGTACTTGCAACTATATTTATGCCTTTTCCACATTTCTTGTCTTCTCCTCCAATCCTTCACCTTATATTCTTTCTTTTGTTTATTTGGTACATTCGGTTGCTGCATGATTTTTGTCTGTTTCTAGTTTGATTTCTATTCACAAATAACACAGATATGATTATGCTAAATGAAACAGGAAAGTCATCTTAGATTTTCTTTTCTTCTGATGTTTCAAAACTTTCACTATGTTTGGATCTGTTGAGGTCAGCAGATATGTATTGCAGTCCTACAACTGCTGATCTATACATGTAATCAGTTTTGAGGAGGCCCATATCTCCTTCAGGACGAGGAATATATAATCTTTGGGTACACTGATTTTTATATATCATCTGATAAGCATGAATCATTTTTCTTGTTTTCCTGTCCAACTGATCCAATGCCTTTTGGGTTAGTCAATTACCCCAAAACCATAAGTTCGGACAGGAAGAACAAATTGGTTTATAGCTTGAACTATGTTCCTAGGTGTCAGGGTTGTTTTCAGTATTAATTTTAGTCTTCTAAAATATTCTTTACTGATTTTTGTTTGCATTTCATGTTTTATTTTCAGTCATTCATTAATTTATAAATATTTATACACTCCCTCCTGCTCAAGTTCCTTTATATCACATTTCTGTCCCAGACTGATATTTTCTTGGTGCAGCAGCTTTTCTACTTTAAATGTTGCTTTTGCACATTTATCAAGACAAAATGAAATTCTTGTATCATTTGAAAAAGTGTTTTAAATCATCTACAAAAATAAGATGAGAAGCCTTTACACTTTGTTGTTGTCCCTCTTTCCTGGAGCCTACCACCATTATATGTGAGGGATTTGTGACAGTTAACTCACTGGCCACTAGGTGGCGCCTTGCCCTTACTGCTCTGTATCTTAGTCTCTACAACTATCTCTCTACTAGTCCTCCCAACCCTATTTTTTGCTCTGTTTTCAGCTTCTCCTCTTCTTAGAGCCTGTTCTGCACCTCCCCTCCCTTGTCCCAGTGTATACCTTTTACTGCACCCTATCTCTCTCTTACATGTATATGTACCTTACACTAACCTGTTAACCTACTTCTGCTTTTTCTCACTTTCAAACTTACCTGTATACTTACCCCATTCTACAGATTGTCTTCCTGGTTGTCCACTCTCTTGTCTCTGCCCGCTCCGTTCACCCTTCGGGCTCACTCCGCTCCCCTACCCTGCCCCCAATTCCCACCCGCCCCCAGTACTCCTACATTTATGTCTCTAGTTACCACACCCCTACCTAATTTCACCAATCAGATAAGAACCTATCATAGACTCATTCAACCTTTTCTACTGAACATCACACCCACTAATTAACTTACCTACCTCCTCCCCTATTTTCTTAAAGTCAAACTACTACTTCCTTATAGAACTACAAGCTACCTGTCTCCTCCTTGCTTACCTCCCCAAACATTAAAATGCTCACAACACTTATACCTCCACAACATAAACTCCTTATCTGCTTATTAATTTTTTCTTCTCTCATTACTACCTATCTCTTAACCTCCTATGAATACCCACTCTACTCTACTCTTCCCTTTCCATCCAACCATACCTCTACACCTATATCAACTTTCTCTCATACCTTCTTAAATCTCACTACCCAACCCAAATACCTACTAGCCAAATACCACAGGCTAGCATATTTCAAATTAAGCAAACCAAAATCTAGGAAACTTATCGACAGCTTTCACAAACTTCCCCACCCAAAGGATTTTAAACTCCTCCACCTACTGTTGGATGGAGATATTAATCCTAACCCTGGCCCACACAATACCAATACCAGTACCTATAAAAAACAAGATAACGTTACTTCTCTATCATCTACCATACCAACCAACTCTCTCTCTCTATTGCCCATCTCAATATATGAAGTATTTGTAATAAAATTACTCAAGTCCATGCCCTTCTGGAAATCCATCAATTTGATATTTTATGTTTAACTGAAACATGGCTAAAGCCTACCATCAAAGACAATGAAATTACTCCACCTGGGTATAACATCATTAGACTCGATCGCACTGCAAAAAAGGGATGAGGGGTAGCAATTCTCTATAAAGCACAATTCCAAATTAGCATTATACATCAGTCTCTTAGCCTAGATAATCATGCAGAGATAATCAGCTCCAAACTTCAAGTCAACAGTAGTAAAGCCTTAAATATCATATGTGTTTATCTTCCCCCAGGAAATAACATCAACACACTAGAATGCATCCTTAGTTCACTCTCCACCTACCTCCCTCAAGAAACAATAGTCCTAGGTGATTTCAACATTGATTGGCATTCCTGTAATAGTACAAACCCCACCTCCCATATAAACCTACATGGCTTTATACAACTCATCAATAATCCCACTAGAACTAATAAAACCAACAACAATGAAGCCACCTTAGACTGGATTCTTACTAATACTCCTCAAAAAACCTACCAATCAGGTACTCTCCCAAGATGATCTAAGTGACCACTCACTTACTTATGTAATTAGACATAAAACCAACCTAATTTTACCTACCACTTACAGAACACTATGTTCAAAAAAGCAACTTAACACTGAACATTTTCTAGCTGAATTAATACAATGTAATTGGTCCCCACTAAAATAACTCCCACTTAATAAAGCAGTAGCATACTTCAATTCCACATTCTTAGCTATCCTGGATCACCATGCCCCTAGTCGAACTATTAGAACCAAAGCTATAGCAGAACCCTTGCTGACCAATAATACTAGGCAAAAAATCATTCTCAGAAACAAATCTTGGGCTAAATGGCGTACCACTAAAAATCTAACTGACCACCAAAAATTCAGAGAGCTAAGAAACAGTACAAAAACAGCCATCCTGGCAGACAAAAAGAACTATTACCTTTAATTACAACAAACCTCCAAAAAGGAACCTAAAAAATTCTGGGCCAGCATTAACAATCTTTTATCCCCAGGCCAGACTATTACACCTAACCCTCAGGACTCTAATCCAGAAAATCTCTCACAAACAGCCAATGACTTTAATTCATTCTTCACTAATACTATCCAGACTCTTGCTAGTCACCTATCTCCCAACACCTCTAAGCTACTCTTACCTACTTTAAATCCACCTCCTTCCTTTCACTTACAACCTGTATCTACCTCCTTCATCTTATCACTGCTCCAGAAACTAAGACCTACCACCCCCTCTGCAGACAAACTCCCTGCAGAATTCTTGCAAATAGGAGCCAAAGCGATTGCCTATCCCATTTCAATTCTGATAAATAGATCCATAAATGAAGGAATTTTCCCCTCTATCTGGAAGATATCTCACATCATCCCACTACACAAAGGTGGTAGGTCTAATGATTTCTCTAACTTTCGTCCCATAGCACTTCTATCCCCTATAGCTAAAATCATGGAAAAATGTATCCATAAGCAACTTCTTAACCACCTTCTGCAAAACAACCTACTTGCTAACTGTCAGCATGGATTCAGACCTTCCCACAGTACTACCACAGCATTACTCTCCTTTACCAACTCTCTCAACTATAACTGCAACAATAATAACCTATCATCTTCAGTCTTCATTGACTTATCTAAAGCTTTTGATATGGTTAACCATAAACTTCTTCTACACATACTAAAATCTCTCTCACTTGATCCTCCTTCCTTAACTTGGTTTACATCTTACCTAGAAAACCGTCAGCAAGCAGCTCTCTGGAAAAATGCACTATCTAATCTCCTTCCTATTTCTTTAGGTGTACCTCAAGGCTCTATCTTAGGCCCCCTTCTATTTTCTATCTTTATTAATGACCTCCAATCAGCTATCCCAAACACTACCTGCATACAATATGCAGATGACTCCACTATAATCTGCACTGCTAATTCACAAACTGAACTCCAGTCACTCACACAAAATGCTTTTACCACTGTTGAACAATGGTTCAGTGACCGTTGCCTACTACTTAACCCTAAGAAAACCAAATTGCTACTGTTCTCACCTTCCCGTATATCTGCCCCTCTCAACTTCACTCTTATTTCCGCTGATAGCACTCTTATTTCTCCAGATTCAACTACTAAACTTTTAGGAATAACTATTGACAATAATCTCAGTTTTGACTCTCACATCAACAACACAATAAAATTAGTGAATAAAAAAATCGGATCCCTTTATAGAATTAAACCCTTCCTAACACCTGAAGCACGGACCACCTTAGCCAGATCTCACCTCATCTCTACTCTTCTGTATGCTTCCCCCATATACACAAATCTCTCCAAAAACAACCTCAAGAAACTATCAACATCTTACTATAATATTGCTAAATTCGCTACAGGATCCCCATTTAGAACTCACCACTGCCTGAACCTAAGACAACTAGGTTGGCTTGAACTTCCAAACCAACTTATACTTCAACAGTTCTTAACAGTTCACAAGATCTGCTACCAACCAACTAAAATACCTGTACTCTCTAACATTATCAAACCATACAACAACCTGAAACATTTACTCTCTTCCAACAAACTACTGATTAATATAACCAAACACAATAACTCTGCAGGTGACTGTCTCTTTTCCAACTCTGTTGGAAAAATGTGGAATAAACTACCCTCTGATATCTTATCTTTGTCCTCTCTCTCACTCTTTAAAAGACAACTGAAAATTTATCTCAATAAACACTGGCTATGCTCCTGCAACAACCCTGATTAACTCTGCTTGCTTCGTCTCTATCTTTTCTTCTTCCATAATTCTTACAATCTCTGCTCCCTATACCCTTGATAAGTGTACCTTTATATAACAACTATATTTATATATGTTATCTCTTACGTATGGCTATTTAAAAAAAAAAAAAAAAAAAATTTTTTTTATAAGACTGTCTATTATACTCTTGGATTTTGGTCTGACTATATTGTGAATTAACTAGCTCAGTCTTACATTTCAGTATTGCATTTCCTATCTCTGTTTAACTTGTTATAACCATTGGAACTTTTCTCCCCGGGCCTCTACTGAAAATGGACATATATCCAGCTAGACTAGCCCGGTCAATAAATGTAAAATAAAATAAAAATAAATAAATAAATACATGAATATGGATGCTGTCAAATGCTTTTTGTAATCTATCCATGCCAAACTTATATTCTTCCCCATTTTACAATTCTCCTTTAACCTTGGGATTCAATAAACTTCATGTAGGCTTCACACAAAGCTTACATGGAATTTACATGTTTGCATGGTGAACAGCAGCACTAATTACATATTCATGCCGTCCACCTCATTTAAACGCAAACAGACATGGTTTAATGGTCAGCAACAGTGCTGCCAGCAAGGAAACCATGTAAAGCAACATGGATAGCAAACCTGTGTACCTCAGAGCAAACTAGGTTATCGGGATTGTGCGGATTGCCACAATGATTATCAGGGTTTAACATATAGTAATGTATATGGTTCAAACACAGTACAGGATAGTGTATGCAGTGCAGGGTATTGTGAAATCTCATTCTAGGCATTCTGTACAAAAGTTGTGTAAATGATTTGTAAGGGTACACGGACTGCCATTTAAAATAAACAGTCAAGGGAAGTGCGTGTATGGAATAGGGACACACAGATGAATTGTAGGAATTAACACAGAGAAAGAGGACAGGTGAAACATCTTAATATACAGCAGATGAGGGGATGTCAATAAAAAACAGTTGTAGCAGGTGCACTAATCACATATCAATATGGTAAAGTATGGACTGTACATTGAAAATGTATATTATGTGTATGTCACACAAGTTGACATAACAATGGAGAAGATATCTTTATGAGATAAGCATCCTGACATGAACAATGCAGAGAACATCTGTGAGGGATTTTATAGACAATTGGGTAGGGTGCATATTGTGAAGCTCTGCAAACTGATTTGTCTGAATATGACTGTAATGTCAACAGAGGTTCCCAACAAGTGGGACACATTTACAGGCTCATGGAGAACATTAAAATAATGATACACAATCATGGACAATATCAGAATAATACCACCAGTAATGCCATGTCTGTGATACAACATATGTGATTCTGAGTGATCACAGATGGTTCTGGGTGAATAAACTTGTACAACTATTATGACATGTCAGCAATCAATGAGGGTAATCAAGCACACTGTCCTGACACTGTAATATCTGCTGGAGGTGTTAGGAGGGACACCGCTATACCTGTATGTAATTTTAGGATCACTATATGCTAGCTGACAGGTGTGCATGGCAGATATATATGGCACAATCCAGACTGTCATGAATGTGGCCCATGCCATCAATGTTATCAAACAGCTGTCTATTACTGTGTGCATCACCAGAACAGGTATCACATATCTATTTGGTGTAACACCTTGATGGGTGGTCCACACCATCAGACACTAATCTTTATGCAACAAAAAGAATACCTAGGTATGTCCAATAAGATGTGTGACAGCTCACATGGCAAGGATGGTACACTTCAGTTACACATCACTGGAGATGTGTAGGCAGGTATATGAAGAAGGGTGCATTGTACTATGTTATTGGTCTGGTAAAGGCTGTGAACTATGGAGGTGTTATGGCCTTTGATGTGGACACCCTTCACATACTCAGTAGTTGTGTTACATACAAGGGATTAGTCAGCACTGTGGTTACATGTTGATGGACGTTCCACATACCAACTATCCAAGGGTAGAAGTCACATACCAGTTGGTCTGCTTATAGGTTGTGATGTCTACATTAACCTTGGGTTGTGCTTTTGTTTTCATAATGTAACAAATCCCCTCATATTTTTGTTTCATCACATGTGTTGTCATGGCTGCAGCAATAATATGTGGTGTGTGCTGATACTGTCTGTATTATACTAATATCACAGTTGGAGTCAATGATTGCCCACAATCTGTAGTCCTTCAGACAGCTGTTTGGCCGCAAGATATATATGTCATTTGTAATGTCTGTGACTTCAAGAATGGACAGGAAAGGGCTAGCAGATACTCCAGATGTACAGACCTGATCACTGGATTTGAGATATAGCTAACATTACACATTTCAGCGTATTTAGATGCCACATATGTGATCCACTGGTCTACTCACTTGGTGATATAGGTGTTTATGGCCACATCTGACAGTGTGAATTTGTGGCAGATGCCTTGGCCTGGTCAAGATCCACAGCATGATATTATTGTCATCATGCATGACCCTGATGACTTCTTTGAGGACATCTAGCAGATGTAACAGACATGAATGTAGCATTAATAACTCACATATGTCTGTTTCACATAGCTGGAATATTAATAGTGTCCATTTAGAAAAGGTCCATGATGACATGTTGGTCTATCTCACAGATTAGTTGAGTCAGGATGTGTCTATACATGCATGCATTAGGTGCTGTGCCTCCCCCCCCCCCAGTTCAGTTGGATGCATGTTGATGTACACCCTTCTACTGGAACATAGTCTGTGTGGAGGGTGTGTTGAAGTGTGTATTCAACAGTGTCAGGAAGGTGTATGCGCTAAGTCACACTATAGGTGATCTGTGGTGTTGTCACAGTCCATTGATTCTGTGTGATAGGAGTGGATGAAGGTAAGACAGTGCATACTGCCTATCTTCATCTGGCCTAGGTTTTTGACACAATCCCCAACTCAGGTATCATTGAGAAACTTTCCTAGCTGGGGATTAAGCCTTACATCACTAAATGGTTAAGCAAGTGGCTCACCAACAGAACATATACTGTGAAAGTTGATGAATCTACCTTTACCAGGACATCTGTCACCATTTATGTATCCCATGGATCTGTGCTTTGCCCTTTACTGTAATGTATTTTTTGAAAGTCCAGGCTAAAGTATATGGCCTTTAGCTTACCAAGTTTGCTGATTCTTGCATATTTGGTGAAATCATTGAGTCTACCATTGATGATAACATACTACAGGAGGGGCTAACACAGACAAAAATAGGTGTCAAAGCCACATAGTCTAAGAATAAATGCAAAAATGCGTGTTTATTTTGGCCTTCTGTAAATGGAATCCCCTGCTAATTACAGTATTGATAATAACCCCCCATGCTGAAATCCAGTAGTAAAAGACCTGGGAATAGACGCAGTCACATAGATAGCAATCTGAACTCTGACCACTAAGTGTCCACAGTGGTATGGAAGGGCTATGTTGTGCATCTCATAAGTCAGACCATTGTATTCAGGTCTTAGGATTATATAACAGTACTGTACTCAAACCTCATCAGAACACTAATAGAGTATAATGCTCCCTTTTGCATGTACCTCACCAGACACCTGCAGCAGCTGGAGAGACCACAGGGGTTTCACACCAAGAAAATACAGGGCCTACAAACCATACCATGACAAATGTGGATATACTGAAAGCCCTAACATTGTAATATGTATTGTACAGGATGAGGGTACTTGCACCTGGCCTCCAGGCCAGCCTCTGATCCTGTCCTAGTGATAATACTGAACATCCACAAATCAGCTATAGCAGATGACATCAGCAGAGTCTAGTGCTGAGAAAAGCTAATAGCAGTGTCCCACATGCAGGTATAAAATGCAGTCTGTAATGTCAAGCAAAGACACAAATGCACACAAACCCATTTGAATGCAGTAAGAACAGAACCCTACCTATCTAATTACACCAACTAGAGAACTCTGTATTTAAGGAAAGAGCCACAGCTCAAGTCTGATTTGGAGAGTGTCAGACAACACTTTATAGCAGATGACGTCAGCAGAGACTGGTGAAAGAAAATGCTAATAGCAGTGTCCCACATGCTGGTGTAAAATGCACTCTGTAATGTCAAACAATGGCACAAACACACACACACACACACATACACACACAAGCACACACACACACACACACACACACACACACACACACACACACACACACACACACACACACACAGACACACACACACACACACACACACACACACACACACACACACACACACACACACACACACACACCAACTGACTGCAGTGAGAACAGAACCCCTACCTATTTAAGTACACAGACTAGAGAAAACAGTACTTAACAGGTAGGGTTTCTGTTATCACTGCAGTCACCTGGTGTGTGTGTGTTTGTGTCATTGCTTGACATTACAGAGTGCATTTTACACCAGCATGTGGGACACTGCGTCCCACATGCTGGTGTAAAATGCACTCTGGAATGTCAAGCAATGGCACAAACACACACTAACACCAGTTGACTGCAGTGAAAACAGAATCCCTACCCATTTAAGTACAAAGACTAGAGAACACAGTACTTTAAGCAAGAACCACAGCACAAGCCTGACTCTTACAAAACTGCAGAACAACTTATGATGGATGACATCAACACCAGATATTGGAGAGAAGATGTTGGGAGGCCTCATGAAATGGATGTGTAGGCTTGTGCAAGCATCCAAATACTGTCAGTGTATGGACCTGGAGTGGTAGCTGTCAGATACACACTTATGCTGTTCTGGCTAGACACACACACACACACACACACACACACACACACACACACACACACACACACACACGCGTGCACACACACACACACACACACACACTCACAAACACATACTCACGCACACAAACCAGTTGACTGCAGTGAGAACAGAATCCCTACCTAAGTACAGTACTTTAAGCAAGCACCACAGCACTAGTCTTACTCTTACAATGCTGCAAGACAACTTATTTTGATGATATCAGCACTGGATTCTGGGAGGCATGCATGAAATGGATGTGTAGGCATGGGCAACTGTCAAGATAATTCAAGTTCTACATGTTACCAGATTGATGAGTGTGCAATGAGTAGTATGTGATGGTTGTGTTCCAATGTGCAGGTATAGTTTAAGAGACAGCTTTACAAACTATATACAAACAGGTGCCCATATTACTACAAATATTTGAAAATCTGATTGTGTTTTGTCATTATAAACATGGGCATGGTATATCACATGACATTTGTTATTAATTTACGAAGTGTAGTTGATATATTTCTGAACAAGTACTGAGAGACTAGGGTTGCAGTGCATGGGGGAGATAACACATGGCTGCATTGCAAATATCTGACATATTCTTAGACACGTTAAGTCCAAAATCAGGTTAACTAACAAAGCTGAATAATCCAGAATATTTAATATTGATCCAAAACAGTTATACAACACAAAAAGGCAAGTGCTTTCACAGTAAAAAAACCCTTCTTCAGACCTTATATAAAAACTAAAAACACTCAAGTTTAAAATAAAAAAGTAACCAATAAGATTAATTTACTAAAACCACACCTCATTTGCATATTCACCATGCTCACAGATCTGAATCTACACCATAAAAATGGAACCATGTAGCGTGGGAATCTGAAGGTGAGAAAACTTGTTTATGTGGATAACACAGAAGAGAATATTACTTTGGGATATATCTGCTCAGAAGACTACTGACTTTGAGAAGGTATGTTTGCATTTTTCAGCTGTATACTGAATATGTTGAAATGTCATTAAAAAAAATATGTTAATATATATTTGCATTAGCAAATGCTGCTTTTATCTGCATGCATTTGTTAAAAGTGTACTGATGGCATGGGCATGATTATCAGGGCATTTCACTTTTTCAAATGCACAGCCTTATTAACTGTCATCACAACTGCTAATGTTACAACTGTTTTTCTGTGTACAGTCTTCAATTGTTATTTCTGTAAAAAGGTAAATGTCCTATATTGTCAATGACACAGGGGTGTTAGCCTTCTAGGATGGACCATACACACCTCTAGGTAAGTGCTGGCTACAGGTGCACATGATTGTCAATAGCTTAAAATAGAACACTCTGTGTTAAATTTGTGGATATGTTTCAGGGACAGTTCATTTTATAGCACTTTTAGCATTTCAGTGATGGTCTGTTAGCAAAATGTGTCATTCACCTGCTCTTTTGGAGGTGGGAGAGCAAAGCTGTATTTCTGTTTTAGCACAAACAAGGATATGTTGCTATTGTAACTTTCCTTGTTTTGCATCCAACCTTGCTTTGTGTGTGACTGTAATTACCACACAATTCCCTTTTTTACATTTCAATATCTTTACTGTTTTATGTTTTTTTCCAGTGGGTGAAAGTGAAATATATGTTATGCGTTATATGGAAAAAATGACTTTTAGTTATGTGAAACTTATGTGCATAATCCTTTTGTTGTGTTTTAGGTCACCTAGGACTATGGCACACAGGTGTCCCAATTCCTGAAAACCATCCTTCAGTGACACTGAGAATCAGGTCATTGTGGAAGATTTTAGGCAACATGCTATCTTTCAGCTAGAGAGGGGACATGGAGATATGTCAGGTAGAATGCAAATTTGGCAGCAGTTAGTTGCTGATGTGAATGCAATAGGCAGCCACAGCATGACATATGATCAGGTGTGCTATAGGGCCACTGACATGACTTCGTCTACATGGAGGAGAGCAGCTGCAGTGGCCGATGATGGGATGTGTACCAGTGGGGGTCCTGCTACAGAGCCACCACTAAGAGCAAATGAAGAGTTCCTCTCCACTGTTAGGGATCCAGACAGCTCCCAGGAAATTACAGAACAGCATGTCCTTGACATTGATGCTACTGTTGCGGGGAGAACAAGTATGTCCCAGGAGGAGCTTCCAGGTAGGCTAATGTATCTCAATTGTTAAATATTCTTGTATAGTAAAATATTGACAGCAATACATAAGTTTTGTTTAACGATAATATTTTTGGAGGGGAGTTGTAGACTGATTACACATGGGCTTAGGTTGGACTTGTCATCCAAGGTCTTGTTAAAAGTATTGTTAATGGACATAAACGGGCAAAAAGTTTTAACCACTTACTTTACTGTTAATTGTGATGATGTTGTCCTTACCTTTTGCTTAACTTCTTCCAGGACCATCATCCCTGAAAAGCATAGCATCAACTGCACATGGTAAGCCAAATATCTTTTTTTGTCAGTAGTGATGAGCAGTTCAAATAATTTATATACTTTACCCATATGTGTGATGTGGGTGTCAGGACTGTTTTGTGTATCGCTGTACTCTCTGTAGTAATGGCATCACTGTTAGTTTGTTAGCATACATTTGAGTGTAGTAATGCAGCTATTAATTTCTTTCCTGTATTTGTTGCTTATTATCACAGGTGATCCTGACATTGGAAGTGTAGGACTTTTATGACCTGATGCCAGAGTATCGGCAGACTGCTAATGTTGGTGGCCAAACAGAGTCACAGACAAGGGGTGCAAAGGTTGAATCTGACATTGAGGTTGACATCCAGCCATGCCCTGTACTTACATCAGACACAGCCAGTAAGTCTATGCCAACCCATTTAAGTGAACCCTCAGATATTGGACAGGTGGGGTTACTGCAGCTTCAGTGCCTGTTGACTCTGGTCATAGACAAAGTGTGGGTGAGGTGCCTTGTAGGACGGTTGTTAGGGATGCTTGGAGGAGGCCTGCTGTCCATCTTCCACCTGATTCAGTTGTGTCTTCAACTGCCACTCGATGTATATTTAGGGCCATCATGGAGTCACAGGCACATTCCTATAGGTCCTCCAAACAAATGCTTAGGGTTGTAGATGTGGCACAGGCTGACATGAATGACTGCCTCTACTGTGTTGCCAATTCACTGGATCAGATGAATGACATGCTGGAACGGGAGGTGTCTGTGATAGAACATCTGCTGGGAGGGGCATGGCATCCTCGTGGCTGTAATTCAGACACATCCTCTGCTGTTAGCCAACATGGCTGTGCCCAATCACAGTCCCATAGTGGCACTACTTCCACTGCTTCATCTGCTTCATCAGTGGTTGAGGTGTCTACACCCAGATGTAGAAGGACATAGGGGTGTGGTCCTGGGCATCCTCTTGAAGGGAGATCATCCAGCACAGATCAGTTAGGTAGCAGCAGTGCATCTGACTGTGGGTGTGAAAGTGCCAGTGCAACTCCTGGCTGAGCCAGTTCTCATGGTCGAGTACAACAACAATGAACTGCCAGCTTTACCAAACACACGTCATACCTCTTCGACATACCAAGACGTAGAGCTAGCACAGAGCTTTGCTGTATTCATGCAGACACTCACATACCAATTTTATCTGGAGGACCCATTCAGACACACATGCAACAGTTACATGGTTCAGCCGTGAAGCTTAATGCTCATTTTGTCTCACTGACCATTGTTACTTTATCCAAATGTCTACTGCTTCTCTTTCTTACTCACATACACTTACCAACCTTTTGTGTCAGCCTAGACTTCCTGCCCACCCGCCACAACACCCTGTGCAAGTGATGATAACTGTGCCATATCTTTGTTTTCCATATTTTGGATTCAGGGATACATAACATTTGTGTCTGATGCTCAAGGTGCATAGTTGGCTTAGTGCTTAGTAAATCTGCATTTGTGATGTTGTTTTGCTAATTGCACCTTTAACATATTTTGGTCTTAGATAGTTGGACAGTTGATAGAATCAAACATTTTTTTGCATCAGTATTTTTAATGATGTTTTGAGGGTTGTGAAGTCTGAAACTGAAATGTGTCTCATTACTTTCCTATTTCTGTTTTTAATGATTTTCCAGTATGAACGTATGATGCTAAGCTGAAGACATTTGGTGACTATCAGTACTTTTGAGAGTTATGACTGTGTGAATCTTTAATGCCTGAGGCCTACTACTTGATAGAGGACTCATGTAGTCACATACGTCTCTGCTGTCACATGTTAAAGTAATTTCTGTACAAATCATCCACCTTTTACTTGCTTACATTATCAAGTAACAATATGCATGGATATCCTATTCATTCATATTATAACACAATACACTCCAGGTTCAATGCTTACCTTGTAAATCCAGCAGTTGCAACAGTTTTAGTTCAGGGCTGACTCTGTCTGATGCTAGCAGTACACAGCCATTACATGGGTAGGTAAAGGTTATGAGTGTTGCCTGGTATAAATGTTACTATATGTATGTGCATAGGATGAAGGTTTTAGCCCCTTAGGTGGTGAGTGAGTGTGCTATGCGTTGCCTCTTAGCTAATGTGAGGGCATATAGAGCATGCCTGCATCTGCCTACACCAACAGCAGCTGCTGGTTCCCCCTCTCCTCATCTGTATGTGGATGTGTTGACACTGCCATTGTTGGTGGGATGTGTGCCACTTCCCCTTGTTGATTCTGATGAAGTTGTTTTCTCAGGATAATGTGTAACATGGCACAGATGGTAAATATTTCAGTGCTTCTACATGTATTGTATTGCAGGGCTCCCCCAGATGTACCTAGGCACTGGAACCGTGACTTCAGCAGCCCAAACGCATGCTCTATGATATTTCTGGTTTGAGCATGTATCTCATTATGGCATTCTTCAGTGGGCATGTGTGCATTTCTGATGGGCATCAGTAGCCATGGTTCCAGTGCATAATCTACATCCCCCAGTAAATGACCTTGTGGGATATCCCCACTAGTGGGCATCTGATACAGTTGGGAGGTGTGCCAGATATGTGAGTCATGGTAACTGCCTGGGTTGCCAGCACATCGTTTCAAGATGATTCCCTTGGCATTCCACACAACTTGGCAGTTAATAGAGTGGAAGCACTTCCTATTTATGTTGTGTCTTCCCTAATCCCTGGTTGGTGCCTTAATTTGTACATGTGTGCAATCTATGGCACCCAGTACTTCAGGGTAATGTGCTACAGGGTAGAATTCCTGCATATTTGTGGCCCTATCCTCAACAGTATGGGGAAAATATATATGGTCATTGGCATGTTGGAGCATAGCATTCAGGAATTGATGAAGGATCCTGGATGCTGAAGCTTGCAACACCCCAAGCATGTCCCCTGTTGGTCTCTGAAAGGTTCCTGTAGCTCCAATTCTAAGTGCTACACATACCTTTGTCTCCACTAGTATGGGTTTCCCTTGGTTTGCCCTGGCTCTGAGTTGAGGATGTCAGAGGTTGCAGAGTTCCTGTAGCATGTCTCTATCCACCCTATAGCACTCTACAATTGCCACATCATGCAGATTGTGATAAGTTAAATGGGGTCTGAAAACTCTTCTTCTTCTTGGCCATTGTCTGTTAGCAGCAGCAGCAGCATGGACTTTAGCCTGTTACACATCCACACGAATTAAGCAACAGCAGCCCCTAACATTGTTTCTGTGTAGACTCCTTGTGATGCCCATGCCCTGGCCCAGCAATCAAGGAGCCTCAATCCTCACCACTAACACCAGAGAGGGCATCTCATATATGAGTAAAGGATAACAAATACACACAGTAAAGTGCAATTTCCCTTAGGAGCACACAGAGATCACAGCCAGTCCGGGGCTAGCCGCTACCTTGCTCCCCAGGTCCCCAATAAGACTCCCCACTGGCACAGCTATAGGGTCCAGATCTCAGCCTAGCTGGGCAAGCTAAAATCTCCAGCACCCTCTCTGTCCAACCAGTGCTTCATGTCCATGCCCAAGTAACTGACACACACACACACACACACACACACACACACACACACACACACACACACACACACACACACACACACAAACACACACGCACATTGAGATAAGAGTTTACACAACCACACAGACACTTTTGGGGAAGGCTGACAGACTATACGGTAGTACCCTGCCATCACCCAGCTAATAATTATCAGCTACTCAAAGGCCCTTAAAAGGGTGTCCAGTTATTACTGTGCAATATTATTATCAAATTGGTAGATGTGACTAAACAGTCAAGCTTATTTGGAGTGACTTGGACAGTAAACTCTATAAATATGCAATGTACTCTAGAGCTTAAAATGTCTCTACACAAATCAGCCACAGTTAAAAGGTTTTAAAATATTTAATAATAAATAATTAAAATCACAAGACAATGCTCTCTTCTACACAGTCAGTGCTAGTCAAAAGTCCAGAGATCACACAGAAATACTTAAAATAATTCAGTAGTACAGTTCTGACATCACAGAAAAACACTTAGTCTAATCTTTCTAGTTCTAGATATTTCTAAAAGAAAACACAAGTCTAAGATATCTTACATAAGACAACAGGCAGTGCTGAGAGTTGGATGATCCAGACAAACATGTTTAATGCCTTCTGATTCTCTCTGCTTAAATTGAAATTGCAGTTCTGATAAACATTACATCATTCTTTCACTTTCCTGGAGTTCCCAGGCTACACATTAACTGCATTTACATTCTTAACATCTCCCTTTTGTTATCTTGCAGCTGGTCAGGAACAGAGCAATAAAAATACATTTGCATGTTTAAATCTAGCAATTTAACTCTTGGTTAAAACAATAGAAATAATTTCTTCATGTAGCCTTTTTGGCACCACTGTCTACTTTAAAGGTCACCACATGCTTTACTTTGGACAGTAGAGTGCACTGTTGTCACATTTATTTCCAGTTCCACATGTTACAGTATTTCTTTACATTTAAGACAACAAGCCTGTAGTTTACATTCATATTTACAAATGACAGAATTATCTGCAAACTTCTATCTGGCTAGGCTGATAGGCTTCACACTCCTTTCCGTGTATCCCAGTAGGTTTTGAAATTCACAGGAAAAAACAGCACTGGGTCTACATGGTTGCTTTATAGCTTGTTGAATAGCTCCTACATCTTGGATTTGTTGACTAGCATGCAGTTCAGCTGCTCATGCTGTAATTAACATGCCACAATATTTACCTTGTTTGCGTGGCTCTGCACACCATGTAACACCACTTACTGAATCCAAAACAGGCACTATCGTGTGTGCATCGCGACATAGTGCACACACAGTGTAAACAGACCATGTAAGGTTTACTGAATCTGGTTGTATGACTTTATTTAACAACAAATGATCCTTTGTTCCATATGACTTGCTTTTATTACTCTTTTTTTCTATTGCTATGATTCAGTTTTCTTCTAAATGATTGTAAACTCTGTCAGCATCAATTCCAGTATGTAGTTTGCACATCTTGGTAAGTGTAGAACAGAGCGTGTGTTGTAACTTTAAGAAGCATTTCAAAGTGAAGGCATGTGCCTATACATAGAGAGCACATGCAGGCAGCAGTGCCATTTTTGAGAGAACAGCCAGAGTGTTAACGTGTTTGAGTGCCATAGTCAGTCTGTTTATATTTATTTAAGTTTAAGTTACTAAGCTTCAATCCTGCTGTGTTTGTATATAATAACACTGCTTGAACCAAACCCACAACTGTTGGTTTGTTTTATCCTGACCGGACAAGCGACATGGTGTCAGAACCAGGATAGACAGTGCAACTTCTTCTTCTTAATGGTGAATGTACATTGAGCAGGTTGGGTGATACAGTGTTCAAATGATTAAGAAAGGCCAGAAACAAACTTCACGTAACCAAAACCCGCATAAATGATTTATTGTGTAAAGAAAATGATACAAAGCATTCGCAAAGCACAAACACATTATTAATCAAAGGAGTAGCACAAAATGCATTATTAATGAAACAAAAGGCACAAAATGCATTACTGATTAAATGAAATATTCAAAACCATGATATTTGATAGAATTATTAGAAATACTTATGAGGGTGTTCAGAGTTACTTCCGATTTGCATAATGAGCATGTTAAAAGTAAAACAAGCACAAGAAAAGTATAATGAGCATGATAAGAGGTCAAATGGGCATAACAAATAAAATAAAAAGGCAAAATAAGCATAAAAAATCAAAGCAACTGCATGTTTTTTAGTAAATGATCATGTTTTGACATGAACTACTATTTTGCATTAACCAAAGCTATTCAAAGTATAACTAGAGTTGTTTGAAGTATTTCAGAGTGTGCAAAGCATTTGGAGTGTGTGCTTTATTACAGTGCAATTATTTTAAAGAGTTTACTGTGTGCAAAGTACAGTTATTTTGGAAAGTGCAGTCAGAACACAGTCATTTTGGAAAGTTTCTTGTGCTGTGTATATTTTATTCGCAAAGTGCAGTCATTTCAAAGCATTTCTTAGACTGTACAGAGTTATTTTGCAAAGTACAGCCATGTTGAGAAGCTTCTAGTGCTGTGTACAGTTCATTTGCAAAGTGCAGTCATTTTGAAGTGTTTCTTACACTAATAAGAAGTGATTTTGCAAAGTATATTGGTTTCAAAGTGTTCTTGTGCTACATTATTTTACAAAGTACAGTTATTTTGAAGAGTCTGTTGTGCTATTGGGCAAAATTACAAGTTCTGACATACATTTCTGGCATATATGTGTGTATGTTCATACATAATTCCAAGAGTCTTTATTACTGTGTGTTAATATGGCAGAGGCATTTCAAAGACCAGTCCACTTGTGTTTGATCATAATGTTGCAGAGAATTGGAGAGTATTTGAGCAGGAATATGATAATTTCATACAAGCAGCTTTTTCTGATAAAGATGCCTGTATGACGGCATTTGTTTTGTTTAATTTCACGGGGTCAGAAGCCATTGAGAGAGAGCATTCATTTGTGTATGCACCAGCAGTATATGGAAAATAAGGGGAAAACTGCTATATTGTTGTACAAGCTGAGTCAAGGGAGGACCCTAAGTGCTTGAAACATATATTTAGAGAAATGTGTAACCCCCAGACAAATGTTACATTGGAGAGGCACTTATTTTATACAAGAGACCAAAGGCCAGGAGAAACTTTTGCAGCTTACATTACTGACTTGAGAAACAAGGCTAAAACATGCAGATTTGGTGATTTGAAAGATGAGTTGATAAAAGACAGACTTGTATGTGGTGTTAATAATGCTGCAGTGAGAAAGATTTTGCTTCATGACAGTGATTTAATGTTGAGCAAAGCTATAGAGATTTGATAGATACACGAGCTTACAGAAAGGCACATAAATATGCTTCCAAGTGATCAGATCATGGTTTCAGCAGCTTCTACAGCAAATGTAAACAGCATGCAGCACATGGCCAGCAGAAACAGGCCAAAGCACAAGGAAGCTGCAGCCCTTGCAGGATTTCCAGCGAGAACCCGTAATTTTCCAGCAAGTTCTAAGATTAGCTCAGTAAAATGGACATGTTCAGTGCAGCATAAGGGTGAGTCAGCAAAACCCAAGTCAAGTATTATTGTTAACAGTCGTAACTGTGGTGCCAGTCATGAATCTAAAAGAAAACAGTGTTTAGCATTTGGCCAGCACTGCCACAAGTGTAAAAATGGAACCACTTTCAAATGTTTTGTAAATCAGGCAAGCCTCATTCATTTATTAAGAAAGGTCACTCAAAAAAGCAAGTTGATCATATAGAAATCTGCAACTCTACTTTCTATGTAGATGGTGTATCAGTGGTTAGTGAGAAGGTTAATGCAGTAGATTTGCTAGCAAAGAATGAAGTATTTTGTACTGTTCTGATCAATGGTAAATCCATGGAGCTCAAAGTAGACAATGTTATGTCAGCAGAAACATTTGCTAGGATAAGAGCTGGTAAACAACTGAATTTGGCCAGTTGTGTAAAGCTTGTTGCTTATGGAGGTGAAAAGATTCAAACCGAAGGCTCAGTAGTGCTTTCATGCTATTCAGCTGGGAACATTTGCAGCTTGCAATTTTATGTAGTCAGAACACTTGTACAGTCATTATTAGGTCTCAGGGACAGTATTAGAATGGAACTGCTTTCTTTTACCAAAGAAGTCCATCATGTAAGTACATGTCCTAGTTCCAGTTTCACCAATGCTATTTTCTCAGAGTATGCTGATATTTTTGAAGACAAGCTAGGCAAATTTTCAGTTGTGTACTCCATGAAATTATACCCAGAGGTCAGTATAATGGTCAGACCAGCAAGAAAAGTTCCAATAGCTATGCAGGACAAAGTCAAGGTCCAGTTAGATAAAATGGTTCAACAAGGTGTGATTTGTCCAATTACAGAACCAACTGAATGGGTATCTTCCATGGTGGTTGCTCATAAGAAAAGCTCAGATGAAATCAGAATATGTATTGACCCAAGAGACTTAAACAAGGCATTAAAGAGGCCCCACCAATCTATGTGTACAGTCAAGGAGGCTGCTATCCTTATGCCAAATGCCACTGTTTTTTCTGACTTAGATGCAAAGAGTGCATTTTGGCAAGTAATGCTTGATCACAAATCTTCATTACTGTCTACATTCAGTATCCCGTTCGGTAGATACAGATTTCTCAGAATGCCTTTTGGAATAAATTCTGCTAGTGAAGTCTTTCAGCATGCAATGGAGCAATTCTTTTGACTATCCATGTGCTATAATAGTAGATGATTTACTACCTGGAGGCAATGGAGAAACAGAGCATGACAGAACCCTCAGGAAAGTTCTGGACAGCGCACATGAAATGAATTTAAAGCTCAGTCCTCTGAAATGTAAATTCAGGCTACCAGAAGTTACTTATGTAGGTCATTTATTTACCAGTAAAGGGGTATGACCAGATCCTTCCAAACAAATAGCCATTCTTGAGATGCCAGCTCCAGACAATGTACAAGCCTTACAGCATTTCCTTGGTATGTTTAATTATTTGGGCAAGTTTATACCAGACTTCATTGAATTATCAGCACCTTTAAGAGAGTTGACATGCAAAAATGTTGTCTGGTCATGGTTGCAATAACACCAGAGAGCATTTAATGACCTGAAATAGAAAATTGCCAGTCCACCTACATTGAGATACTATGATGTGCACAAACCAGTAATTCTTTCCTGTGATGCTTCAAAGTTCGGTCTTGGTGCAGTTATTCTTCAAGAGGGTAGGTCAGTAGCCTATGCATCTAGAACCCTTACCCAAACTGAGATGCAGTATGCTCAGATTGAGAAAGAACTTTTGGCAATTGTGAAATTGTGTTCACATGTTCTAAGTTCCATGATTATATTTATGGCTAGGTTATCCAGATTGAGACTTATCATCAGTCTCTAGTCACTATTCTGAAGAAGGTTATGTAAACAGCTCCAGCAAGACTACAAAGAATGATGCTCAGATTACAAAAGTACAACTTCAAAATGGTCTATACAGAAGGCAAACTTCTTTATCTGGTTGATACCTTATCCAGATCACCCAGAAATACCACAGAAAAGCTTGAAGCAGAACATTTTGAGTTCAATGTCATGGAAGTGCATATTTTTTCTACCACAAGACTTGAATAGCTAAGAGATCATACAAAGACTGATCCAGTTTTGCAAAAGCTCAACCACTTCATCAATATTGGATGGCCATGCAAGCAATTTTGTGTACCAACAGAACTGCAACCTTATTTTCCTTAGAGAGAAGAGATGTTGATGGAAGATGGTATCATTTTCAAAGATCCTAAAATTGTCGCTCCTACTTCCTTCCAACATGAGTACATCCAGATTTTGCATCGTGGCCACCCAAGTTCTGAAGCTACCAAAAGAAGGGTGAGAGGACTACTATTTTGGCCTTCTCTGTCAAAAGACAGTGATAAAGTGCTTTTATCTTGTTCAGTATGCAATAGTACTAAACCACATTTGTAAAAAGAGCTGCTTCAGCTAAGCCAGATTCCTGAACTACCTTGGTCAACAGTAGCCACTGCCTTATTTGAGTGGAACAGTCAGCATTACTTACTATTGGTAGACTCTTATTCGAACTGGTTTGAGATTGATCTGCTACCTAACGTAATGCCCTGTATTGATATTACTAAGTTGAAATATTGCTTCTCAGTCCATGGTAGCCCACAGAAAGTTATTTTTGACAACTGTGCCCAGTTTGCCAGTTAAGTTTTTCAGAAATTTGCAAAATAATGGTACTTTATCCATATTACTAGCAGTCTGGAATACCCACAGTCAAACAGACTGGCTGAGCATGCAGTACAAAGTGCAAAGCAATTACTAGACAGGATAAAGCATGACAATACCGACATCTTCTTGAATTTGCTTAATCTCAGAAATATACCCTGTGACAACTTACTAGGGTCACCTGCTCAGAGACTTCTATCTAGGCAAACCAGAACAACCTTGCCTATCAGTTCCAGTTTGTTGGTGCCTAATGCTAAAAACACCAGAGCAATTAGAGCCCAACTATTTAAAAAGCATTCCTTTCAGAAGTCCAGCTATAATAAAATGAGCAGATTTCTTCGACCATTGAATAGGTTCATAGGTTCATAGGTTGGTACTAGGCTATCAGCCCTAGGGCCTATACAAGCCTAGCCATAACAATTCCCTGGCTATTTCTTCCCACACTATTTACTTCCCTGGACCCCTGTCTAACAGGACGACTGACATGATCCCCGGGTTGAATTTCCTTTCTCCCATCCAATCGTCAAGGTTCCTTTTGAAGAGGGCCAAAGAGGCACTCTGCTTGACATGTATGGGCAATCTATTCCAGAGTCTGGGGAGTCTCTGGGTCAGGAACCTATCCTTCCAGCATGTTTTGTTTATTGTGATGACAAGGTTTAGATCCCTGGAGCATGTGGCTCTGAGGGACTGGGATTTCTTTAAGTGTAGTATGTCCAACAGCTCTGGGTTTGACATGGCCTTGTATGTTAAGCAGAGATTGCCTCGGAGTAGATGATATGCGACAGAGTATAGCTGGAGTTTTTAAGGCGGTCAACGTACAGCATCTGCTTTAGGTCTGTGATTCGTTTAGTGAGGTATTTCTGTGGCCTTTCCAGTTGTTGCAGATGTCTTGAGAGGTACATACCAAATGGGGCATTGTATTCTATAATGGGTCTAATGAGGGATGAGTACAGTGGGACAATGACCTCCTTTTTTCTGGATGAAAAGCCCTTAGTGATGAGGTGTGCCACATAGAAGGATTTCCTGACTGTTGTGGCAATGTGGTTATCGAAGGTGAGACCACTGTCCACCTGTGTCCCTAAGTCTCTTATCACATTTTCGGTGTTTAGTGTACTGCCACCTATATGGTAATTCATGGATACATGTTTTTTCCCAAAGGGGATAACTATACATTTCTTGGCATTGAGCTTGAGCCCATGGCTCTGACACCAAGCATCTGTTTCTGTAAGGCCCTTTTGTAGAGTATCCACATCATTTGCGGATTCAATAATGGCTCCCAGTTTGCAGAATGAAGGAGAGATAGTAAGGATGCAAACGGCAAAAGGTTTTGACCAAGTTGGATAAGTGAGAGGTATATGTGCCAAGCCGAGATCCTACTTAGTGGAATCTGAGGGTATAAAATACAGAAGAAATCATAAATATCTTCTATCAATGTTTGAATCGATATCACAGCATTGTACTTGTGATAGAGACTCTAGATCTCAGAGCAACTCAGACGATGTTCTTATTGAAGGACATGTCTCATTACCTGTTCCTACTCCTTATGATGTCCCAGATGTCCCTGAAGCTGAACATTCATTAAAGACAGTTCCTGTTGCTAAACCCAGTTCTAATTTTTATGTCACACGATCTGGTCGTATTTCTAGACCTAGTGCAAAATACACAGCAACCTGGACATGATTGTTTTATTTGTATTCAGTTGCGTGTGATTGCATGTCAAAGAATCATTTCTGTACTATTGCATGTCAATGAAAGTTGCCATTTTCAGTGTAAGACTCATTTCTCAATGAGGGAGGATGTAAAACAGAGCATTGATGTAACTTTAAGAAGCATTTCAAAGTGAGGGTACGTGCATATAAATAGAGAGCATGTGCAGGCAACTGTGCCATTTTGAGAGAACAGCCACAGTGTTAACACGTATGAGTGCAGTAGTCTATCTGTTTATAAGTTTATTTAAGTTTAAGTTACTAAGCCTCAAGGATGTGTTTGTATATAATAAAGCTGTTTTTTATCCTGACTGGATGAGTGATAAGGGAGGGGGTTGTTGAGCCCACATCCTAACTGTTAGTCATTGCCTGAGGTGTATTTCACTGCTGTAATTCCAATACAGACTGCATTTCTGTGAAATGCTGGAAAGCTGATAGATTTGCTGTGAGCTGCAGAGTTGGAATCTATTCCAAACTGGTAAGTACACTTTTTGCAACTTAATTTGCACTGTGCTGTATTTATACACTTGCCTATTATTTATAGTGGTGCTGTATTGTTTCTGTCTCTTGTTGTCTCCACTGTGTTTCTTCCATCCACTCTCCCTGTTCTTGTTTTGGTGTTAATCTTGGTGGCTTTGAAACTGCCCGCCCCTCTTGTAAGTTTGTATTTGGATACTCCTACTGGACCTATCTCATTTTCTCGCTCAACTGAGTGCAGTAAGATCATATTCTGATTTCAGGCACTCCTACTGTGTGCAAAGAGAGCATTTGAGAAGGACAACTCCTGTAGACTCTTAATCCTGCAGTGTTCCCTCCCTAAAAAAAAAAAAAATATATATATATATATATATATATATATATATATATATATATATATATATTCAGCTGCTCTTACTGTAACTGTCTTAGTTGCTGTTCTGTGTGCTATTTGTTCAGTTGTTTTTACTCTGCACTTATTATTGCTTGTTAGTAGCCTTCTAATTTAATGCCATCTGCACTTGTTTTTTAGTCATTTGTTAATTTAATTGCATTTAATTAAACTGTATTTGCCGTAATATCGATACACATGTGCTAGCCTGCACTGCATTTTAATTGTATTTACTGCTGTTTTAGCTGCTTTTCTGTAAAAAAAAAAAATGTCTAGCTTGTTTCCTAGCTTTCCTGTAACTTGTCTAGTCCAGATACAGACTTGCTGTATCCAGGACTGTTTGTAAGCTCCTGAGCCCCCCCAAGCATTTCTGTGTTGGAGGGAATCCTTCTAGCTTATCAGTGGGAGTGATAAGCACTAGGTAGCCTATCTACCACAGGAGGAGAGGTTTCTGGCCCAGAAATTATAGTTTATTGACTGTTTGGGAAGCTCTTCCATCTCTTTCAACTTTCTGATTCAAAAGCCTGTGTTTGTGCTTGTTTCCTGCCTTTCCTGTTACTAGCCTAGTCCAGGTACAGATTTGCTGTATCCAGGACTCTTTGTAAGCTTCTGAGCCCTGCCCAAGCCTTTCTGTGTTGGAGGGAAGCCTTGTAGCTTATCAGTGGGAGTGGTAAGCATCAGGTAGCCTGTCTATCATGGGAGGAGTGGGCTTTGGTCCATAAATTGTAGTTTATTGGCTGTTTAGGCAGTTTTCCATCTCTTTCAACTTGCTGGCTTAAAAGCCTGCGTTTGCGCTTGTTCCCCACCTTTCCTGTAATTAGTCTAGTCCAGGTACAGATTTGCTGTATCCAGGACTCTTTGTAAGCTTCTGAGCCCCCCAAGCCTTTTTGTGTTGGAGGGAAGCCTTCTAGCTTATCAGTGGGAGTGGTAAGCATTAGGTAGCCTATCTACCACAAGAGGAGTGGTTCCTGGCCCAGAAATTGTAGCTACTGGCCATTTGGGCAGGGTTTTCCCATCTCTTTCAACTTTCTGGTTTAAAAGCCACACTTGTGCTTGTTTCCCACCTTTCCTGTTACTAGCCTAGTCCAGATACAGAGTTGCTGTATCCAGGACTGTTGGTAAGCTAATGAGCCCTGCAAGCCTTTCTGTGTTGGAGGGAAGCCTTCTAGCTTATCAGAGGGAGTGGTAAGCACTAGATAGCCTATCTACTACAAAAGGAGTGGTTCTGGCCCAGAAATTGGAGTTTATTGGCCGTTTGGGCATTTTTTTCCATCTCTCTCAACTTTCTGGTTTTAAATCCCATGTTTGCGCTTGATCCCCACCTTTCCCGTAACTAGTCTAGTCCAGGTACAGATTTGCTGTATCCAGGACTGTTTGTAAGCTTCTGAGCCCCCCAAGCCTTTGTGTTAGAGTGCAGCCTTCTAGTGCAGCCTTCTAGCTTATCAGTGGGAGTGGTAAGTACTAGGTAGCCTGTCTACCACAAGAGGAGTGGTTCTTGGCCCAGGAATTGTAGTTTATTGATCATTCAGGAAGTTGTCCATCTCTTTCAACTTTCTGGTTTAAAAGACCACATCTGCGCTTGTTTCCTATCTTTCCTGTAACTAACCTACTGGAAACCACTAGAAAGCCTTAAACTGATACAAGCCTTCTAGCTTAAAAGAAAGACTTTAGAGTGATTATCAGTTTTCTGTATTTTCTTGCTGTACTTAACTGTTTTCCGCCTAAACGCTGATTTTCCAGCACTTATTGTGATTTAAAAGCTTGTTTTTTTCACATATTGTACTTATTTGACTGCCTGCACTTTTAAAAAGTTGTTTTTTGTTTAAATAAATTGTTTAACTGTTGTAGGCTACACACTAAAGTGCGATAGCTTTTTCTGATCGCTTGTAGTCATTTAAAGCTGCTTTAAGTGTACTTTTTACTGTTTTTGCCTTATCTTTTCAAAAAAAAAAAAAACAAAACAAAAAAAAATTTCTTGTTTCCCACCTTTCTAAGCTAGTATAGTCCAGTTTTCAGGCTAGTGCTGAATTCAGGGCTGTGTTACAAGTTTCTCTGTTCACCTGTGAGAGAGGGGAACTTTGAGCAGCCATCTGTCTCTGGAGGAGTGGTTCCAGCCCAGAAGTTAGTATTTTAAAAACCGTGTTTGCACGGTTTTGTGTGCCGGGCAGCACCGGTTAACTAGGGTTAAATTATTCCCAGCTCCACTAAGTCTCCTCTTCAGTTTTTCACTTGAAACTAGTCTAACTCTCAACCTAAGCACTCAAAAAGCATCCTACAGTCCAGCACTTGCTCAGAACTAATAGCAAACACTAATATACCCCGACATTTGACTGCCCAGCAGGGCAAGGCTCTTTATCCACCCCTCACCAACCAAGCGACTAAGCAGCTCATCCTACTATTCAGGCATGACCAAAGGGCAACTTCAGGTGTACTCTCCAGTCCAGCTGGTGAATCTGTATATCCTGAGGCAATGTTACAACTGCCTCATGTACACAGACGGCCCTCTCCTCCTACCACAAAACACTAACATATGCGAGAGATGCAATTATACAGCCAAACTGGAGGCTAAGGTCTCTCCACCCAAGACTGGAACAGACAGTCATGAGGAGAAGGTTAACACTTTCACCACAACTCCAGCCTCACATAGACCTACTAAATCAGCACTGGCAAAAAATACACATAAATACACAAAATCATACTCGGAGGCTCTAAATAAAAATCTGCAAAAGCATCAGAGAGCTCCAAAGCAGACACCCACAAAACCTGCACCTCCCTTCACAAACCAGACAACACATAAAACACAAAGTCAACGTGCCGCACAATCACAGCCCTTAAGGCAAAATAACATACCTAACACACTAGTAATAGGTGACTCAATAGTCAGGCACACTGACGCCCCACTCATTAGGCTGGACAAGGAGAAGGTTACTGTTAGCTGCCTGTCGGGAGCCAGAATCCGCCATATAACACAAGCACTCAGGTCACTCCAGAACAAGTACAAATATGACTCTGCCATTGTTCATGTTGGTGTGAATGACCTGAGACGTACCTCCCTGGACTACATGAAAAGAGACATGGAAGAGCTCTCTGATCATGTAGCCCAGGCAGGTATGACCCTGACCCTGAGTACCATCCTGCCCTCACCAAGAATCATACCTCAGTATAAAGAAAAAATGATCAATTTCAACAATTGACTAAGCTTCTGGTGTCATTCAAAGGGGATCCAGTGTCTGTCAGCCTGGGATGACATGCTTGACAAGCCACGTTGCTTCACAAGAGACGGCTTGCACCTGTCACCCCTTGGCTTTCAAATACTGACCAAGGCTCTTGCTGCCCCCATAGTGCCTTTTTTAGGCAAGGCTCAAAATTCAAACCCACCTCCGTAAACAGCACAAGTAAAAAAATGAGGGTTATGCTACTCAACGCCAGGAGTTTAAATCTCAAAATGCATGCGCTCAAAGCACTCCTAATTATGGAGAATGTTGACATCTGTGCAGTAACTGAAACCCTGTTTAAGGCTCCAGAGAGCACTCCAGCACTACTGGGCTACAACTCATGCCACACATTTCGGCCACAGAACAAGGACCAAAATACAAAAGGAGGGGGTGTATCCATATTCATCAAGGATACCCACACCTCCAGGTTAGTGACGCAGCATGATATCTCTGAGATCATCCATGTGCAACTAATATCAGGCAAATTTGCAATGCAAATTGTGGCCTGCTACAGATCATCCTCCATGACCCAGGACCACCACTCCACCTTTCTGGAGACACTGGAAAACATGAAGGTCCTACCAAACACCCTGATATTGGGCGATTTCATTTACTCTACCATTAACTGGGAAAACTACTTGAGTACAAACTCCCAGGCTCAGCGCTTCCTGGAATTTATCAACTCAAATGCCCTGGATCAGCTGGTAAACTCCCTTATCAGAGGCCACAACATATTGGACCTGGTCATCACCAACATGGGTGACAGGTGTTCCGTACCGGAGGTCAACCCGTCACTGGTTAGATCAGACCATAAACTAATCACCCTGGATGTCCACACCCCACCACCACCCCCAACTAAGGAAAGCACAGTGAAAAACCTTTCTAAAATAAACTTCACCTTACTTAAGGCAGAGGTGGTAAGTTTCACAGCACCCACCCTAAAGGATAACGCTGCCCAAGATGCAGAATCCTTTACAATTGCACTCTATGAGCACCTACAAGGATGCATGGATCGTGCCATCCCTAGCAAAACCAAGACTCACTCCCCTAAGAGAAGGAATCCAGTCTGGTGGACCCCAGCCATAAACAGGTTATACAACAAAAGGAGGAAACTACTTCAGAAAAAAAGCAAATCCCAAGAAGGAAAGACATCCCGGATCAGTATCAGTAAGAAACTAAGGTCCCTCATAAAATCATCCAAGGCTAAATTTGAAAGAAAAATAGCCAAGGATTCGAAAGATAACCACAACGCCTTCTTTAGCTATGTCAAGAATCTAAGTAGCAACTTGCAGATATGCTCTGAGCTAGTGCAAAATAACACAAAATATACTGAACCTACTGATATTGCCAATATCCTGGCAGATAGATTCAGTGCAAACTTCACCTCCCTCTCACCTTCAAAAGGGCCCACAACAATACCAGAAAAGTGTAGTGTCCCAGAAATCACAGAAGCACAGGTGAAAACAGCCCTTTCAAAAGCCAGAAACACAGCATCAATGGGGCCAGATGGTGTCCCAGGCTGCGTCTTGCACGAACTACAGAACAAACTAACTGCCCACCTAAACACGCTGTTCAACCTCAGTCTCTCCACAGGCTACATGCCCATAGAATGGTGCACAGCAATGGTTATTCCACTCCACAAAGGAGGGGCCACAACTGACCCTGGTAACTATCACCCCATAAGCCTGACTAGCCTGGTCTGCAAGGCTATGGAGCGCATCATCATGGAACTCATTAACAAAGACATTGGGAACCTCCAAACACTTGACCCGACCCAGTTCGGCTTTGTTAAGGACAGATCATGCCTACTAAACCTGGTTGACTTCTTCGAGACAGTCACCAAGGCCATAGACAAAAGGAAAGGTGGTTCACACAGCCTACCTTGATCTCGCCAAGGTGTTCGACACCATTCCTCACTCATGTATTATAGAAAAACTCACCAGCCTGAACATAATCCCCTACATCACAAGATGGGTTGCCAACTGGCTTACAGACAAAACTCACACGTTAAGAATAGTGGGCTCCAGGTCCGACTCTAAACCAGTCACAAGTGGTGTCCCGCAAGGCTCGGTTCTGGGACCCCTTCTGTTCATCATATATTTCTGAGAAGTACAGGCAAACACAGGAGGACTATGGCGAACCAAGTTCAACGATGACTGCAAACTGGGAGCCATAACTGACTCTCCGGCTGACATGGACATCCTTCAAAAAGGCCTTACTGAGACAGACACCTGGTGTCAAAATCATGGCCTCAAGCTAAATGCCAAAAAATGCATAGTCATCCCATTTGGGAAAAACAAAACACCCACGAATTGCCACATAGGCGGAAGCCCCCTTAATACAGAAGAGGTAATAAGAGATCTGGGAACCCAGGTAGATAGTAATCTCTCCTTTGACAATCATATTGCCGAAGTAGTTAGGAAATCCTTCTATGTGGCCCATCTAATTACTAAGGGGTTTGCATCTATAAATAAAGAGGCTATAGTGCCCCTCTACTCATCACTCATCAGACCCATCATAGAGTACAATGCCCCATTTGGTATGTACCTCACAAGATACTTCCAACAGCTGGAAGGACCACAAAAGCACCTCACTAAGAGGATTACTGGCCTCAAACATATGTCCTATGCAGCCCAACTGAAAAAACTCCGGCTGTACACAGTGGCATATCGCTTACTCACAGGTGATCACTGCCTGACTTACAAAGCCATGTCCAACTCAGAATTGATGGACATGCTCCACCTAAAGAAATCCAAGTCACTGCGAGCCACGCGCTCTAGTGAGCTAAACCTCACCACAACAAAAAATAGAGCATGCTGGAGGGATAGATTCCTGTCACAGAGACTCCCCATGCTTTGGAACAAAATTCCTAACTACATTAGGCAGAGCCCCTCACTAACACTCTTCAAGAGAAGCCTTGACGAGTGGATGGGTAAAATACACCCCTGGAATCACTTCATTGGCTCTGCTTGACAGAGGCTCAGTTAATTAATCAATGGGGTGGTGAAAGCCGACACACTCTGGCTAGGCTTATAAATGCCCTCAGGCAGATAGCCTAGTATAAACCTATGAAACTTCACAATT
This sequence comes from Protopterus annectens, assembly GCF_019279795.1. Taxonomy (NCBI): domain Eukaryota; kingdom Metazoa; phylum Chordata; order Ceratodontiformes; family Protopteridae; genus Protopterus; species Protopterus annectens. The sequence continues at coordinate 84,350,409 of NC_056726.1, read as the reverse complement.
ATACTCAATATAATGTACCTAGTTTTTGATGATTTTTTTTTTTATGATGTGATTTCTGGTGGCTGAATTTTCAGCTGGTCAGGTATGGTGACACCTAATAATTTTGTGAGGTTTACTTGTTCTGTTATGGTATTGTTGGCAGAGATGATGGTGGGTAGTGTTGTTTTGGTAGCGATGCATTTCGGGGTGAAGAGCAGTAATTTATCCATTTATTTATTTATTTATTTTTAGAGTGTAGAAGAAGTAGTGAATTATCGAGCCATGTTTCACTCGATAAGAAGGATTATTGTATAAGGTCTTGGAGTTTTGAGAGAGATTCAACAATAGAGATTAGGGTGGAGTCATCAACATACTGAATTAAGGTGGCATTTTTGGTAACAGTGTATAGGCCTTTAATGAACATGTTGCACAGTATGAGGCCAAATGTAAATCTTTGTGGGGCACCAATAGTTACAGGCCGGAAGGTAGAGAAATTATTTTTCTATTTTACTGCTTGTGCTGTGTTTGAGAGGTAACTATGGAATCATTTCTGAGAAGAGTTGGTGAATCCTAAGGATGAAGGCTTTATAAGTGTTTCTGGTGAGAAGCTAGTGGAGACTAGGCTTCCAGCATGTTTGTGGGTGTTGTAAGTATTAGCAAAATTCAGCAAAGCAGTAGTTGTGCCTTGATGAGGATGGAAGCTATTTTGGGTTGAAGACAGAAGTTGGTTATCTACTAGATAGTTTATAAGTTGCTTATGAATTCATTTTCTGATATTTTTGATAGGACAGAGAAAATGGAAATCAGCCTATATTTTGAAAGATCTGTATTAATTTTCAGCCTTGCACAGGGGAATAATAAATGTTTTTTTTTCAATCCTGAGGTGACTGTTTTCAGATATGGCTTAGTTTATCAGACTTGAAACTAGATATGCAATAGCCTCGGTTGCTATTTTCATATATTTGCCAGGTTAATTATCAGGAGCAGTAGTAGTAGACTTTAATATTTGGAGGTGTTTTTGTGATGGTATTTGTCAGAATTGGTTAGAAAAAGAAATGTTGAAGCAGATTATTTGATTGAATATGGACCTAAAGAGCTCGATTAATCACATGGTTGGTAAATGACTGTAGTATCTAACATAAAAAAGATATCATGCAGTGTTGTCTGTCCTTACAGGAGCACTCAGTTCTCTTCTAGCCTATCAGTCTGCTCAGTATCACATACAACATACAAATGTGAAGCATTCCGTCTGCCCAAAATCATAGACTTCAAACAGACTCACTGTTGTCAATCTTCTCAATGTCCTATTCTACGTATAGAGTTATATTTGTCTGTCTGCTTGGTGTCACAAACCACATTCCAATTCATAGCTGTCAGTTTGCTCAGCATCATATACTATATCAAACTCATAGCTGTCAGTCTCCTCACCATCACATATTGCATACTGATGTATAGCTGTTTGTCTGTTTGCTTAACATCACATATTGCATACCAATTTGTGGCTGACATTGTGATCAATGTCTTATACTACATACTGATTCATAGCTGTCAGTAGGCTCAGTGTCACATCTAAATACACATTTGTAGCTGTCAGTCTACTCAGTATCATGTATTTATTTTATTTGTTAACCGAGGATGAATGCTGATACTCAGTCCAGGAGAATAGTTTGGTTAATTAATTGATTTGTTCAAAATCCCACAGTTAGGAAAATGGAGGCTGAGAAATCATAGAGTGTGTCCACAGGAACCAGCTTGTTAGCCCATAATTTTAATCCTTTGCACTAACTGCTAGACTAATCCTCTCGAATAACATCCAGACTTGACTACACTACATATAGATTTCCAGCGGTCAGTTTAAACACTTACACATATATTGTAAAACCTGATATCTGCAGGAAGTATCATTCTGTGCTTTAGAACAAAATCTTCTTCCAACAGACCCCCCTCCAAATTTCTTGGGCATCAACATTTACACCAGATTGGTCCTGTTATAGTCTTAACTAATGTCACTTGTAAATGGCTCACAATAAAGTCTTCTCCATAATTGTCAACCATTAAGGCTTCCTCGGGTACTTATCTTCTCTGCTCTGCTATTACTTGTTAACTTGTAGTCATCTTCTCCAGAGGACCTGTCAAGGAGATTCATTTTTATTTCTTACAAGTGGTATCCAAGATAAATCATACTAATAGTTCTATTTCATAGCTGTCTGTACCTATTATTTTCTACAGGAGAATTTTTTTGAGTTTTTAATGATAACCTAGCATGTAAGGTATAACTATTTATGTATCTTCACAGTTTTAGCTATGTTAATTTAAAGCTGCTCTCTCTCTGAATGCTTGTTGAGTGCATAATAATCTTTTTTACAATGAAATGAGACATAAACTTTGAAAATAAATGTATTCAAATGTATTTATCCTAAAGGAAAGACAGAAAAATAAAAACATCATATTTTATGTATAGCCTATAATTAACCTGAGACTTGTTTGTAGTTCCTTTTATCTAGTGTTACGTTTCATAATTCATTCCAGTAAATAACTGAACCAATCACTTTTTATATTATTTAAATTTTTTATTTTATTTGTTTTATTTTTATTTGTTAACTTGACTATTTTCAGACTTTATCAGTAAGTACAGACATATGATATTGTGCATTGATGTATTCAATATGATTCTAAAGTCAGTAGGAAATAAAATACTTCACTATTAGGAATGTTTACAAAGAACATTTCCATCACTGTCAAACATCACATTGTACACAATAAGTGGCTATTTTTTGTGGTCTGGGAAATGTGTGGAAAAGAAACACATTATTGTTTCAGTGGAATAATGAGTAGTGTTGTCATTTCACAGCCCTTGCCTCCAAGTCTGAGTACTTGTCTGGCTCCATCTGTGTAGAGTCTGCATGTCAACCCTGTCTCTGTGTGGGTTTTATTCACATTCTTTTGTTTTATTTAACACCCCAAAGACATGCCATAAGTGAACTGATGTTCTTCCAATTTACATATAGAAAACATGATTTTGTGTGTGTGTGTGTGTGTGTGTGTGTGTGTGTGTGTGTGTGTGTGTGTGTGTGTGTGTGTGTGTGTGTGTGTGTGTGTGTGTCCCAGTAGGTTTTGGAATTCACAGGAAAAACCAGCACTGAGTCTACACGGTTGCTTTATACTGTTGTGTGTGTGTGTGTGTAAGCCTATATCTTGTGATAGATCTAGCTTATTTGAGCAGTGCTAGTGTGTGTGTGTAAAAATAATACTGGCAGGCACATACATAAATTTCCTAAGTAGTAAAAAAATAAGGCATTAAATGTATCACATAATATCTAGAAGCTCAAAACTTTTGGGGGCCATCATTTCTGGCTGTATAAGTGGCTTAGTAGGGTCCACAGTTGTGGGCTCCACCTAATTTAAAACTGACCTTGCTCAGAGGTGGGCACAGAGATTGCTACAGTTTATGCAGCGGTTATGGATACTGTGGTCATTATTTCTTTAATTTTCCTCATAGTCAAACTTCAGAGGTGTGTAAAACAAACACCAACAAACCAGGAACCTGATTAAAAAGGCAGTACAGCAGAAGAAGACAAAATCAAATAAACCAATACTGGAAAATGCAGCTCAGTCAAACAAGTTGAATCAAGATAAAACCATTTATTGTAAGTGCTTTCATTTATAACAATCTCCAAACTTCCTCAGGCAAAAGTATTTTAAAAAAACACATACTCAATTTATACATGACATCAGCAAATTCAAAACTTTTAGACCAATGAAACACTAGAATAATGTCACTAAGCATTTTAACCATTTTTATGCTGGAAAAATATATGTATATACATGCATATGTATCTCTCTGCTGTTACAACCTTTACCTAAACTGACAGGAATATTACCTTTAACTTTAGTAAACTGGAAATGGAAATTGCATCATTTAAACCAGTGGGAAAGCTTGCATTTAAAAACACTTGCCACCAGGTTTCCTTTTGTTCTAAAAATACTTTCCAGAGACACCCCCTAGAATCCCTTTTAACCTGATGCATCACTACAAATTTAAAAACGTGATCTGAAAATATCTTAAGATGTCTAAATAGTGCTTTGGATTCTTTCCTGGTTGAAACCTCATAATAATGTTCATAAATTCTTTGGGCTAGTTTGCGCTGGGTTTTACCCACATAGAAAGGAGGACACTGTAAGCAAAAAGCAATATAAACCACAGCCTGTGTGTGGCAGTTGTACCTTCCCCTTATAGAAATTGTCTTGTTAGCTAATTTAATTTGTGAACCAGAGAATACATGACAACACTGATTACACATACCACATGGGGTCATTTTACCACTTTCACTAAGCTGTTTCTCTCTTTCTAAAAAGTTTTTTATATTAGGACCCCTACTATATACAATATTTGCTCCAATAACTCCAACATATCAACATATGTTTTAATGATGTTCCAATTTTTATTTAGTATGTCACAAATAATATAGCTGTTACTACTATAGGTGGTAACAAAAGGACAAACCAGACTCTTGGAATTGTTCACATTCAGCAGACTGTTACTAACCATTTCCCCTTGTTCATTACCATCTCCAGATTTGCTGACATTTGCAATAAAATACTGGTTGTAATCAGAGACCATACCTTTTATCAGACATAGACACAATGATGTTACTGGATAATAATGGAACATATACACCGCTCTTCCATTTATTAATAACTTCCTCCTGCACTCTGGACACAACATGGTGAGGGTACACCCTATTCAAAAATAGGTTGGCAATATAAGCACACTCATTCACAAAATCACTCTGTTCAGATACCATATGTGCTGCCCTCACCATCTGTCTCTTAACTACACCCCGCTTAACATGTAAGGGGTGACTGCTAGAAAAATGCAGGTATTTGTTGGAAAAGGTAGTCTTTCTGTGTATGGTAGACCTTAGTCCTGTTTTGGTCTCATACTTGGAAATTAACACATCTAGATAAACTATCTGGTCTGGAATGATAGTATGGGTAAATTTTAAAAATTCAGTTGTCTGATTGATATACTCAATAAATTCAGCCACAATGGCCATGGGCCCCTTCCATGATATAAAAAGATCATCCAAATATCGGACATGCAAATAAATATGCTGAAAATAAGGGCTAGGATATAAATACCATCTTTCTCACCAAGCCATGACAATGTTGGCAAAAAGGGGCCACAAGCAGACCCCATTGCCACACCTTTGAGTTGCTCAAACATGTGTCTATCAAAATATATATAGTTATGACTTAGTACTAGCTCCATAAATTGACAATATGTATTTATTTTGTCTAGGCTAAGACTAAATTCCTCAAATAAATATAAGTAAAACTATTCCATACCTGTTCCATGTGGAATGCAACTAAATAAATCTTTCACATCAATGGTTATAAAAAATCCATGTTGGAATGGTAAAATCCCATTATATAAAGTTAGGAAATGCCAAGAATCCAGACAAGTATGAGGGATTTTTAACACATGAGGCTTCAACTGTTTGTCCAAGAAATGAGCAATATAACTAGTCGTGGACCATCCCGAGTCCACTATTGGTCGTAATGGGGGGGGGTCATTGAGGTCCTTATGAATTTTTGGTACACCAAAAATGCCAGGGATCCTAGGACTCTCTGTGGACATATAGTTGTATTCAGTAACAGAAATCTGATCTTGTGTTAACATATCAAGCAATTCCCAATCAATTCTTTGATATGCTACATGCACTTCATTGAGAGAAATGTTCCTATAAGTTTTGGCATACAAAAGTTGAAACATTCTTTGCACATAATCATCTTGGTGCATTATTACCAAACCTCCCCCTTTATCTGGTTGCCTGTATCTCAAATCACTGTAGGTTTTTAAATCATTTATTAAAAATCTTTTTTCAGTGGACATATTGTCCTGTCACTTACTGTGTTCCAGATAATACCTGAAATCAGTTTCACATGCGTTCTCAAACATTTTTAAAACACTATTCGTGTCAAGAGTATAAGTACTAGGAATGCGTATAACACAATTGTCCACTGGTACATTGCCCCCCCCCCCAATATGACACGCAAATTTAAATTGCAAACATACATTTTAAAATCATACAACAGCTGCACCATATCCACTTGTTTACTAGGGACAAAAGTATGTCCTTTACTAAAAAAAATCAGCATGAAATGAAATCAACTCTACAGAGCTACAATTAAGCTATAATTAAGATTTTATAAGATGGGTCCCAATATAAAAAAACTTTTTAGAAAGAGAGAAACAGCTTAATGATAGTGATAAATTGACCCCATGTGGTATGTTTAATCAGTGTTGTCATGTATTCTTTGGTTCACAAATTAAAGTAGCTAACAAGACAATTTCTATAAGGGGAAGGTACAGCTGCCCCACGCAGGCTGTGGTTTACATTGCATTTTGCTTACAGTGTCCTGCTGTCTATGTGGGTAAAACCCAGCGCAAACTAGCTCAAAGAATTTATGAGCATTTTTATGAGATTTCAACCAAGAAGAATCCAGTGCACTATTTAAATATCTTAAGATATTTTCAGATCATGTTTTTAAATTTGTAGTGATGCATCAGGTTAAAAGGGATTCTAGGGGGAGTCCCTGGAAAGTATTTTTAGAGCAAAAGGAAATCTGGTGGCAAGTGTTTTTAAATGCAAGCTTTCCCCTTGGTTTAAATAGGTTCATAGGTGTGTACTAAACTAATGACCTCGGACCCTTTACAAGCCTAGCCCATAGTATTATCCTGTTATCATGCCACCTGACTTTAGTTCCCAGTGCCTCTGTCAAATAAAGCCACTGGAGTGATCCCTAGGGTGAATTTTCTATTTCCCATCCACTCATCAAGATTTCTCTTGAATAGGGCCAGTGAGGTGCTCTGCTTGACATGTATGGGAAGTCTATTCCATAGCATGGGCAGTCTATGGGTTATAAACCTGTCCCTCCAGCAAGTTTTGTTGATTGTGGTAATGAGGTTGAGGTCTCTGGAGTGTGTGGTGTGGAGAAATTGGGATTTCTTTAGATGTAGCATTTCTAACAGAGCTGGGTCAGACATGACTTTGTAAGTCAAGCAGAGATCGCCTCTAAGTAGGCGATATGAGACAGAGAATAGTTGGAATTTTTTAAGTCTGTCCATACAGGATAAAATGTTTAAGGCTTGGATCCTCTTTGTGAGGTACTTTTGTGGCCTCTCCAGTTGTTGCATGTGTTTAGTGAGGTACATGTCAAATGGGGCATTGTATTCAATGACTGGCCTAATGAGGGAAGAGTAGAGGGAGACAATGACCTCTTTCTTCCTGGATGCAAAACCCTTAGTAATGAGATGTGCCACACAGAAGGACTTTCTGACCACAGTGGCAATGTGGTGGTCAAAAGGAGGTTGCTGTCAACCTGTCTTCCCAGATCTTTTATAATGCCTTCTGCATTCAGTGGACTACCACTGATGTGGAAATTTATGGGAACTGGGTTTTTCCCAAAGGGGATGACGACACATTTTTTTGGCATTGAGTTTAAGGCCATGGTACTGACACCAGTCGTTGGTCTCAGTGAGGCCTTTCTGTAGGATGTCAACATCACTTGGGGAGTTAATAATAGCTCCCAACTTGCAATCATCTGCAAATGTTATTAGCCAAAGTCCCTTCATGTTGGCCTAGACTTCAGAAAAGTAGATACCAAACAGGAGAGGACCAAGGACTGAACCCTGTGGGTCTCTACTCATGACTCGTCAGCAGTCTGACTTGGAGTCAGCTACTTTTACATTGTGGGTTCTACCCGTGAGATAGTTTGCAACCCACATAGTGATATAGAGGTTGATGCCTAGCTTAGTGAGTTTTTCTATTATTCTTGAGTGGGGAATAGTATCAAAGGCCTTGACCAGATCAAGGTAGGTTGTATGAACCACCTTGCCTTCATCCACAGCTCTGGTGACTGACTCAAAGAAGTTGACCAAGTTAAGCAGGCATGATCTACCCATCACAAAACCAAACTGTGTGTGATCCAGAGTTTGGAGATTCCCTATATCCTTGTTTATTAGGTCCATGATGATGCATTCCATAGCTTTGCATATCAGACTCATCAGGCTAATGGGACGATAGTTCCCAGGGTCTGTGGTTGCTCCTCCTTTGTGGACAGGAATGACTGTAGCAGTCCACCATTCAGTAGGGACAAAGCCTAAGGTGAGGCTGTGGTTGAACAGGGCACACAGGGGAGGTGCCAGTTCACTCTGTAGTTCATGTAGAACACAGCCAGAGATATTGTCAGGCCCCATAGAAGCTGCATTTCTGGCCTTGGGCAGTGCTGTTTTAACCTGTGCAGCAGTAATACTAGGTGCCCTGCAATCTACTGGTATTGTGACTGATCGTTTGGGGGGAGGGGTTAAGTTGGCACTGAATCTGTCAGCCATTATATTGGCAATATCTCTTGGCTTGGTATAGGATGTACCATTGTGCAGTAGCTCAGAGCAAATCTGGGTATTGCCCATATTTCATAACTAGCTTTAGAGGATTTGATGAGGGATCTCAACTTTTTGTTGAGGCTGATAAGGGAGTTTTTCCAGTCTTGGGACTTCACCTTATTTTGCATCAGTTTCCTCCTTCTGTTGTAGAGTTTGTTTATGGCAGGGGACCACCAGATTGGCTTCCTTTTTTGCAGGAGAGCATCTCGATTCTACTGGGTATGGCGAGATCCATGCATTTATGTATGTGTTCGTACAGTGCATTGGTGTATGATTCAGCAGTCATGCAACTATTCTCCATATGCATGGGTACAGTGAAGTTAGCCACCTCTGTTTTTAGGAGCCCAAAGTTAGCTTAGGAGACGTTTTTCATGGTGGTTACCTTTGTGGGGGGGATTTCCAAGCTGATCAGTTTGTGATCGGATCTAACCAGGGAGGAGTTGAGTATTGGTGTAGAGCAATGGTCGCCCACATTAGTAATGACCAGGTCAAGGATGTTGCTACCTCTAATGGGGGTAAGAACAAGCTGGTCCAGGGCATTGGAATTAATGAATTCCAGGAAACGTTGGGCAAGTATATTGGTACATGAGTAGTTTTCCCAGTTAATAGAGGGGTAGTTGAAGCCGCCCAGTATAAGAGTGTTAGGTTGGACCCTAATATTCTCCAGGGTGCTTAGGAAAATGGAGTATGAGTCTTGGGACATGATTGGGGACCTATAGCAGGCTACAACCTGAATCGCTGTCTTATTCAATGTTAGCTGCACCTGAAGTATCTCAGATGCATTATGTTGGGCTACCAGTCTGGAGGTGTGCACATCCTTTTTGAATATGGAAACACCACCACCTTTGGAGATTTGATCCAAGTTCTGGGACAAAAAAGGTGTGGAATTTGTTATAGCCTGTTAGTACTGGGGTGCTTTCTGCTGCCTTGAACCAGGTCTTTGTTAGTCACAAATGTCGATGTTCTCCATTTTACGGAGTGCTTTGAGTGAGTGCATTTTGAGATTTAGACTTCTAGCATTTAGCAGCATGACCCTCAGATTGCATTTGTTTGTAGCTATTACGGTGGTAATTTGGTCTTTAGAACACCACCTAAAAAAGGCACTATGGGGTGGCAAGAGCCTTGGGCAGTATCTAGATGCCTAGGGGTGACAGATGCAGGCCATCTCTGGCATAGCATCGATGTCTGTCAATCATGTGATCCCAGGCAGACAGATACTGGTCCCCTTAGAATGACACCAGAAACTTAGCCAATTATTGAAATCAATCATTTTCTGCTTGTACTGTGGTATCATTCTGGGTGATGGTAGGATGCTGCTCAGGGCTAGAGTCATACCCACCTGGGTTACATAATCTGAGAGCTCCTCCATGTCTCTTTTTATGTAGTCCAGGGAGATACATCTCAGGTCATTCACACCCACATGTACAATGACAGAGTCATATTTGTACCTATTGTTGAGGGACCTGAGTGCATGTGTTATGTGGCAGATCCTGGCACCTGACAGGCAGCTGACTGTTGCTTTCTCCTTATTCAACCCAGTGAGTGGGACATCAGTGTGCCTTACTGTCAAGTCACCTATGACCGGTGTGTTGGGCATGCTGTTTTGCCTTAGAGGCTTTGGATGAGTGGCACACTGTTTAGGAGAGTTATGTGTCTCATGATTAGTGTTGTGGTGGTCGAGTGCATTTCTGCCTTGGAGGTCTCTGCTGTCTGGGTAGATTTTTATTGAAAGCCTCCGTGAAGGTGGGTGTGTGGTTTGTGTTTTTATGTGAAGGCAGTGCTGGTGTGAATTTTGGAAGGCTATATGTTCCATGTGGTGTGGTGCGAGTGTTGACCTTCTCCTCTTGACCAGCTATTCTGGTCTTGTCTGGAGAGTGTGTGGCTTCCAATTTGGATATATAACTGCATCTCTCACAAGTCTGAGTGTTAGGAGGTAAGACGAGAGGGTTATCAGTGTACATGAGGCAGTTGCAGCATTGCCTCAGGATGCCCAATTTTACCCGGTTAATAGGAGAAACCACAGGGGACCGACCTTTAGACATGCCTGAAGGGGTGGGCATTAATAATAAGTACTGGAGCTGTTTCCTTGTAGAATGTTTAGTGTCGGTAGCACTTTTGAGTGCTACAATAATTGTTGCAAGAAGTCTGGTAAAGTGTTAGACTAATAAGCTAGTAAAAGTGCAGGAGAGAAGAGAACTAGCAGATCTAAAGGGAAAAATTGAACAGCAGACTTTGGCACCGCTCAGAAGCTTACAATCAGTCCTGGATACAGCAAATCTGTATCTGGACTAGACTAGTTGCAGGAAACGTTGGAAGCAAGCGCAAGCATGGGCTTTTAAACCAGAAAGTTGAAAGAGATGAAAAAACTGCCCAAACAGCCAGCAAAGCACAATTTCTGGGCCAGAAACCAGTCCTCTTATGGTAGAAAGGCTACCTAATGCTTACCACTCTCACTGATAAGCTAGAAGGCTTCCCTTCAACACAGAAAGGCATGGGGGGCTCAGAAGCTTACATACAGTCCTGGATATAGCAAATCTTTATCTGGACTAGACCAGTTACAGTAAAGGCAGGAAAAGCGCAAACATGGGCTTTTAAACCAGAAAGTTGAAAGAGATGGAAAAACTGCCCATACAGCCAATAAACTACAATTTCTGGGTCAGAAACCACTCCTCTTGCGGTAGATAAGCTACCTAGTGCTTACCACTCCCACTGATAAGCTAAAAAGCTTCCCTTCAACACAGAAAGGCTTGGAGGGGGGAGGCTCAGAAGCTTACAAACAGTCCTTGATACAGCAAATCTGTATCTGGACTAGACTAGTTACAGGAAAGGTGGGAAACAAGTGCAAACATGGGCTTTTAAACCAGAAGTTGAAAGAGATGGAAAATTGCCCATACAGCCAATAAACTACAATTTCTGGGCCAGAAACCACTCCTTTTGTGGTAGATAAGCTCCCTAGTGCTTACCACTCCCACTGATAAGCTAGAAGGCTTCCCTCCAATACAGAAGGGCTTGCGGGCTCAGAAGCTTACATACAGTCCTGTATACAGCAAATCTGTATCTGGACTAGACTAGTTACAGGAAAGGTTGGAAACAAGCTTAGAATTTTTTTTACAGAAAAGCAGCTAAAACAGCACTAAAACAATTCAAGTGCATTGCAAGCTACCACACTTGAGTGTGCAGCAGTATTAAAGCAAATGCAGTTTAAATAAATGCAATTTATTCAAAATGTATTCTGAGCTGAATTCAATGATTGTTTTATTCATCTCTGAACAGTTAAAAAGTGCCAAAAAATATACTTAGCTGAGAAGCACACTCAGTCAGGGCACAGAGAGGTTCTAGCAATTTTTTTTTGTTTGTTTGTTTTAGTAAAGTGGAAAGGGAGAAAGGAGGAGCAGAAGATAATTCAAGCTTAAGAAACTAAGTGGGTTGGCCTTCTCAAATGTTCTCTCTGTAATAGGTAAAATGAGCTAATCACACTAGACTGGGGGGAGTGTTCCTGATGAAATTTACAGTAGGGGTGGGCAATTGTAAAGTCAGCAAGTATAAGAACAAGATATCAACAGGGAGGATGGGAGGAAAAACAATACAGAAATGTATAAATAATAAGCAAATGTATAAATACAGCACAGTACAAATTAAGTTGCAAAAAGTGTACTTATCAGTTTGTAATAGATTCCAACTCTGCACACAGCCAGGAGATCTATCAGGTTTTCACTAAGTCACAGAACTACAGTCTGTATTGGAATTACAACAGAGAAAATACACATCAGGCAATGACTAACAGCTAGGATGTGGGTTGGCTCAACAATCCCCCACCTGAAACTAGCTTATGAGCTACCCTGAGAAAAAACACAGTGGAGACAACAAAGGACAGAAACAAACAGCAAATGTATAAATAATAATCAAATGTATAAATACAGCACATTGCAAATTAAGTTGCAAAAAGTGTACTTATCAGTTTGGAATAGATTCCAACTCTGCACAGAGCCAGGAGATCTATCAGCTTTTCACTAAATGATGCAATTTCCATTTCCAGTTTACTAAAGTTAAAGGTTTATGAAAGGTAATATTCCTGTCAGTTTAGGTAAAGGTTGTAACAGCAGAGAGATACATATGCATGTATATGCATATATCTTTTCCAGCATAAAAATTGTTAAAATGTTTAGCGCATTATTCTAGTGTTTCATTGGTCAAAAAGTTTTGAATTTGCTGATGTCATGTATAAATTGAGTGTGTGTGTTTTTTTTAAATACTTTTGTTTGGAGATTATTCTACATGAAAGTGCTTACAATAAATGGTTTTATCTCGATTCAACTTTTTTGACTGAGCTGCATTTTCCAGTACTGATTTATTCCACTTTTTTTTATTCTGCTGTGCTGCCATTTTAATGAGGTTCCTGGTTTGTTGGTGTTTGTATTACACAGTTCATGGCTTCTGGCAGTGCAGAGTAGAACAATGGAGGGATTTACTTGGCTGAATTTTGTCAATTGAGAGACTTGGTAAACCATTTGACTTTTTTGGTTCAACAATAAGTTCCAAAACCTAGTGCAGAGTCAGCTAATGTGGATGTGTGTACTCATTTTCTCAATACATCTGTTTTATTGAGAAATCATGAAGGAAATTCTGCTACTACTTCTACAAATTAACTGTTTCCACCAGGGCAACCTATTACAACCTCTATAAATGGGTCATTACCACTTGGGCAGTCTGGGACTGGATCATCGTGATTGGCCCATGAATATGCATGAAGAGAGGGAAGTTGCTTTTTTCTGTGGATACTTGGCTTCATGCAGGTGTACCATCTGCCAGTTTAGTGGAAGGTAATGACACAGTTTTAGACACATATTTACAGGACTTTAAAAATAAGCTTACCATTTATCATAAATTGCAGCAGGAAAATATTTATTTTAAAGAATGTCTAAAGCTACAACAGGTGCAAAAGGTCTTTGGGCCTGTAAATTCCCTACTGGTCTGATTCCACATTCCCTTTTACTTCAGGAATTATTGGTCATGTTTGACTGTCACAGATGTGAACTTATGGAATTGTTAGTTAAACATAACAGTTCCAACATGGATAAAAAAATAACTAGCAATGACTTCTTTGGGACTTCGAACTTTAAATAGGAAGGTATTTTCAAGGATATTGACAACTTATGCAATTCCATAATCCATCATAAAAATAAGAAATTAGAAAGGGACCATTTAGCTTACAGTCAGGGTAAGGCTTACCCTTTGCCACCAAGTGGGCAACAATGGTACAGGGATGAGAGGAATGGTCCTGAAGAAAAGACAGACATTCCAAATGGACCTCAAGCCAAGGAGGAGGAGGCTCCTTTAGATGTGCCAGTAATACAATGCTCAGAATGCATTTGAAATCAGAGGTACCAGAATCAGCCATATCCACAGGGGAATTGCAGACAATGGCAGAACCAGAGGAACACAACAAACAGTTATAGAACTCAGAGGTGACTTTAAATGAAACTTTTTCTATAATTTATAATGCTGCATGGGACTTTAAAATCTATAATTATAGCTCTGTAGAGTTGACTTCATTTCATGCTGATTTTTTTTAGTAAATCCAAAGTACACCCCCCTGCAAGTACAGCAGTGCATGGCTTAAAGTGACACCATCAAACCAAATAAGAAAGCCAGCACATAGTAGTGTAGAAGCACAATTTAATTCTAAATATGGCAAAACAGACCAGTTTTGGCTAGTAAAACAATGCCTTCCTCAGTGTAAAGAGTAATTACACAAAAGCCATATATATAGAATCAATTCAAGCAAAAACACATGATCATTGGCTGTTCACAATTGCTCATTAAGTCCTGGTGAAGTAATCCACCTAATCTAATTATCCACCTTTTTTTCTTTTCGGTTAAGAATAGTGTACCAGCCAATTATATTACCTCTGTTTCCCTTGATAATATCAATAGTGGTAAATCTAAAAGATGCAGTTGGATGGGTCAGAACATGCTTATAAAGAGCATTAGTGATTTTCTTGAGTTTGATATCACTCAGATGTAATACGAAATTTAATATGTCTAGATGTCTGGCCCACATAAAAAGCCGAAGAGGAGCAAGTGGCTAAATAAGATAGCCCAATAAGAGGTACAATTGGCAAAAAATCTGACATTGAATACCCTGCCCATATTACGGCTACTAAAACATTTGGTTTGATTTAGCCTACCACAATGAACACAGTGACCACATGGAAAACACCCATGGAGGACTTCACCTTTGAAAATTAAGTTGTTTGGTACAAATAAGGCCATTTGACCCAGTTTTGTAGTAGTTAAAGTAAGTCCCTAGTGTTTTGCCCCTCCTGTACCCAAAATGACACTTGTCATCAAGCATGTGACCTAGTTTTTCATTAGACATGAGTATGTTCCAGTTACATTGGATAACGTCACAAAACATATTAGTATTGCGCCCATATGTGGTGATCAACCTAACTGGGTATACATTCTGAGTTTTTTTCTTCTCCCTATATTTCATCAGTTCAGTCCTGTCCTTGGAAGAAACTTGATGACAAGCCATAGTTATAGTCCCTGGCTTGTGCCCCCAGCATTTGACTCTATTAATCATATCCTTCCTGACATGATCATAATTACTGGAATCAGAACAAATCTATTTAAGTCTCATAAGATTTTGGTATATTACGCATAACATGAGGGGATGGTGACTAGTAGCATGTAGTATTGAATTATATTCAGGAAATTTACGGAACACTTGGGTGTCCAAAGTACCATCAGAATTCTGTTTAACCAGTACATCCAAAAAAGCTATCTGTTTCTTGTCATGGTTACAGGTAAACTGTATACCCCATTTATTATCATTAATGTATTCCATAAATTCCTGTAGATAAGAAATGTCACTCTTCCATACTAACCAACAATCGTCAAGATAATGACTCCAAATATCCATTTCTGGCAAATATAAATTATGAAGGGGATCATAAATTAGTTGTTCCTCTAAATATGCCATAAATCAGCATAAATGGAGGCAAAAGATGCCCCATTGCTGTCCCCCGTGTTTGCCAGAAACAGTTGTCCTGATAGTAAAAGACATTCATGGTTAGTACGTGTTCTGTTAGACCCGTCAGGAAGGTATTAAATCCAGGTGGGTAAAGTTGGGAGATCTCCAGCCAATATTCAATGGCAAGAATCCCCGCCCAGTGAGGAATGTTAGTATAGAGAGCTGATACGTCCAGTGTACATAAGTACCAGTCAGATTCTGTTTGGGCATCTGCTAAGATCTGTAAGAATTCAGTTGTATCTAGGTAGGGAAGTGCCATGGAACACTTTGCCTAGGGATACATATTATCAAAGGCTGCACATTCACTGTTTGTGGCATTAAACGAGGTGTTTCTAAGTGTGGCTATCCTGAGTAAGTGGTATGTTGTCATTACTTAGGGAGTGTAGCTTATTTGTCAGAAAATGGGCAAATGCAAAGGTGGCAACTGTAGTCCTATCCAACCTAACTGGCATTATTCCAATATGTTATAGATGGATGAAGAATGTGGTGTTTGTGGAGCACAAGCAAGATGCCAAAGAGCTAACAGCTCTGATTTGTAGATCTGCCTTTTCTTTATTATTCTGACAGGATATTTTACTTTTTTGTGAAGAAAAAAAGTCTAATTCTACTTATAATAGGAAGATTATTATCTTTTTTTGTTGTTTTTTTAAGGATAATTATTATTGGTGTGAAGTTTTTCTTTTAGGTTTATTTTTTCCTGTCAGAAGTTCTCTTACAAGTGATACAGACATGAGTATCTCTAAAAATGCATATCAGGAAAGTGTGATGAAGAAGGAATTACAATCCATCATTACCGATATACAGGAACTTTAAATCAAAATGGATAAATTGGAGAACAAAACTGATAATATAAAACATGACAGCAATAAACAAATGGACTTACTTTATGAGATAATTAAAAAAACATGCTGATCAAATTTCTTCCATCAAAGAAGCTGTGGCTGACATTGATGGCAGGTTGTCTGAATGTGAGAGAAATAATGAATTCCTACTTAAGCAGAATACCTTACTCTTGGAGAAAGTGGATGATTTGGAAAGTAGATCAAGGAGGAATAATATAAGATTGTATGGGGTGCCCAAAAAAAAGAGGAAGGAAATAACATGGTACAATTTTTAAATGACTGGTTACCAAAACCTTTAAATCTTCCTGAATGCCTTTCATTTGGAATTGAAAGAGGTCATTGGTCCTTGTCTAAAGCTTCATCTTTTAACAATCCTTCCACTCCCAGGTCTATAATAGTTAGATTTTTATCCACTCAAGACTAAGATTTGGTGTTAAAATCTGCTTGGTCAAATCCTCCTGTAAAAATAAATGGAAAGAATATTCATTTTGATAATGATTTCACCTCTTTTGTCACCCCCAAAAGAAAAGAATGTGTTCCTTTAATAAAATCCATCAAAAAGTCTAATATTAAACCACAAGTTTTATTTCCAGCTAGAATAAAAATTTATCTGACTGACAGAGTAAAGATTTTCAACTCCCTTCATGAAGCCTTAGACTTTGTTCAAAAGAAAAAAAATCATTAACTGATACTGAAGAAATGGATTGGTCTACACAAAGTTTAAAGAGATGTGCAACTAAGAATGGATGGCCTCCTAAAGAGGGAGTTAATAAAAAGCTCAAGGGTAAATAATTCCTATACATACATTTTTATTTTTTATACATCTGACATTAAATATTTTGTTCCCCAGCTTTTCATTTTTGGGCGACATTAACAAGGTAAATACATTATTTTTTGTGCCTGTCTTTTTTCTCTCTTTTCTTTCCTTTCTCTTTACTCCTTCTCTACTTCTCCCTTTTCTAATCTTTGGTGTTAATATGTAAGTGATTTCAGTGAATAGTTCTCACTATTAATTTGCCATGGTAATAATTGAAAGAACAGAATTATCATAACTTTGTTAGCTTATTTTATATAGATATTTATTTCTTAATGCTATGAAAATAGATGTAATTAGGCCTCTGGATGTAACTACAGATCCATCTATGTATATATATATATATATATATATATATATATATATATATATATTTGTATATGATATGTTCATATATGACATGCATGTATTATTGTTTTCTTTTTTCTCTCTGTGCCCTTTTGAACATGTAACTGCACTGAGGAGTTGAACAATGTCAGGGTCTAAACAGGGGCAATGTAACAGGCTGTGAATCTGTTGACAGTTAAAGACATTGCTTTGTTCTTTAATAATGTGTTACTGGCCCCATTGACATACAGTGCCTCAACAAGTTAGCTCAATACTTCTTTACTTTAAATTGTTTATTTCAGTCTTTTCCCACTTGGAGATTTTAAAAAGCTCGCCTAAGAACTATACCAAGATCTGCGAGCTGTTTTTTTTTTTTTCTTCAGTTTATCCCCATTCTACAGATACCGCCATATGTGGTTGTAAAGAAACAGGAAGTTAATGATGACCTTTAAACCCACGTAGAACATCCAGAATGCTGCAATGGTAATTTTTAGAGATTTGGATGTATTTTCTACATGTTTCTTATAATAACCTATTAGTAAATACATTATGTTCAATTATGGACCTTATTTTTGAAACTGATAACAACGAAGAAATTTAAAGGTACTATTTAAAATGTAATACTGAATTCAGTTGATGAATCTGATCATATATCTGGTTTCTATCATAATTGCTTTAATCTAATTTTAAATGTTTTATCGGTTTATTGATTTAGTTAATGTTGATATTTGTGGTAATCACAAATACGACATTTATGTAAAGGATTATGTCATGCCCTGGCTGATGGAAACCTGCTTTATTAGTTTAAACCACTAATCAACCTGGTTTCATGTTAAAGAGGCTCCTTGTATATGGTTTTACTTGGATGTGAGTTGCCCTTTATGGGATTTTGTGGAAACAGATGGGGAAGCACTTGATGACTAGCAGATATGCTAATTCATTAGAAATATAGTGTATGCACTCCTGGGAAAGATTTATCCATTACATATAATATTAACTGTTCTCCCTTGTTATTTTCATGACAGATAAGTCATATTAATAGTAATACTGAACATCTATTTATTAAATTAGGAAGTTTTCAGTCTATTAAGGTCAGCATATCTCTGACAATATTTTAATATTCACGATTGTAATTGTAGCACTTGATATCATCATTGGAGATGTCAGTCCATGTCTATAAAGTTAAATATATAGGTGGGTTACAGAATACATACATTGTAAAGCAAGTAATAATCATTCCTTGTTGGTAAAGTTTATTTTTAAAAATTTGAACACGAGAGACAATACACATTAATGTGAAATTGTGAGGACATCATAATGTAAGTGTACATTTTTTCTTTTTTTTTTTTTTTTACAGATGGAGAGGCATAATAGTCAGTGAAGCATGTGATATGGATTAAAATGAGGTAGATAAAACTATTTTTGTACACATAAGATACTGTTACTATGGGGCCATTCAGAACTGGTGTTGAAGCTTGTTTCAGTTCATAAATAAATATTAAGTAGATTAAACAAGATGTCAAATTTGTTAGATAAGAAAGGAAGTCAGAGTGAGATTTGTTACTGCTCATCCTACAGAGTGCTTCGACCTTAAGGGGTCAATTGATCTATAAGAGGTACTTATTTAATTACGGAAGGTGGTAATGGGACTAGATTTAAATATAAGATACTGTCGTAAATGTAATTGCAAATACACTGATATAAAACAAATAACTTGGTTAAAATACCATTTTTGACCATGATGGTCCTCAGCTCTTTATTGTTATGTCAAGTTACAAATGTATTGATTTTTAGTGAATAGTGTTGTCAGTTATCTGATGATGGAGTATCAATCTGCTGAGTTGACCCAGAGGGGAAGAAAAAAATTATATTAAAAATAAGAAAGGGGGAGGGGAGGGAAAAGGAAAAACTTTGTGTTTAGTTATAGAATTGAATACCGTGAGGAGTATATGCAACTTCCAGTATTGTCTTATCCATTAAAATTAGATTTAATTATGAACACTCTATAGCTTTTTCTGAATATCTATGCTGATAGTAGTGACAACAAATTTTGCTTTAGTTTATTAGGGTTATAGGGAAATGCATTGAATTGTGATGACAAGAAGAACTGGGTACATTATGTCACAGGCTATCTAACAAGTCAACATATATCTTGTACTGTTCTCTTCAGAATATCTGTTTTAAGTATATTAGATTTCACACATTAATATAATATTGTAATATCTTAACTAGTATTATTATTTCTTTCATTTATATGTGTATATATATATATATATGTATATATAGGTCTATATTACATCACCAAACACTTAAAAAAGCGAATGGTGATTAAGCGACCCTATGTAAGCGAAAGCCTACAATCTTGAACTGTCAGAAAAGTGACTTTTTTTCCAAGGCAAAAAAAATCACTGTTCCAACAAAAAAAAAAAGAAAGAAAACACTTTAAAACATTACATTAAAAATGGGTACTTTGCCCCCACACCCCCTACTTAAATATGCCAACTCCGAGACCGCACTACAGTGCCGAAAATGGCAAAGTAATGAAGCACCCAAGAAAATTTTTTCCCAGAGAAAAAATTTGCTTAAAAGCCACTTCGATATTTTGCCTTTTCAGTCTTTTATGTTCGACCAAGACGCATTTGCAAGAATGCGTCTTCAGTCTTGTAATAGGAACCCTATATATATATATATATATATATATATATATATATATATATATATATATATATATATATATTTATATGGGTCCCCTTCAGTCGATCAAATGTTTATAAGTTCGAACCAAATCTGGCTGAGACCATATGTTTGAACTTATAAAAGTCCAATCTGACTGACTGGAGATCTCCGTACAGATTGGAAAGGGAAGTTCTCCCATTTCCGCACTGTAGTGCGATCTCGGAGTTGGTATATTTAAGTAAGGGGGGTGTGGGGGGGTGCAGGGGTTTAATTTTGTGTTTCTTTGTTTTTTTGTGGTTTTATGTCAGTGTTCGAACTTCTACAAGTTCGAATATTTGGTCTCGGCCATATGTGGTTTGAACTTGTAAAAATTCGATCGCCCCATAGTGTGGCGCACAGCAACAGTTATTCCACTCCACAAAGGTGGAGCCACAACAGACCCCGGGAACTATCGCCCTATAAGCCTAGCTTGGTCTGCAAGGCTATGGAGCACATCATCATGGAACTCATTAACAGAGACATTGGGAACCTCCAAACAGTGGACCCTACCCAGTTCGGCTTTGTTAAGGGCAGATCATGCCTCCTAAACCTGGTGGACTTCTTTGAGACAGTTACCAAGGCTAAAGATGAGGGAAAGGTGGTACACACAGCTACCTAGACCTCGCAAAGGCCTTTGACACCATTCCCCATTCTGGTATTATAGACAAGCTCACCAGCCTGAACATAAACCCCTACATTACAAGATGGGTTGCCAACTGGCTCATGGACAGAACCCACATGGTAAGAGTTGCAGGAGCTAGGTCTGACTCTAAACAGGTTACAAGTGGCATTCCCCAGGGCTCAGTCCTAGGACCCCTCCTGTTCGGCATATACTTCTCAGAGGTACAGGTAAGCACAGGAGGACTATGGCTGACCAAGTTCACAGACTGAAAACTAGGGGCTATAATTGACTCCCCGGCTGACAAAGACATCCTCCAAAAGGGTCTCACTGAGACAGACACCTGGTGTCAAAATCATGGCCTCAAGCTAAATGAGAAAAAGTGCATAGTTATCCCCTTTGGAAAAAACAAAGTACCCACAAACTACCACATAGGTGGTAGTCCCCTAAATACGGAAGACATAATAAGGGATCTGGGGACTCAAGTAGATAGTAAACTCTCCTTTGATAATCACATTGCCAAAGTGGTTAGAAAATCCTTCTACGTGGCACACCTTATCACAAAAGGATTTGCATCCAGATCAAAAGAGGTCATTGTGCCCCTCTACTCATCGCTCATCAGACCCATCATAGAGTACAACGCCCCATTTTGGATATATCTTACAAGACACAGGCAACAGCTGGAAAGACCACAGAAGTACCTCACCAAGAGGATCACTGGCCTGAAACAGATGCCCTATGCAGCTCGACTGAAGAAACTCCAGCTGTACTCAGTTGCATACCGCCTACTCAGAGGTGATCTCTGCCTGACATACAAAGCCATGTCCAACCCAGAACTGATGGACATGCTCCACCTAAAGAAAAGCTTATCCCCTCGAGCCACATGCTCTAGGGATCTAAACCTCACCACAACAATAAATAGGATGCGTTGGAGGGATAGATTCCTATCACAGAAACTTCCCATGCTTTGGAACAAGATTCCAATCTACATTAGGCAGAGCTCCTTGCTAACACTCTTCAAGAAAAACCTTGATGAGTGGATGGAAAACAGAAAGTTTACCCCGGGGATCACTTCGGTGACTCTGCTGGACAGAGGCACAGGGAACTAATCTAAGGGGGCGGTGAAAGCTAACACATTCTGGCTAGGCTTATAAATGCCTTCGGGTGGATAGCCTAGTACCTACCTATGAACCTATGAACCTATGAAGTAGACCTATATATATATATATATATATATATATATATGTGTGTGTGTGTACATTTATACTTTTAACATTTGTTATTCTTGTTTATAACCTAATATTTTTGAACTGTTCTCTTTGAAAGGGTGAACAAAATTAGTAATTGTTATTAGTGTTAAATTTTTAACTTTTAATATAAAAAGTTTTAGTATTTTTATTTACATGGCTGTCTATTGCATTCACATATATATTGCATCATTTATCTTTATCAAAATAAATATTAATTAGTTGTCTTCCACACATATGTGTATATGTAATTTTGTTCTTTTCTCTTTTTCTAATAGTTTTTGAATAGTTCTTCTGATTCCTATTCTATGTTTCATACTAACTTATTTTATATATATATTTCATTAATATGGTTAATAATATAGCATTGATTATATTCAATTTTAGTAATTGCAATTGCAATGGGTTACTATATTTCTTTATATATTATATTGTTGATCATTTAAATTTTCATCTTAGGCAGTAGCTAACATAGAATATTGGGTGTGTGAGATGTGGATAGTGGGTGGTTTGATTAACAGCCTAATCAAACCAGGAACATTTTGTTCCATGTGTGCTAATGTATATAGTTTTTTTTTTCCAGTGGTTAAAAAGTAAATTGTTTGTTTCATCTATAATAAAATATTCTAAAGGTAATTATAATTCACTATATCTAAAATCATTTTACAAATGTTTTAAATATATTTTACTCAGATGTTAGCATATGTGTCTGTCATTGAATGTCAATGGCCTTAATAATAATAATAATATAAAAAGAGCTAGTTTAGTTAGGTTTATCAAAATGCATAAAGCACATATAATCTTTCCACAAGAGACCCACTTGCTTAAAAAGGACTTAGATAAACTATCATTTAATGGTTATTCAATTTTAGCTGACTCTTGCTACAGAACTAAAAGGAGAGACATGCTTATATTGTGTAAAAAGTCCCTTACTATGCCTAAAATCCTTAGTACTTTTTCTGATAAAAATGGAATGTTGTGTATGGCTGTGCTAGAAATTAACAAGAAATGTTATACATTAATTAACTCATACTGGATACCTGGATTGGGAACTAGATTTGTTGAAAAGTACTTAGATACTATTGCCTTACATATACAGGGTGAAATCATTTTGGCTGGAGATTTTAATTGTTTATTATCTGATAGAGATACCACTAGCTGTAACAAACCCAAATTAGCAGCATAATCAAAAAAAAACTAAATCATTTTATTAGTTCAATAAATCTAAGAGCTATTTATGACTTAAAAATGGCAAGTTCCCTTAATTACACTCATTATTCCTTTTGATCTGGAACCCAAACAAACATAGATAAGATTTTCAGTTCTAACAATCTTTTTTCTAAACTACATGAAGTTTTAATAAGGTCATGCCACTTTCTGACCATAATGGCATCATTTTTCATTTTTATGTAAGTAATGATAACTTAATTTACTGGCAGAGGATTCTGGCTTATATATTAAAAATTAAAGGTTTAAAAGAGTGGGTTTTAAATGAACTTAATATATTTTTGTAGTTTAATAATAATGGGGGAAGTATCAGACACTACACTATGGGATTCATTAAAGGTATACCTTAAGGCATAATAACAATTGGTTTCTTCTAAAAAGAAAAGAATGGGATAGAGAATTGTTAGAATTGCAAACAAAAATTGATAAATTAAATTCAAGCTTAAAGCCTAATGATAAGACTGCACACTCTGAATTAACAACATTAAACCAAAAATACTTAGAAATATTGAACCACAAAGTTTTACTTAATTTGGAAAGGCTGAAGTTACAATCCTATTCTGTTAATCCTAAACATTTGCATAAGTTGGCTATTAGAGCCAAACAAATAAATAATTTAAACCATATAAGTGAAATTAAGTATATGGGTAATAATTCCACCAAAAATGATTTAAAAGATATACTGGAAGCATTCAGAATACATTATAAACCAATTAATGATAAAAGTGTCATTATAGAAAATGACACTATAACCGATAAATTCCTTCAAAGCAATATCAAAAATAAATTATCAATGCAACAAACTAAAATATTAGACAAGCCAATATCATTTTTGGAATTGAAAGACCAAATCAAAAATCTAAAACATAACAAAGCCCCAGGTTTAGATGGTATAATTCCAGAAATATATAAAAGTTTTCCAAACACTACACTAAAGATACTCTTAAATGCATTCTGTGCAATTAAAATGAATGTATTATACCACCTTCTTGGAAATACTCTTTAATTTCTCTGATTTTAAAGCAAGGTAGTTATGTTCTTCTTATTGCCCTATTTATTTATTAAACATTGATTATAAATTTTTTATGTTCATATTAGCTAAGATATTGAATAATATAATGCCTACTCTACTGCATTATGATCAAACAGGACTCATATTGCATAGAAAAGTTCAAGATAACATCATTAAACTATTAACATTGACTGATGCTGCAAATAAAACTAAAAAACTTTCAATTATTGGTTTAGATATTGATAAAGCCTGTGACTCCATTAGCTGGACATAACTATATAAAATTCTTAATGAATATAATTTTTATTTAGAATTTATTGATTTAATAATGAATTATACAATAATTCATATGTGTATATTAAAATAGGGTCATGTTTATTGTCATCATTTAAAATATTAAAAGGTACAAAACAAGGCTGCCCATTGTCGCCCTTATTGTTTGTTTTGTCAATTGAACCCTTTGCTATCTGCATTAGAAATTATGCTAACATAAAAGAATTTTCTTTAAATAATGATTATTCTTCAAAAATCCAATTATTTGTGAATGATATTCTTTTAAGGAGTGAGGACATAGATTCTTTACACTATATCACTGAATTGATTAATCTTTTTGAAAAAAATGTCAGGTTTAATCAAAAATCAAGTTTTAATCAAAAGTAAACTGAAACATTATTAATAAGAAAATAAGTGTATATGTACAAGATCATAAACATTTCATTTGGGATAATAAGCCACTTCAATATTTAGGCATTACTATAAAATCTACTTGGAAAGATGCTATACTTTCAAATTATACAAATTTAATAAACACAATTACTAAAATAACTAATGATTTGAATAAAATGTTTTTCACTGTGGAGGACAGACTCACATTGATAAAAATGGCTATCTTACCAAAAATTTTATTCTATACACAATCCCTAATTTTAACTCCTCCTAAAAAGTTTTTCAGAAAAATCAATACTATTTTACTAAGTTTTTCTGGTTTCCTCAAAAACCAAGGATAGCCTATAATTGGCATGTAAGAAGCTGGGATGGCAATGGAATCGGCTTTTCTAATTTTGAACTTTATACAAAATCTACTATTATTAACATAATACTACATTAGCTGAATACCTCTTATATTTCAAGCTGGAAATATATACACAAAGCTATTATAGTATCTAATAGGAGTTATGAAATACAAATAAGTTCTACTTTAGGCATTAATAAAATATATTGGGTTCTACAAGATTATTATTTAAACAATAAAAAGTTTCATCATTTTACTTATGGTATAAATCATATCTTTAGCATATTTTAAAATACAATATATAGTAATTACATTGTTAAGCATTTATTATTTCTAGTGTTTCCCATCGTTATACTCCAGATTGTGTAGAATCATTTAATTTGAATAAAATGTTAAATTGTAAAGATAACAGTCTCAAATTTTGGTATCAATTGCTGGATGCTAATAAAATATATTCATCCAATGTTCTGCTAGCCAAATATAACATTAAACAAGATAATTGGCAATTTTTGCAAGCTTTAAGACATTCCATTGACAATAAAGTGAAAATGTTACTTAATATACAAATAGACCCTTTACCGAAGTTGGTACAATTTTTTTTGTGTATTAATTCAGTGGACACTAAACATAAATCACTTGTATCATCTATATATAGGTCCTTACATAATGAATTATTGCCTTTTGATTTGGCCTGTTGGGATTATTCCTCAAAAGTAAATAAGGAATCTTTTTCAGCAGATAATAAATACTTGTTATTAAAATCTGTCAATAACACTACATCTTCTCATCATTGGAAGTTATTCACTTGGAAATTTCTACACAGAAGTTATGTTACACCCCATACAATTGCTATTATTTATAAAAGTATGAAATAAAATATTGGAGATGTAATTAAATTTTGGATGCAAACTGGATTCATATGTCTATCGAGTGTAGAGTTGTTTTGCAATTTTGGAATGGTTTTTAGAGATTTTGTTAAGGCTCTAATGACAGACAATTTTCATGTTATGGATTTCTGATTATTTAATGTCCCAATCCCAAATGTTTTTTCCAAAACCACAAGTGCCTCTCCTTTGGTCACTTTTGACCATTGCCAGGAAAGTAATCACTATGAATTGGAAAGGTAAACAAGATCTCCTATTTAGTGATTTTATAAGTCTAGCTAAGTGTGTGTGTGTAACAAAGAAATGCAAACTATTTTTGGTAGAACATCTAATATAACTCATAAACAGTTAGCCTGGCAGAAGCTACAGACTTAATTGGATAAATATTAATGGTTTTGTATAACTGATACTGAATTTTGTTATGGATGACTGTATATAGTTTATGGTAGTTTATCATTCTGATTTTTTCCCGGGTGTCTTATTTATATATATATATATATTATCAATTGACTGGAAAATCAAATAAAAAGTTGATGAAAAAAAAGAATGTGGTGTTTGTGAGAGGGAACAGAATTCACAAAAAATGTACACAGTGCATCCTGTCTTGAAAACATTTAAAAGTGGTAAATAGTTTGAGGTGCTTTGTGAGTCCATTCCTGAAGAAGGTATAGGAGTTAATGTCTTTGGTGGATCCTGGAAGGGATTCCCATAATTAAGGAGTAAGGAGTGAGAAACATGATAAATTGCTAATTTCCTTTAAGGAGTTCATTTAAACATTGTCTTGTCATTTTTTATTGCATCTTGAATGGCACAGATTTCTAGCCACAAACATATTCTCACATGCTGCTTTTTTCTACATTATTGAATCATGTAAATAGCCAATAAATGCATACTAGATTGCTAATAAATGTCAAGTTGTTTGAACATTTCCTCCAATTGAAGATCTTCTACTTCAGGGTCAAGTCCATTGCATAGCTGTGAACTTGCAGACATTGAAAGCAAGTACTAAAGCTCTAGAAAACTAGGTACAATCATATAAAAGTCTAGATGCCTAATTAGCATAACATTTGGATAATTAACAACATAGCACTCTTCTCATTTCCAATAGAATTGTGGGAAATTGCTTAGAAATACCAAATCTTCTTCTTGGCTCCTTTGTTTTCAACATACCTGCATATTTTTGGTCTATTCCTCATAAAAGCAGTGGTTTTCAGGCAAATCATTAAAGACTGGAGTTATTTAACAATGACAGTTATTTGTGCTTCAGACTTCATATCCTTCAGAAAATGCACACACTAATAAAAATCTGTTACTCTAGCAACTTTCTAAGTTTGTAACAGCAATATGCAAAGTTTGACTTTGTTCTTGAACTGTTAACTCCCCTCCCCATTATTTTTAGCTTTGTCCAGAATTATTGGATTAATATCATGAGAGGTATGATTCAAATGCAATTTCTTTTCCCTCTCACCTCAAAACTACTTACAGCTACTCTGTGTTGTAACTTTAGATGCCAAGACAGAGGTGTCCTATCTCCACAAGTCCTTTCTTTCAAGTTACTTTCTAGAAGTCATTGTTTTTCAATCAT
Source organism: Protopterus annectens (assembly GCF_019279795.1). Taxonomy (NCBI): domain Eukaryota; kingdom Metazoa; phylum Chordata; order Ceratodontiformes; family Protopteridae; genus Protopterus; species Protopterus annectens. Next base: position 84,322,661 of record NC_056726.1, on the reverse strand, counting down.
GGCTCACAAACTGTGGCAATCACTTTTTAGGGCATAGTTGAACTCAATGTCTACTCAGTTTTTAGACCCCAGTTCAAGGACTACCTAAAAAGCAGGATAAATGCAACTGCTCAGCTAAAGGCTGCATCACATAACATATCACCCTCCAAACAAGCAGATCCTAATGCTAGTGTATAGCTAACCCTTCTTCTACATATTCACATAATCTCTTCTAATTGCAACCACTTCCAGTTATTACCATACAGCTCTTACATAACTTCACAGATCAACCCTGCACTTTGCATTCAGGTACCTACTAATCTTCAGATAACATCTTATGGGCATTCTTTTCTTTAATTATCAGTCCTACTGTAACTACATCCTGCCCATCTCACCTTCTTGCTTAACTTCTGTTTTCTACCTTGTTTACTTCCTCTTCAAGCCTGTGCCTGCTACAGCTTACTGCTCTAAAACTACACTTCCTATCTTTCTTCATATATGTTTGTGTGTGTGTGTGTGTGTGTGTGTGTGTGTGTGTGTGTGTGTGTGTGTGTGTGTGTGTGTGTGTGTAGTGCATGGAGAGCAGTGATTATACTCCAAAATTCAGCAAAAGACAAATCAGTTAAGAGTTAAATTGGTGCAAGACCTGACCTTAACAATTGTTAAGCACCCCCTGCTTAAGTTGTTAAGGTTGGGTCTAGCATTAGGCAGACAAATTTGACAGTTTTGAACAGTAAATGACAGCGACAATGTTGCTGTCTGAAGAGATAAAAACTCCCTTCTTCTTACAAACTTAGAAAGTAGCCAGAATAACAGAATGCATTCACTGGAAGTTTTTTTTTTTTTTTAAAGTTGTGAACTTTGAATGAAACGCAAATGTGCATTCCAATTCAGTGACTTTATTGCTCTTGCGGTTTGTCAACCACGAATTTTATGAGGGACAGACCAAATAAATGAGTAAAAAATCTGAACATTCTGTGAAAATATGGACCATTTAGAGCCATGAAAGGTGAGTGTAAATGTAATGGAAAGTACTACGCTGCCTTTCTGACATCAACCCCCTAAGTGCTTTATGGGTTTTAAAGCCATCAACATACTTAATGTTTTTTTCTTCTTTTTTTCTATAACTAATAGTACATGGAGCAGATAAAGCTGCATGCACTACAAATAATTATGACTGGGTCTCTGATCATAACTCTTTATTATGTATTGTTTACATGGATGCCAAGAAATTCACCTCTCGAGCTTCGGTCTTGAGGTGAATTTCTTGGCATCCATGTCTCGAATACATAATAAACAGGTTACGATCAGTGACTCAATCATAATCATTTTAATCATTTATATTATGCTTTACCCTTAATTGTCATTGCATTTAGATATTCTTCAAATGTTTGAGTGTTTCACAAATAATAAACTCTTAACCTCTGTGTGTGTGTGTGTGTGTGTGTGTGTGTGTGTGTGTGTGTGTGTGTGTGTGTGTGTGTGTGTGTGTGTATATATACATATATATATATGTACAGATAGATAGATAGACATAGATAAACATATATATATATATATATATATATATATAGATAGATAAATATCAATATGTATATGTTACTGTGCATATAACTAGGGAAGAGCCTGCAGTTGGTCTTACTAGATCAGTACTATGTCTCACTAAACAAATACAAATAAATTAAAATAAAGAAAGAAACAAACACAGGTTCAAAAAATAACAGTGACAAAAATAAAACAACAAATATAAGCATATTATTGAAAATGTAGTATGCAATTGGTAGACTTTATTGAACTATGGTGCAAAAGTCTGCCTCACTCTGTTATTTGTGCTACTGAAACAGAGGGAAGTAACATGTGTGTCCTCTTTCTTTAAAAAGAAAATTACTGGTGCCACCGGTATGGTGGTCATGCAGTCTGTTTTTTCTTCATACTAAAGCAGACTTCATCAGAATACTGAATCCAAGGTGCCTCTGATTTTTATACCTATGTATAAAAATCAGAGGCACCTTGGATTCAGTATTCTGATGAAGTCTGCTTTGGGTAGACGAAAGCGCTCATTCAGTTGAAATTGTTTTTATTTTTGTGATTAAAGCAACTATTTTGTCTGTCTACACGGAACTTTGATTTTTTCTTGGTGGAGTACTATATATTTTTTGTGACTTTTCTTCATACTAAACAGCTTCAAAATCATGCATAACAGGGGAGGGGGAAATCTAGAATATTATGTGAAAAGGTAAATCAAGATGGAAAATAGGATGATACCTCCAAAAATAGGTGCATCATGTGAATGGGGTAAATCAAGCCTGAAAATAGGTATGTATACGTACCTCCAAAATAGAGGTTGAGATGTCAGGTCTATTCCCTAGTTTTACCTGCTTTCACAACTGTTTTTGTGTATTTGTAATATGCATACAGCAATGGTATAACAAAGTTTAGCCTTGATCCAGAATTAGGTGCATAAAAGTACCCCTTTCTTCAAGAATATTCATGTTACTGCCAGCCCCATGCCACATAGAGATGAAGCCCTGACTACAGCCTAAGTGACCCATGTTCAATTAGCAGCAAAGGCATCTTAGGGAGTGGCCAGGAGAGGATACTTTATGTTGTTGATGTCAGCTTTCTCATATTGAGGGAGGGAAAGAAACTGCTAGGTCCAAGGCATCAGTTTCACCTATTGTTGCCTTATGCTACATCAAGCAGGAATCTCCCTGCTGACCAAGGAAGCAGGAGGTGCTATAGGGCTATGCATACCTCCTGTCCCTGTTCAAGCAGCTATAACAATTCTGCAGATAAACCTAGCTGAAGGAAGGGTAGGCTACTCCATAAGACACTGAGAAGGCAAACTATACATCACCAGATTCTTACTACTGGGGTCTGAATGGAGAGATATCAGCAAGAAAAGTAGTATTGCTAAAACTGAATTCATAATCAAGTCTTGGTGAGTAAAAAAGTGGAAAAAATAGGCAGCACAGAATCCTTAGGATACAAAAACATTCTTACAATAGGGTCAGGCCAGGCTCAGGAGGAAATACCCCCCCCCCCCCAAGTTGCAGAAGTAATAGTCTACAAAAAAAAAAAAAAACTGGCAGGCATAAAAGAGCAATAAAGATGACAAAGTGGACAACTGAAGATAAGGAAAAAATATGTATTGTTACTATTACGAAGGAAGCTCAGAATTTCCATACAAATGATATGCAGAAAGATAAAGAGAAAAAGAGGAAGGAAAAATACATGCTCAAGAAAAATTGTCAAATGCTTCAAATAAAAAATGCATTCATTAATACAACAGATATGTGTAACACATTATATAGACAAAGGAACTTTAGGCAACCTGGGAAAAAATCAACAGAGAAAGTGCAAAAATATAAAGAATAAAACCCAGAATTTTTTGAAAAGTATAAAAAAGAAATGTGGAGATGAGAAAGAAAATGAAACCTAGTATGGTGCAATATTTATGCAAATGTGAAAGTCAAACTAATCAATACAAAAATGCAGTTCCAAAGATAGTTAAACATAAATATAGGCAAAGGCACCAAATAAAAAAATCACAATACAAAAGATAAGAAAAAAAAGGAGAAATATAGAAAAGTAGGTTAGTAAGGTAGAAGTTAAACAAAAGAAGTTGAAGTTAGGGATTCAGTGGGGAGAATCCAACATAGGCAATTTCGCACCACAATGGAATTACAAGTCCACAGGTTAAGGAGCCACAGGAGGAGCAGAAAGCATCTGAAAAAATATGCAACATGATGATGCTCTGGAACCTTCTGTAGGAGACCAGTACAAAAGTCCAGCAGAAATTACACAACAAGGGAAAGAGCAGGAAACAGTGGCAACATTGACACAAGTAATATTGAAGAATGAGGGGCCAATGGGGTCCTATATGAAGAAGCAGCAGATGAAGCAGGATGCATATGAAGAGGATACAGGAAAAAGAGAGCAAAGAAGATGTTCACAATCCAGAAGAAAACGATTTATGGGAAGATCTGCTTAATTTAATAGAGATGGATAGACATATCAAGATAGATAAAAGAAATAGCTTGCTGAAAGTAAATAGGATCCAAAACATGAGAAGACTGGTAAACAGATGAATGCAGTAATCAGGACTATTAAGTGAAATTCATGTGATATAACAGAAGTAAACAGAATATATTACTATACAACTAAAGCAATAATGGATAAAGTGTTACCACAAAAATGTAGAGTAACAAATGAAAGGAAGGAAACAAGTAAGATGCTACCATGGAAGCACTGAATAGTGAAAAGTATAAAACAATTAAGACAAGAAGTTATCACAGCTAGAAGAATATGGAAAAGGGAGCAGATCATCAAAAATACTTAGAAATATAGATGTGGTAAAAGCAATGCACAGTATCAATACAGACCAAGATTTATCCTATACTACTGCCAGTAATAAAATAAAATATCAGCACAGGCAAAAAAAACTTAAGGTAGGCAGATAAGAATAAAGAAAAAGTACAAAAAATACAAGTCATTGATAACTGAGAAGCAAAGCAAAAGGAATAGAAACTACACAGAAAAAATGAAATAGGCACATTTTGGAGAAGTATTAATGAAGACCCTGTTGAACATAACAAAAATGCTGAATGGATAGAAGATATACAACAAAAAAGTTCTGGTAAACCACAGGAAGAATAGATTTTGGTGATAAAAACTTAGCTTTCATTTAGTGGCTACAGCTAGGAACTGTAAATTCCCACCCACCCACTCTCTCTAGTGTTGTGTGTTCTTATACTTGGTGGCTTTGCAGTTGCCCACCCATACTGTATATTTTATCTGTGACACTCCTCCCAGTCTAGTGTCATTAGTTCACTCAATCTAATAGAGAACATTTGCGAAGGCCAACCCACTCAGATTCTAAACGTTGAATTAACTTTTGTTCCAGCTTTCTCCATTTCCACTTTACTGGGAAAAAAAAATTCTAAGCTTGCTTCCCCCCTTTCCTGTGGCAGGTCTTGCCCAGATACGGATTTGCTGTGTCCAGGACTGTTTGTGAGCTCCTAAGCCCCCCCCCCCCACACTTAACTGGGGTTAAACTATTCCTGGTGCCATAAAGTCTGTTCTTCAAAATTTCACTTGCAACTAGCCAGCTTTTTAGTTTTAGCACTCATCTGTTTCTTTGAACTCAGCACTTGTTCAGAACTCATTGTAAGCACTAAATAAGCTACAAATTACTACAGCACTTAACTTTCCTCACTTGTCTAGAGGAAAACAGTTTTAGTACTTAATAAATAAGCACCTATTCAGGCATGTCTGAAGGTCAGCTCCCGGTGTTTTCTCCTGTCTACCTGATGAATCTGGGCATCTTGGGACAATGCAGCAATTGCCTCATGTACACAGACAACCCTCTCCTCCTACCACCCAACACTTCGACTTGTGAGAGATGCACTTATATAGCCAAACTGGAAGCAAAGCTCTCCTCACCAAAGACTGGCCTAGACAGTCAAGAGGAGAAGGTAAACACTTGCACAGCACCACACTCATCACATAGTCCCTCAAAACCTACACCACCAAAACACACACACAGAAGCACAAAACACACACCTACATTCGCGGAGGCTCTCAGTACAAATCTACTCAAACAACAGAGACCTCCAAAGCAGAAATGCAAGCAACCTCCACCCCCCAACACAACCCAAATGACACATAGCCCACATACTCAGTGTGCCACTCAACTACAGCCCATAAGGCATAACGTACTCAACACTCTAGTCATAGGTGACTCTATAGTCAGGCACACTGATGTTCCACTCACCAGGCTAAACAAGGAAAAAGTTACTGTCAGCTGCCTGTCAGGTACCAGGATCCGCCACATAATGCATGCACTCAGGTCACTCCACAACAAGTATAAATATGACTCTGTCATTGTCCATGTTGGTGTGAATGACCTGAGACGTACCTCCCTGGACTACATGAAAAGAGACATGGAGGAGCTGTCCGATCTTGTAGCCCAGGCAGGTATGACCCTAGCCCTGAGTAGCATCCTGCCATCACCCAGAATGATACCACAGTACAAGGACAAAATGATTGACTTTAACAATTGGCTAAGCTTCTGGTGTCATTCTACGGGAATCCAGTATCTGTCTGCCTGGGATGACATGATCGACAGACCACGCTGCTTTGCCAGAGATGGCCTGCACCTGTCGTCCTTGGGATTCCGGATACTGGCAAAGGCTCTTGGCACCCCTATAGTGCCTTTTTTAGGCAAGGTTCAAATGACAAATTCACCACAGTAACAGGTACAAGCAAGCAAAATCTGGCGGTAATGCTACTCAATGCTAGAAGTCTAAACCTCAAAATGCACTCACTCGAGGCACTCCTTAAAATGGAGAACATTGACATCTGTGCAGTGACAGAGACCTGGTTCAAAGCTCCAGAGAGCACCCCTGCATTACCAGGCTATAATTCATACCACACCTTTCGGCCACCAAACCCGGACCGAAACACTAAAGGTGGAGGTGTGTCCATATTCAATAAGGATATCCACACCTCCAGGCTAGTTGCTCAGCATAATGCATCCGAGATTATCCAAGTTCAACTAACTCTGGGCAAAACTGCAATCCAGATTGTAGCTTGCTACAGACCCCCCACCATGCCCCAGGATTCCCATTCCTCTTTTCTTGATACACTGGAAAATATTAAGGTACAACCCAACACTCTAATAATGGGTGATTTCAACTACCCTACCATTAACTGGGAAAACTACTCATGTACTAACTCTTTTGCTCAATGTTTTCTGGAAATCATCAATTCCAATGCCTTGGATCAACTTATCCACACCCCCACCAGTGGCAGCAATATCCTAGACCTGGTCATCACCAGCATGGGTGGCCGGTGTTCCACACCAGAGGTCAGCTCCTCGTTGGTCAGATCTGATCACAAGCTAACACCCTAGACATCCACATCCCGCTCCCACCCCCCACCCCCCCATTAGGGAAACAACCATAAAAAATTTCTCCAAAGCCAGCTTCAAGCTTCTTAAGACAGAAGTGGCAAACTTCACGACACCCATGCAGATGGACAATAGAGGTACGACTGCTGAATCCTACAGAAATGCACTTGATAAGCACTTACATGAGTGCATGGATCATGCTATCCCTAACAGAACCAAGATGCTATCCTCCAAAAAAAGGAAGCCAATCTGGTGGTCTTCTGCCATAAAGAAACTCTACAACAGAAGAAAGAAACTGTTGCAAAAAAGAGTAAAATCCCACGATTGGAGGAACTCCCTGGTCAGCCTCAGTAAGAAGCTGAGATCCCTCATAAAATCCTCCAAAGCTAGTTATGAAAACAAAATTGCCACTGATTCTAAAGACAACCACAAAGCATTCTATAGCTGTGTCAAGAATCTCAATGGCAACACTCAGATCTGCTCGGTGTTACAGCACAATGACACTAAATATACAGAACCAACTGATATTGCCAACATCCTGGCAGATAGGTTCAGTGCTAACTTTACCCCCATCTCACCCCCTAAAGGGCCCATCTTTATACTGGAAGAATGCAAAGTTCCTGTAATCACAGCTGCACAGGTAAAAACCTCACTCTCCAAAGCCAAGAACACAGCATCCATAGGACATGACAACATCCCAGGCTGCCTTCTACATGAACTACAGAATGAACTGGTACACCACCTAAGTACCATGTTCAATCATAGCCTCACCTCAGGCTTTGTACCCATTGAATGGCGCACCGTGACAGTTATCCCACTCCACAAAGGGGGGGCCAGACCTCGGGAACTACTGCCCCATTAGCCTGACGAGCCTAGTCTGCAAGGCCATGGAACGTATCATCATGGAACTCATAAACAAAGACATTGGAGATCTCAAAACTCTGGACCCCACACAGTTTGGGTTTGTAAAAGGCAGATCATGTCTCCTAAACCTGATAGACTTCTTTGAAGTATTCACCAAAGCCATAGATGAGGGTAAGGTGGTTCACACAGCCTATCTAGATCTCGCCAAGGCATTCGACACCATCCCCCACTCTGAAATTATAGATAAACTCACTAAACTAGGTATAAATCTCTATGTCACAAGATGGGTTGCTAACTGGCTTACTGACAGAACCCACACTGTGAAAGTAGCAGACTCCAAATCAGACTTCAGACCAGTGACAAGTAGAGTACCACAGGGTTCAGTCTTGGGTCCTCTACTGTTTAGTATCTATTTCTCTGAAGTACAGGCTAGCACAGAAGGTCTTGGCTAACTAAATTCGCAGATGACTGCAAACTAGGAGCCATAATCGAAACTCCTAATGATGTGGACATCCTACAAAAGGGCCTCAATGAGACAGATGCCTGGTGTCAAAGACATAGTCTCAAGCTCAATGCCAAAAAGTGCATTGTCATCCCCTTTGGTAAAAACTCTGTACCCATGAACTGCCACATAGGCAGTAGTCTACTTAACACCAAAAGTATGATAAGGGACCTTGGGACACAGGTGGACAGTAGTCTCTCCTTTGATAATCACATCGCCACAGTGGTCGGGAAATCCTTCTACGTGGCAAACCTCATCACAAAAGGTTTCTCATCCAGAAAAAAGAGGTCATTGTTCCCCTCTACTCATCACTCATTAACCCCATTATAGAGTACAATGCCCCTTTTGGTATGTACCTCACAAGACATCTACAACAACTGGAAAGGCCACAAAAATACCTCACAAAGAGGATTACTGGCCTCAAACAGATGCCTTACGCAGACCTTCTCAAAAAACTCCAGGTTTACTCCATCTCATATCGCCTACTCAGAGGCAATCTCTGCCTAACATACAAAGCTATGTCAAACCCAAAGCTGTTGGACATGCTCCACTTAAAGAAATCCCAATCCCTCCGAGCTACATGCTCTAGGGACCTAAACCTTGTCACCACAATAAACAGGACATGCTGGAAGGATAGATTCCTGTCCCAGAGACTTCCCATACCTTGGAACAGACTACCTATCTATGTCAAACAGAGCTCCTCATTAGCACTCTTCAAGAAAAATCTTGATGATTGGATGGGTAATAGGAAATTCACCCTGGGGATCACTTCTGTGGTTCTGCTTGACAGGGGCACAGGAAAATAATTTTCTTGGGTGGCGAAAGCCAGGGTACCTTTTTGGCTAGGCTTGTACAGGCCCTATGGCCAATAGCCTAGTACCTACCTATGAACCTATGAACCTATGAAAAGACTTAGCACTTTTGCCCCTTCAGTCACTTCTGGCATCATCAGACTACTTCCAATCCAAAGACATCATAAAACACTTTGGCGGTGCAGTGGTACAGTGGTTAACGTTGTCACCTCATGGCAAGAGGTTCTCCAGTTTGATTCTTGGCTGGGGTGCCTTTTGTGCAGAGTCTGCATGTCCTCTCTGCAGTCCCGTGGGTTTCCTCCTTATACTCTTGTTTCCTCCCACATTCTAAGACATGCATCTGGAGTGTTTCTCCCCAGGCTTCTGCTGAAAATAGGCTCTGTCCTAGTCAGACTTTCATGGTCAACAAATGTCAAATGAATAAAAAATAAATATGACAAACCATCAAAACCCAAAATAATACAAAAATCCACCAGGCCTTTCAACTTCAGTTTATTCCAAGTACATCTGGTACCTAGGCCATTTGCCTTCTCAGGTGACCCATGGATTAGCACATCAAACAGTACTAATATCAGATCATAGCACTATCTAACATATGTCCTTATCCATAGGCACTACTCAGGTGATCCATGTAAAGCCAAGTCCCTAAACCATAATATCCCAACCTAACACAGGTCCTGACAACATAGATTTGCAATTTTCTAATATCTCTGTGGCCAGCTTGGTAGATATGGGCATCCTGAGAAAATGCAGCAATTGTCTTTTGAATTCAGACAACCTTTTAAGGCTTAAAGAAACTAGCACAGTGTGTGAGAGATGCACTTACATAACTTTCTTAGATGCAAAAATATTGATTACAAACAAGGTTGTGAACACATACACACTGCATCCTTCACACATACTGCTCACCAAACACATAGACCTTCTTATGTTGCCCTCTCTAAAACTCAAAGCCCTCCTAAGACATCAGACAGCAGCACCTATATTCAGCAATCACTAAAGCGCACAGCAAAAGCAGAATTTAATACCACACATAAGCCTAACCCCAATAATCACCCCAAAACCAAACCCAGAAAGAAAGCAAACTGTTTACCTAGTACTCTTGTTATAGCGGATTATTTTGCATGACACACAGATGCCCCCATTCACCAGGCTAGACGAGGAGAAGATATTAGTTGTCTATCTGGAGCAAGGATTGACAATATCACACACCCACTCAAGTCACTGAACCCCAGATATCAATATGATTCTTTCACAGTCCATGTGGTTGTAAATAACCTGAGACATACCTCACTGAAATATATAAAAAAAGACATTATGGATCTCCCTCTGAATATATGTCACAGACAAGTATGTGCCTTGCATTGAGCAGCATTCTACCTTCACCAAGGATGATGCCACAGTATGAACAGAAAATAATTAATGTTAATAGTTGGCTTAGTTTCTACTGTCATTCAATGGGAATACACTATCTATCATCACTGGAGGGCATGGTTAACAGACCAAGTTTCTTTGCCAAGGATGATCTTCACTTGCCCCTTTATCCACTCCTTAGAGCTTTTTTAGGTAATGTCAAAATGACAAAAATACCAACATATTAAAAAAAAATCAAATCAATCTTAAGGTGCTACTGCTTACTGCTAGGAACTCCAAAGCCAACAAGCTCTCCTCATTCTGGAGAATGTAGTCATCAGTGCTGTTACCAGGACTTGGTTTAAAGCAACATAAATTACTGTGGCAGTGGAAGGCTACAGTACCTTCCACACATTTGGACCAACAGCAGCACAGACAGGGGCTAAAGGTGGAGGTGTCTTAGTCTACATTAGCAACAAATACAACTCCAGGTTTGGTTAAACAAGATGATGCCTTGAAGTTCATCCATGTCAAACTCTCCTTAGACAAGGTTCCTTACCATGTCCAGGCCAGGCACAGGTCACCCTCTATAACCCACAAAGCTTCCATATCTTACCTAGACCTATTAGAAGTACTCACCATCCAACCAAATACCATATTCATGGGATACTTTATCCACCCCATTATAGACTGGGAAACATATACTGCCTGTAACTCATTGGCACAACATTTTCTGGACTTTATCAACACAAACACCCTGGACCAGATAGTGTGCAGCTCAACTATAGGATCAAACATATTGGGCCTAGTACTCACCAACATGGGAGATTGCTGGCATCTACTTCTCAGAAGTCAGGGCTAATGCCAAAGGCCTCTAGTTTACCATGTACACAGATGAATATACTAGGAATGTTTTGCCAAAAACTGATAAAACCAAGGCAAACACTCCACCAGGCAGCAATGACAACAAAATAAATTATTCCAGTTGATCTTTAATTTAGCGCTTTCGTCAGGTATATGACTTCTTCAGAATACAGCATGTTAAAACATCCCAGTTTATCATCCTTTTATCATTTTTACATCCTTTGGTACAAATATTTGAAGGGCTATGTGAAACTGAGATTAGAGGGGCATTACAGAACAATAGCAATACCTCCGAGACAAAAAACCTGTCTGAGAGAGAAAAAACTGTACTGTACAATATTATTGGGCAGAAGGAAATCAGAATCATGAAACCTGACAAGGTGGGGGTTTGTAATCTTGGAATACAATGATTACAATAGTAAAATGTTTGATTTATTTACTATATAGTGATGTCTATTTAGAAGTCTCACGTAACGAACTGAATATAGGGTACCGTAATATTGATTTGGACCTTGAACAAATGGTACTTAATGGACAATTTACGTTGGAGACTTTTGAATTTTTAAAGACCAAACATCCCAAAGATCCATAAATCTATTTCTGATCCACCTTCTTGTCACTATAGATGTTTGTGACCTATTTTCAGTAATGCATGCATGCTCCCCATATTTTTAGAGGGACTGTAAGATCACAGTTCTGTAGGCTGAGTCGGTATAACACTGAAAAAGATAAATTCTATAAACAACTTGATGACATGCTGACTGATTTTGCCTCCAGTGGGTATAGTGATGTGCATGTACATAATGAGGAGATGAAGTTGTTAGAGGACAGGGAGACTTCATTGAAACCGATTTTCTCTAGCTCTATATCTGAGACAAGGGAAGCTGATACTTTCACCACACAGGAAACATCTATAAGATACGTGACTTCATTTAATTTGAAAACACCTTTAATTAAGCAGATTATTAGTAACAACTGGTTAATTCTTATGGCTAGTGATGAGTTGAAAGCTTGTCTAGGCAATAGACCACACTTTGCCTATAGGAATATGAGGACTTTAAAGAGTGTCCTATGTTATAAAGACTTTCCTATCAATACCTATGTTCCCACTTCATTTAAAATTTGGTACATTTAAATGCCATAGCTGCTCCTGTTGTGAAAATATTTCTTGTGAAAACAGCGACCATTTTGTGCATCCAGTAACTAATAAGAGATTTAAGTTTCACACATTTGCAACATGCATCACTACACACATAGTATATCTAGCCACCTGCGTGGCATGTGATTCCTTCTATGTAAGCAAAACTACACGGAAGCTGAAGGAAAGAATTACAGAACATAAATCAGATATTAGGAGGCACGTAGATAGAAATGCACTCTATAAACACATTTTGGATTGTGGAGATGGACATACATTTAAATTTAGGGCTATAGACTCTATACATCCTTCGGTTAGAGGTGGGGATATAAATAATGCCCTTGAAACTAAAGAATATAGATGGATTTTAAGACTGGCTAGTGACTCACCTCCTGGCCTAAACAGTATGGTTAGTATTAAACCTATATTGATTAAGCTTAGTAGAACTAAGCTGTGATTTGATCTATATTTTTCTTATTATTATTTTTTTCTTGTATTTTTTATATATTTTTAAAAAAAAAAAAAAAAAAAAAAAAAAAAAATTTTTGTATTAAGAGCTTTTAATATATGTCTTGTTATGCCTTTAATGTGGGTCATATGATTTTGGCTGTCGGTCATGTGACTATCTTGGGACCTATATATATTGAGAATGTACTCATGTATTTTAGTATTGAGAAAGGATTATTTCCGAAAGCTTTGCTCGCTATTAAAGTGGTTTTTTACTGACGTCCTGGTTTTTGTTCTGCTATATATTGTTGGCTCTTGTGTTTTTGGATCCTATTTTCAGTAATACCACATCAAATAGGGCTCGAGTGATTTTATGATTTTTTTATGTAGTAACAGTACATTAAACCACAACTCAATATTGACAATTCAGGCTTGTAAGGAAATTGTACTTGAAAATCATTTTATTACTTTTGTAGGGCAACTTTTCAGACAAAGGCAAGGTGTTGCAATGGGTGCTTGCTGTGCTCTAGTTTTTGCTAATATTGTATTAGCGCAATGGGAGGACTTGTATGTGTTTAATTCTGAATTCAGGACTTCATGGGTACTGTATGGGCGGTACCTGGATGATATTGTCCTGTTCTGGAAAGGGAGTGAAAATGACCTGAACAGGTTTTTCACTTTTATTAATGAAACAACTACTTTCTTGAGATTCACTATTAATAAAGAATTGGATTTTGTAAATTATTTGGATGTGACCATCATGAAAGATTATGAAAGAAAATGTTTTACCTCTCGACTGTTCAGGAAACCAACATATTCAAATTCTTTATTGCATTTCATGAGCTGGCACCTACTGCACCAAAAGAAGGCACTGGTAAAAGGCCAATATGTAAGACTGGCCAGGATAGTGTCTGAACCTGATGATTTCAAAAGGGAATGTGACACTATGAAAGATATCTTAGAAAAGAGAGGGTACCCTGAGGTGTTTGTTAATGATATTGTTGTTGAAGTCATAAATAAAAGGACAAGAGGGCATTTTTTCCCCTTTTAGCTAAAGAAAATATGGATGGAAGGGATGATGGGGAAATCAGGCCTCATAGCTTTGGACGTGCATTAACACTGACCTTTATGTCTAATTTTTATGACATTAAGAGTATTATTAATAAATATTGGAGAATATTCCACACAGATCTTGATGTGAAAGAAAAAATAGGGAACAAACCTATTGTGGTTTATAAAAAAGACACCTCATTAAAAGGAATATTAGAAAGGAAAAACAAGAATTCTAAGCAGCAAGCGGTAGTTTCGGGTGTGGAAGATGCCCCCAATGCCCTTATATGATGGAGGCTGTGAGCATCAGGATCAAGAGGTTTGGGACTATAAAAACAGCGAACAAACATTACTGTTATAGTAAAGGGGTCGTATATGTGGCAACATGTGACTCATGTGAGTGTTACTATGTGGGAAAAACAAAGAATGCACTTAGATCAAGAATTTATCAACATCTTTATGATATTAAATATAAAAATTAAAAAAATGTCCTATATAAACACATTAGTAGTCACCCTCAACATGGGTTTAGGTTTTTTGTTGTGGAACAGGTTGATTTGGAACCACGGGAGGGACCAGTAGATGATTTTCTGGAGTTTTTTGGAACTGAAGTGGCAAATAAAATTAAATGCTTACCAAGCCTCAGGGTTAAATGACAAGATTTCCATGTGCCCTTTGTTGAGACTTAAATCAATGTTCATGTTATGAACTATGTATGAATTTTATAAATTTTATAGATGGTTTATTAATATTCATCAATATTCGTACTGATGTTTTAACAATAATAATTTTAGATTTTTTGGTTTTATTCTATGTATTTTTATACCATTTGACATGAATACACACACACACACACATATATATATATATATATATATATATATATATATATATATATATATATATATACATATATATATATATATATATATATATATATATTTATATATATATATATATATATATATAAATTAATATATTTTTAGTAAGACGCTGTCCGGTTCGATTCACAGCTAGAGCGTCTTCTGCATGGAGACATGCGTGAATGGACGTACCTTCGTTGAAGGTTATGCATCAGGGCTGGTAACTCGGCACATAAAAATCAACTACCAATCATTAGCGGACCGGAGTTCCGCTGTGGCGACCCCTAACCAGGAAAAGCCGAAAGACACAAACAAACAAATTAATATTAATGGCACTAAATGGTGAGGAAATGATGTAATGTCTATTGCAGCGATTGGCCAGGGGATATTATTTAAACTGGGATGTTTTAACATGCTGTATTCTGAAGAAGTCATATACCTGACGAAAGCTCTAAATTAAAGATCAACTGGAATAATTTATTTTGTTGTCATTGCTGCCTGGTGGAGTATTTGCCTTGGTTTTATCATGTACACAGATGACTGTAAATTGGGAGCTAACATAGATTCCCCCCATGAAAGCAACATCCTACAAGAGGGTTGAACACAAAGAAACAAATAATTGCTGACAAACCTACTTAGTAAAACGCAATGTGAAGAATAGCATCCTAGTTCCCACTGGGAAATTGTCTATTTAAGCTAATTACTCCATTGATAAAACATCCCTAAGAGCTGGTGCAATAGTTAGGGATTTAAGACAAATTAAACAGTAACCTGGCCTTCAAACAACACAAAAAGGATAGTAAGAAAATCATTCTAAGTCACCCAACTCATAAGAAAGGGTATGGCATCCAGGTACAAGGAAGTTATAGTACCATACTTGCCCTTATCAAATATATCATTGTGTGAAATGCCCCATTTGGGATGTACCCAACCAGGCACTAGCAACAGTTGGAATGCCCCATCATAGGTTCCTCACAGGAGAATCCAGGGTATGAATAGCCTGTCCTACACAGATCACCTTAATGCCTTATTTCTCTACCCAATTTTTTACAGGTTACTGATAGATGATCTAAGGAAAAACATAAAGCATCATCAGATCTACTCTGATGGATCTCTTGCACATCTGTAAAACAAATAGCACCAGAAATACTAGATTCAAGGACCTGAACTCTGCCTGCAACATAAATAGAATGTGCTGGAGAGACTGATATGTGTTTTAAAGGATCCCTGTGCTATGGAATAAGCTTTCCATCTATAAGAAGTAGAGTTAATTTCTGACCCTATTCAAATTAAACCTTGATCATTGGATGGGAAATTTCAATTTACCCCCAAGTCTGGATCCAATGTCTATGATGGACAGAGGTCAACAGTAAGTAAATTAATCCCAAGCTAGCATACCTCCCCCACATAACCCTTAGCTACCTCTTTACTAACATACCCCACCATAGAGGCATCCAAAGAACTTGCGGACAAAACTGAGTTAGTTTGCACATCTAGGCTTGTAAAGACTCTGGCGGTTGTTAGCAAAGTATAAACCCATGAATCTATGAACAAAAGAATGTCACATGGAAGAAGGGATCATTTGTTGCTAAATAAAGCCATAATAGAGAATTGTAAAAAAGGGGAAGACTTTAAGTATGGTATGGAGAGATTACAAAATATGATTTCAAAGCATTCCACATTCATGGTTAAAGGAGTACTTACAGATGTATAAGATACACCCTATATTAATCAATTACATTACAGTGACCATGAAATAGTGACAAACCACTTTGCAGCTGAGCCATGACAAAGGGCAAATTATTAACCTAGGGAGAAAAGTTCAAATGTGGTATATTCCAGGGAGATTCTTTGTCACTGCTACTGTTTTGTCTTGCCCTTATCCCATTACGCTGTTTACTGAACAGATGAGGCTGTGGTTACAATCTGGCTCCCAGAAAAAAAGAATTGTTTAAAGACATCTCATCTGCTTTTAGTGGATGACTTAAAACTGCACAGTGCTGCAGATAAGGTGTTTAAAGCACAACTACAAATAATTAAAACTTTCTGGCATGATATAAGAATGATACTTGGCTTTGCTTGCAAAAGCAACATTTAAAACATAAAAGCTGCCGCACTAAGAAAATATCACTTTGTGACAGGAATGTAATATAAAGAAGGAAGTGTGTCAATATTTGGGAATAGATGAAGGATCAACAATAAAACCTGAACAAATGCAAATAAAGCTTAGTAAGGAATACTTGAGAAAATTACAACGGATATTGAAAACTGCCTTGACATATAGGAATAAAGGCAATGCTATCAATTGGACATGAAAACAAGAAAAATGTTTCATGCTTATCAAATGATATGTAAAAGTCAGTATGAATACCAAGATTATATATTCTGTGCTCTAAAGGAGGTATGGACCTCCTGGAAATTTATTACATGTATAGCTCTGCAATTGTAGGACTGCATACATATCTGCTGACCTCATCAGATCCAAACATAGTGAAAGTTTTAAAATATGTGGAAGAGAAGTCTAAGATGGCATCTTTGGTTTAGCAGAAGCATTTCAGTGTCAAGCAGGAATGGAAATCAAACCAGAAGCAGACAAATATCAGACAGCAACTGAATGTGCAAAAAAAAAAAAATAATAATAATACAAGTAGAGGGATCAAGACGAGAAGGAAAGAAATGTGGGAAATCCATAAATGTAGAGGCAAATACAGAGATCTCCTCAAACAACTACATGCTGACCAAAGTTTGAATCAGGAATGGTTAAGAGGAGGTAAAATGAAATAAAAAGAAAGATTAATAATGGGAACTCAGGAAAATGGACTATGCACATATTACAAAATCCAGCTGAGAAATGCAGCTACCGTTAAGAAAGAACTAGAAACAGTTACACATGTTGTTGATGTGTGATATAATCATGGCACAGGGCCTATATACTGAAAGGCACAATAATGTGGCATGACTGTTGTAATGGGGATTGTGCAAACACTACCAGAAGTAGCTGAAAAACATTGGAAATGTGAACCACAGTGCATTATAGAGAATGACGACACATATATTACATGGGAATCATCCATTACCAACAGTTCAAAAAATAGATGTGGGAAAAAAACAGAAGTAGTAGTCTATGAAGGAAGACAAAAGTAGCATTAATCATTGCAATTGATATACACAGTGATTATAGCATCTTATGTATGGAGAGACACAAAGTCATAAAATATCAGGATTTGCAGGGAGAACAAGAGCAATGTGGAAGAAAGATACCCAGACAGTTCCAATAGTAGTACGACCAATACATCTAATAAAAAGGAATGTATAGTTGTCCTTAGATATACTACCAATACATGTAATAAAAAGGAATGTATAGTGGTTCTTAGGTATACTACCAATACATGTAATAAAAAGGAATGTATAGTTGTCCTTAGGTATACTACCAATACATGTAATAAAAAGGAATGTATGGTTGTCCTTAGGTATACTACCAATATATGTAATAAAAAGGAATGCATGGTTGTCCTTAGATATACTACCAATACATGTAATAGAAAGGAAAGCATAGTTGTTCTTAGATATACTACCAATACATGTAATAAAAAGGAATGTATAGTTGTCCTTAGATATACTACCAATACATGTAATAAAAAGGAATGTATAGTTGTCCTTAGGTATACTACCAATACATGTAATAAAAAGGAATGTATAGTTGTTCTTAGATATACTACCAATACATGTAACCCCATATGAATTATGGAAGAAGGCAAGACTTAGGAATGGGGCCCAGTCTCATCATGGTATTAGAATCTCAAAAGACTCACAGGGAGTAACTGTGGCAATTTTTTCCTTCACTGTCTTCTAATCTAACACCCAGATGGAGGCACAGAAGGCGACCATTTTCTATGGTAAGGAGTTAAGCACTATTCTGAGATATAATTTATGTATCCTTGCAATCATTTATTTACTCAGTTTATTAGGAACTACTATTTTGTCAGCTTCGAAAATTAAGACTCAGACAAAACGTATTTCTTCACTGAAAAAAAATTAAATGTCCTTTCATTTGTCATGATTTTTATTCAGACCATCCCTGGTGCAAAGCGTTGGAAAAGGAGCACTAAAATATATCTCATGGCATATCATGGCTTCTGGTGGTCATCCCCTGGCTTAATCCAATTCTTTTTTTAAATGTTATCACAGTGAAGATTTAGCAAGTTAGGCTTGGATGAAAAGTTTCAGAGAAAGGATATAGAAAAATCTGCAGAGCCACATTGAATTTCTTTACTTACCTGTGATTTTCTTTAGGTCATCATTACATCAAAAAGATTGGAAAAAAGACCATAAAACACACTTCAGAGTATCTAGAACCCCATGACATCTGGTAGTGCAGCTGTTTTTAATTCCCTTATTTCTTCTAGTTATATTGTATTGAAAAGATGCCAGAAAAAAGCTAAAGAGTACAATAAGGTGTGAGGGGAAAAATGCAAATAGTAATCTGGATGATGGCAAGAGGTCAGGATGGTGATGTGGGGGGGTGGCTAAAGAGAATGCTACGGTATGCATGCAGAGGGGAGATGGTGGAATGCCTGGGTGGACACTATGAAGTATGTTGTCTATGGTCCTATTTCAATAATAAAATAATGATGATCTTGGCTAGATCAGCGATAATACTGCTGAAACGAGAAAGTAATTTTCATATACAATGGCTAGACAGCTCTGATGATGTTTGATGCTAGCCAGAATTTAGAGAACAGCTTAGGGTAAAATGACAGGAGATTTGGCTCCATTATTTGACAGAGAAAGTTAATGAAGGAAAAGGTCCTGCATTTAAACGATTCTTAGGGTTTACAAAAAGTTAATGTAGGCATATTTTGCAGTTGAAAAAGAGAGGTCTTGTTACATGGTTACAGGGTGTGTTGAAGTTAGTAAAGAATATAAACCAGACGTGTCACCAAAAAGTATTTTAATGACACTATCTCAAGAAATTTTGAAAGTAAACAGTAATTCTAAGCACTATCTTTTTAACAGAGTACAGAGAATAGCCCGAAGAAAGAAAAGTTCAAAAAATGTTATCTTCTGGAGAAATGGAGTATATTGTAGACTGGGGAAAGCCTCAATGAAAAATAATACCAATAATATTGTGTCATTATGACTTTGTCCAGCAAAGTATTTTGGGGAGGATGATGATAATAATAATAATAATAATAATAATAATAATAATAATGAACTACTTACATTTCTGAAGAGATGTTAGCACAGGCAGAAGATCAAATCAAAGTGAAATGAGATAAAATATGATTTTTTTCAGTGTTTGACCATAGCAGTCTTTTCAGATTGTAAAACAGAATTGCCTTCACTGACATTTGATTACATAGTTGGTTAATTAGGATATTATGCTTTTCAGTTGTGTGTTTAACTAGAAAACTGTTCTTTTCATCTGTGCAGGCATTTGCAAAGTTTATATAAGGACTGATGGATTCTGACATCTGCAAGACATTAAGTTTATTTGTCTAGCAGAGACCGGTAAGGTCATTTGTTGTTATTTGTCTGAATACTATACAACAGGGAATTATGTACCTAGACAGCATACAAATTAGCCACTATATGAAGGAAGGATTATTTACAAGCAGTGAGATGCTTATAGAGATCTACAAACACAACATCAATTAAATTAAGCTTTTCTAGACATTCTAAAGTCATTGTGTGGCTGCAGCAGTGATATGTGCTATATTGCCATCACTACAAGGCATACATTATGTTTGGGCTGTGACTGTTATCTGTTACCTGCAAGTCATATATTCACCTGCTTCCTACACCTCTTCATTTAATGGTTCTTTGTTTTCCGGTACCTATGTGATCATAACTCACACAGATATAGGAAGTATTAGGCTGGAAACATGCTATAACAGCCAATGTTACTTTGTAAAAATTAATAATAAATGTAATTATGAGTTTTGATGTAAATGTCTTTCTGCTGTACTTTCACTTTTCCTATGCAGTTAATGGGAAGCCGCCTGCAAAGTTATATTGTCTTATTTGCATAATAGCTGTTATACGATATAAATCATTTTTCCATGTACTCCCATATGTCTGTATCAGTAGGCAGATTAAATTAATTGCGTTTCTTTTATGAAGAGAATTGACCTTTCTCTGACCCAAGACCATTTAGCTGTTCAGCATATAAGAATCTGTACTACAGGGTTAAATATTTCCACTGCAGCTAATTGAAGGAATTTGACTTTGTCATTTTCTGGAAAAAGAGCCATAAATATTAAACTTGAACAAACTTATAGTCACATATTAGACGTAATCTGCTAGTCATGTCAGGTTTAGTAATTCAGCAGACTGCACACTACTAACTTCTGGTGCCATGGATCTTTGTTCTAATAATAATACTGCTATACAATGTGAGTAAGTGATACACACTGAGGTGTTTTATTTTGTTAAATTATGATATTATCTGCATGTGCATGACAATTGGATGTATACCCTGTGACAGAATTATTTGTAAATTTAGGGAAAGTAAATAAAGTTATAATAACATGGCCTCATGATTAGTGGTCTTACATAATAGGTAAGAATAACAGGACTCCTGTCCTCTCCAGTTCCAATAATCAGTAAATTCACTTGAGGCTTGGTCTGGTGGGGCTGTACTTTTTTGACACAGTTTTCTCCAGTGCTAGAAATAAGTAAAGTGTTTTGCTCGCTAAATATGCATATGATTGCAAACAGGAAACATTTTTCTTACCACAGCTGATGCAATTTCCCTTTAAACAGCACATAACATTACATGAGTGGTGCAGGATAAATACTATTTATCTTCAATATAAAATGTGCAGTATTCATACATTTTACAAAAAAAAAAATCAGTTATATAACTATTCTATTAATGGCCAACAACTAAAAGATGACAAAGTAATAAAGGACCTCAGAGTCATTGTAGATAATGACCATTCATTTAACTCTTACCGTTTTCAAAACATACAGAGTTGCCCACCTGACCCTCAATGAGTTTAAAAGCCATGTCAGAGAGGCATATGTCTGTCTGTACAACTCTTATTGGACAAATTACTGCTGTCATGCTATCTAGTGCAATTGGCAAAGATCCATCACAAAGAAAATAAGACCTAATTCTTTTTGGATCTCTTGTCACCTTCTTAGATGAGCTCACCAAACAAAGATAGCATTAAAGTACTATTTACTAATATTCCCTGTGCACCAGAAGACATTCATCTTCCGTGTAAACTAGTATCAAATGTATCATGAAATGTGATGATTTCATATTTGAAATATTCCACTGTCTGTTGAATAAACCCCCTCTCGATTTAATTCATCCAATCAGAAACTGATTAACTACATGAAAGCCATAGCTAGGGCAGGGTAAACAGGTAGCTACCTTGGGTGTGAGCTGTTAGAGGGCACAAACAGAACTGCAAATCAGTGTTAACTAGTCCCTGCAAGTCAATGGTGTGTTTGATTGATTGTGGTTACTGAATGAGTGTGCCAACAATCATTTAAGCAGTCACAATTAACACAAAGGCTGCTTAAATTATTGAAAAGACTGCTAGCAATGTACATGTGTGCTAGTAACTGTGGCAAATAGGTTGTATAGCTCTTTGCTACAGTTTCTGTAGTAAACAAAGAAAATAAACTATGCAGAATTATCAGTCTTTTGGATTAAACTAAGTACCTTGCTTTATTTTCTCTGAAACATTGTGAATACTTGACTGGATGAATACCAAAGAAAAGGAACACTGTCAGATTATAAAAATCCATCAAGCTTCCTGAAAGAAGAGCAGCCTGAAGCTTTTGGTAGGAGGCTGACTACAGCAAATGAGGGTATGCTAAACCCTTTTCAAACTAATGGAAATGGAGAGGAATCACTAAGAAGATTTTAATTATCTTATAATGACTAATAGTGTATTTTACAATAGAAAAAAACAATACACACCCATGTATGTTGTAACATATGTAAATGAAATGAGTAGTGGTTATGCAGCAATTGAAAAAATTGTTGCTACAAAAGCACTTTAGGTAAGTAATAGAACTCAGAAACAATTCATTTGAGAGTAGTTTTTTATGGCTAAAATACAAAAGCTTCAAGATGAGTTGGAATGTATAAAGACAAGCCAAGAAAAGCAATTCCCAACTGTCTTGGCCACCAGAACAGGTTGGAATTAAGCCATAGTTTTTTTTATTATCGCCTATAATCCTAAGGGACTTTATTTTACCTAGGAAGAACATAGAGAGAGCACACAGCTTTTTAGGTCTCAAATCCTCCTTGCTAGACTGCTGACCAAGTCCAGGCACTGTGAACCTGTGAAGCTTTTATTTATTTTTTTCTGTGAAGCTTTTATTTTATTCTGACAAAGGCATAATCTTATAACTTAATTAGCTTAACCCATGACATATATGGCAACATATCTAGGGGGCAACAGACTACTCTACATTCACAACACCAAAGAAAAAGGAAAGCTAGCCTCTCATAACATTTTGCTAAACAGAAATAAACTGAAGATTAATTCACCTATAAAAAAAGGTCACTTAAGCTAGAGTGGTAGTAATACTTGATGAAAAGTGTATCAGCTTCAGCATGGCAGTTTGTGTCTGAATCAAAGGAAGCTAGATTTGGTGTGAGTATAACATGTAGCTCCAAATCTTACTGTCAAAACTAACAAAAATATATTTATGTAATTAAAAAAAACATTGTTTACCCCATTTAAAGTTGTCCCTCTTTTTGATTCCTAAGCTACAGTTTCCTGATGCTTCCCTATTTATCAGATCAGAAACAGACTTGAACGTGTCTGAACAAACTCTTTGATTAACTAGTAAGATAGTTATAAGTAGTACTGTTGTGGAAACTATTAGATCTACCAAGTGCTGATTTAAATTTAAAGTACCTATTAGACATAGGTTATAAAAGAATGAATTTAAGGCAAACTTCAATTTTTCTTAAAGACAGATTAGAAAATTCAAAATATTTAGCGTCTTCTATAAATATACTATTTCTTAGATGAAACTGTTTGCAATCCCAACTAAATTCCATACTCATTACAGTAAGAAGGCAGTCTTATCTATACTGAAACCATGTACTTTATGAAAAAATGTAAATAAATGCCAAATATATTAATTTCCTCACTAAACAGAAAATTGTATCACAGAATTTAAGTAAGTGTTTTATTCTTCTACAAAGCACTGCAAAAGCATTTCAGTCTACTCAATGACTAACACACACACACACACACACACACACACACACACACACACACACACACACACACACACGCATACACACACAAACTACTCAGTAGAAAATACAGTATTTTTTAAGTAAATAAATAATAACCTCAACTGAGCAACACACCCAAATTGTTTTTCCCCCATCCATATATTACAGACACAGGTGTGTGAAACAGCCAGAGAAATTAAAACTTTCCAAATGGTAAAGCTGAACCTGTAACAGAAATCAACAATGTTAACAGCATTTTAGGTAGAAATCAATACCAGGTCTATTTATTAATACGAGGAGTAGTGCTTCTGCACTGCATGTGTCGCACTTGTCTTCCATTATGATTCCCAAAAACATCACTTCATTTGAGTCTATAAGGCACTTGCAGAAAGCAATGGCAACCAAACACTTGCTGTATAAATTACTTATATATTTAATTATTTGGTAGGTATTTTTTTTTATATCATACTGCATTGTTGTATTAGTTTTTCAGTAGCTGGTCCTTTACTGCAACACTTCAACAGCAGACATCCGTGAGAGAAACTGTCAACATTTTTCTCTGATAATCATTTGGCATTCAATATATTATCATAGTCCTTTTTCATTTCAGCATCTATATAAATAAATTCCTTTTTCATTTCAACATCTATTATAAAGAGTTGATGTCAAACAGCTCTGATATGTTTATTTAAATAAAGTTACTATCAGTCAGTTTCAGCTTTCATAATTTAACACATAAAACGTAATTATATATTTTACAAGATATGAAACTTAAACATACACTAGACAACTAGTGCTTTGTTTAATAATCAGACTTCTTCAGAACAACTATAGTAACAAACAAAAGAAAACATTTATAAATTTCATTAAGCTCCTCCTTCTTTAAATACAGCCATTATTCTCAATTAACTTTAATCAGTAGTTAATACTCAGAGACTCATTCAACCCTGTGGAAGTATGGCAGCAATTTGATTTGTCATATTAACCCCTTCTCATCCAGTAAAAATTTACTTTGCTACTAGAAAAGTTCTTGAATGTAATCCATACAAAAAATAAAACTTCTTAAATAGCACATTTCAAAGTATTGTTATATAAATTGTCTTTTAATAGATTTATTATTGTTGTAATTTATTTGTTCCAAAATTCTAACTGAAATTCTCCAGTTCATTTTTCTTATGTAAAATGAGTCACATGTTACACATACATCTATGGGCAGACCTCTTTTTCAAATGACATGCAAATCTATTGT
Organism: Protopterus annectens; assembly: GCF_019279795.1. NCBI lineage: Eukaryota > Metazoa > Chordata > Ceratodontiformes > Protopteridae > Protopterus > Protopterus annectens. The sequence continues at coordinate 84,297,410 of NC_056726.1, read as the reverse complement.
TAGGACTGAAACTCTTCTCCATCAAACTTATCTAAATTATTTTGCCAGTTTTAAGTACTTACAGGCCTTACAGAAACCATAAGCAAATGAGCCAGGTTCCTTACCACTGAAATTATTAGGATGTATACTTGAATTTTCTAACATAGTCTGTAAGTTAGTACTTTTTTATTATAAAACACAGAGAACAGTCCCCTAAAGCTCTAATAAAATCATGATTGCCATGAATGGCTCTACAGTTATTATAAATATACAGTTATCCCCCCATCCACATAAAACAATGTTCACCCCATTCATACTTTCTTGCAACTTACATTTATGGGTGGGAAACAAAAAACTTTCCCCAGGACTACTCTGTACTACTAATGGAGAGATGCAGATCCTAAATGTTTTATTCCGTGCATGGGCCCCCTCAAATTATCTATAATATAATTTCAGTTATTCTCATTAGGGGTAATTTATAAGTATTGACCATGGGATGGGTAAGACCAATCTATACGCAAATGGGCTAGGTTATTCTGAGCACAAAAAGGAAAAAGACTAGACAAATCCACAAGGGCAGCTAAACTAATACTTACCTGTGAACCTATAAATCACTTGTCTTATTTCATGTGCGTCCAAACATTAATGTATAGGACAAGCCAAAGCATACAGTACACCCCTAGCTACTTCTCTGTCATAAATCACAGGTGTTCCTTTCAGTAATGGAAAATGAGTATCACTTCTTAGCTAACTTCTTCTATAATGTTATGCATAAAACTATAATTGTACCCTCTGCACTTAAAATAACTATTCCAATTTTAACATGTCATGATTAAAATCATTGTCCATAGAAGGGAAATCTAGATATTCTGATGGCTTATTCCTACCGATACTCTTGTTAACATTCAGAGAATGCTCATTGGAGCCATTTAAGTAGATATTTATAAATTGCATTTTTTTCTGTAAAAGTTGAACTCTAATATACCACTAACCTTATCTACTTCATAGTAAAATCCAAAATGTTAATGTTTATTCTAATCTATTGTTACGTAAATGTAATGAAAAATGGGGGGGGGGGTGCAGACACAGGATAGTTAAGTTAGAGTATCTTTTCAGAACTCTGAAGCTGTTTCTTTATTGTTCTGGAAATGTTACTGTAATAGAAAAAAAGCACTTGATTGCTGTTGTTAATCTTCTTACCAACTTCCTACAGAAATCTGAAGAGACTTTCAATAAGTTCATGTCAAACTACTTTTTGAGACTTACCTGATGAAAGTGAAGGATGAACATTTTCACTTTGATTCCTTTCTGGCAAAGGATTTATAACAAGTAATGATCTCTCTTTAGGAAGTTTTCCTGAAAATAGATGGATCTCAGGAGTACCTAGACAATTTGAAAGAGAATAGTCTAAGGCAAACTGATATTTTAAAAGAAATGATTCAGCAACAGGAATTAAAAATCACAGATATTGAGACTGCATTATCCAATGTTGATGAAAGACTTAAAGAGGAAGAACTTCAAACAGACTTTCTTCTGAAGCAAAATACATGGCTACCGAATAAACTAGCAGTCTTAGAGAACAGAGAAAGAAAAATATTCCATATCAGAATTTCTGGGCAGCAGAGAAAACTGAGAGAGAAGATATTATCACATTTTTTTGTCTTCTTAGATTATTAAATGCTTTAATCTACAGAAAGGTAATTTTCAAGGGATAGAAAAAGCTCCACTGGTCAATTCATAAGCCAGCATCTACTAATTCAGACTCTCAACCAAGAATTGTAATAATAAAGTTGCTTTCATTTCTGGATAATGAACTTATCCTTAAATGAGTTTGGGCAGAAACACCTTTAAAATATGGGAAGCATAATATCAGATGTGATAGTTACTATTATAGAAAATTATTTAAAAAAGGAAAACATGCTGTCCTTTAATACTGCTAAAGGAGAATAAGATTAAAGTGTTATTATCTTTTCAGCAAGATCCTTTAACAATACTTTTTTAGAAACAGCATCCTTTATGGAAAAAAAAATCACAATACTCTTCCCATCACCAAAGATATGGACTGGGCATCCAGAACCTTAAAGAGATCTCCTGACAAAACTGCATGAATTGATTCTTATATGTTATCTATACCATAGAATAGACATAAATGTATTCATAGCTTAAAAATGTTTAGCCTTTTCTTAATTTTGCTTAAATCTTTAGTATACTTAACACAAATGACACTTTAAGAAAAATGCTTAGATGTATGCCTTTAATTGTGCTTTTATTTATTTTTAAAGGTGTTTCTAGTCCAGTTGTTTACTTTACTTCATCATTAGATGTTCTGCCTTCTGAACAAAACAATCAAATTCTGTTAACAATTCCTTTAGAGATAGTCACATGAAGGGAATATTGATGTCTGTTACATTAATTTTCCCATGTCTAGCTCAAGAGCTGCACAAATTAGTTCTCCTTTCACACATTTGATCAGTTAAATGGAAGACCCATAGATGTTTCCCTTTGAAATTACACCAACAGACATATATTAAAATGTCAACAGGCTAAATGAACATAATATTAACTTACAATAAATACTAAATGTATATCTATATAGCTGTATATGTATATATCTATACACACACACACACACACGTATATACATATATATATATATATATATATATATATATATATATATATATATATATATACACACACACACGCACACACGCACACACGCAGACACACATACACACACACACACACACGCACACACACACGCACACACGCACACACGCAGACACACACACACACACACACACACACACACACACACACACACACACACACACACACACACACACACACACACACACACACACACACACACACACACACACACACACATAAATATCGAACTTCAAATAATACTGAACAGGCACTAATCCCCTACATTTCATACTTTATATTTGAAACTTAATGAAACCTCTACATTGAAAAAATGACAAAACCAACAAGGGATTTGGTGCTTTCATTCTTTTAATCTTAGAACTTCTTCAGAATTCTGAGGAAGTTCTAACATTAAAAGAACAAAATCACAAAATCACTACTTTTTATTTTATTGTGGCTTTGGTTCCAACTTGTTGGTTTTGTCATTTTTTTAAGTTTTCTGCTGGTTGTTACTCTTTGTTTCAGGCCTCTACATCGGCATACCTTCTAGAGCTTATAATCTTGCCATTCATATTTAGAGTCACCGAATCTAGGTCTGTTCAACTAGTAGTGGATTTCTTCTAAATCAATTCCAAACCCAAATTTTATCTTTAGACACATTCTGAGCTGAGTTTTATTCATAGGTCCAAGCTATTATACTCTACTTCCTTCCATTCTAACCAGAACTGATAATGACCATTTCCTTTCCTTCCTTGTTTTCTATGACTTACTTTCATTCTTAAATTAAAACAATTTGTCATTTTATGATTCTGTTATGATTAAAACATGGGAGACATTGACATCATTTCTGAACTTCTTCTCTAGTGTCCAGAGCAGGAATGTTACAGAATGTTAGAGCAATGTTATATACTTATCATAGAGTTGAAATTTCAATGTAATGGTTTATGCCATTATCTTGATTGAATAAATCTTTTTATGTTAGCCTAATAGATTATATGGTAACATTAGAGGACTGCTGGTGGACCTCGTGTGATAGTGAAGGATTAGAGAATCGATAGACTTATGAAAGTACTGCTGCATTCCTGATGTTATGCTGCATGTTCGGATGTGTTTTGTTGTGGGTTTTCATTCAATGTTGCTACTTTCTCAAGTATGGGCTATTGAACGTCTTATGCATTGGAAAGGGATGGGGATATAATCTGGAATATCAGGTCCTGTACTTAGTTTGCATGCAGATATATGTTTCTTCTTTTTTATCGTTATACATATAATTTAGATAATTAAGTATATGAGAAATTATGAGCAATGTCTGTTAGACAAGGTGAAATTACTCTTCATAGACTGTGACTGATGTTGGGTCAGGGAAGCAATGTTTGTTCCCTGAAGGACACTTTGTTATAGCTAGTGTAATAGATCTGAGCATTTTCTGCATAGTAATGAGATTTGGCTTGAATTTTATGTTGTCTTTTCCATTAAAGTAAGGTCCATATTCATTATCTAGAAGTAGCTTTTTAACCTTGTCTGTGGGAAGAGTGATGGGAATTTATTCATACTGTTACTTATGTGTTGGCTGATGTTTGTTGAAATCACAGAGTCATTAGTCCAGGGAATACATGAGGATGAGATATTTGAGTAAGACTGTAAAGAATGTGGTTGAATTGTTTGATAAGCATTTATGAACAAGGAGGATGGCAGAAACTGATTATGGATTACCAGGATATTGGAATCATCTGGAGGTGGTTTTAGTGGGAGTCATGCAGATTGCCTGTTTGAGATTGTGATTGTCAATTTGATAAATTTCTTGAATGCACTATTCATAGGTTCATAGGTTCATACTAGGCTATCTGCCCAAGGGCATTTATAAGCCTAGCCCATAGTTATGTGGCTTTCGCCACCCCTTTAGTTTGAATAAAAACTATGCCTATCATTTTTCTGTGCCTCTGTCAAGCAGTGACACTGAAGTAATCCCTGGGGTATATCTGCGATCTCCCATCCATTGGTCAAGATTCCTCTTGAACAAGGCCAGCGAGGTGCTCTGCCTCACATGTACCGGGATTTTGTTCCACAGCATAGGGAGTCTCTGGGTGATGAATCTGTCCCTCCAGCACGTTCTATTTATAACCGTGTCAAGGTTTAAGTCTCCCGCCCTTGTGGTTCTGAGGGATCTAGATTTTTGAGGTGAAGCATATTCATCAAATCTGGGTTTGACATGGCCTTATATGTCAGGCACAGGTCACCTCTGAGCAAGCGGTATGAGACTGAATAGAGCTGGAGTTCTTTCAGTCGGGCAGCATAAGACATATTTTGAGACCCTTTATCCTTTTGGTGAGGAACTTTTGGGGCCTTTCAAACTGCAGCAGGTGTCTGGTCAGATACATTCGAACGGGCATTGTACTCAATCATAGGTCTAATGAGTGATGAGTACAGGGGGATGACCTCCCTTGATCTAGATGTGAATCCCTTCATGATCAGGTGGGCGATATAGAAGGTTTTCCTAACTACTTTAGCAACATGAGTGTCAAACGAAAGGCTACTGTCAACTTGGGTCCCCAGATCCCTGATGACTTTTTCTGTGCTCAGTGGATTGCCACCTATATGGTAGCTAGGGGTAACCTTGTTTTTCCCGAAGGGTATGACTATGCATTTTTTGGCGTTTAACTTCAGGCCATGGCTCTGGCACCAGTTATCCATTTCTGTGAGGCCCTTCTGGAGGATATCTATGTCAGATGTGTTTTCGACTATGGCGCCCAGTTTGCAGTCATCTGCAAACTTTGTCAGCCATAACCCTCCTGTGTTTGCTTGTACTTCAGAAAAGTAGATGCCGAACAAGAGTGGACCCAGGACTGAGCCCTGTGGGACACCACTTGTGACAGGCTTTGAGTCTGACATGGCTCCAGCAACTCTGACCCTGTGGGTTCTGTCACTTAGCCAGTTTGCAACCCATCTTGTGATGTATAGGTTTACATTCAAGCTGATGAGTTTTTCGATGATACCTGAGTGGGGTATTGTGTCGAAGGCCTTTGCCAGGTCGAGGTAGGCTGTATGGACTGCCTTTCCCTCATCAATGGCCTTGGTGACTGTCTCGAAAAAGTCAACCAAGTTTAAGAGGCAGGATCTGCCTTTGACAAAGCCAAACTGGGTTGGATCCAAAGTCTGCAAGTTCCCTATGTCTTTATTTATGAGTTCCATTATGATCCTCTCCATGGCTTTGCAGATAAGGCTTGTCAAGCTAATGGGGCGGTAATTTCCAGGGTCTGTGGAGGCACCGCCCTTATGAAGTGGGACCACAGTCGCCGTGCGCCACTCCTTGGGTATGTATCCTGAGTTGAGGCTAAGATTAAACAGCTGTCCTAACTGTGGGTTTAATTCCTCATTGAGTTCATGAAGCACACAGCCGGGGACACCATCCGGTCCCATGGATGTTGTGTTTTTTGCCTTAGTGAGGGCAGTTCTCACCTGGGCGTTGGAGATGTTTGTGGGGCTACAATCCTCTGGAATAGATATCTCTCCTTTTGGGGAGTTTGCACTGAACCTGTCAGCCAGTATGTTAGCAATGTGTGTAGGTTCAGTAATTTTCACATCATTTTGAACTAATTCTGAGCATATCTGGGAGTTTCCTCCTAGGTTTCTAACATAGCTAAAGAAGGCCTTATGATTGTCTTTAGAGTCCTTGGTGATTTTTCTCTCAAAATTTGCCTTGGATGATTTTATGAGAGCTCTTAGTTTTTACTTATAATGATCAAAGGTGTCTTACCTTTCAAGGATTTTGCTCTATCTTGTAGTAGCTTCCTCCTTTTGTTGTAGAGCTTGTTTATGGCTGGGGTCCACCAGACTGGACGCTTGCCTTTGGTACAGAGAGTCTTAGTTTTGTTTGGGATTGCCTGATCCATGCAGTCCTGTAGGTGCTGGTAGAAGGCATTTGTAAGTGATTCAGCGGTTTGAGTAATGTTTACCACTGGCTCAGGGGCCTTAAAGGAGACCACACTAGTTTTTAGAAGTGTGAAATCGGCTTTTGAGAAGTTTTCACTGTGGTCTTTTTGTTTCAGGTGGGGCGGGATGAGGACCTCCAGCGAGATTAGTTTATGATCTGATCTCACCAGTGAGGGTATACTTCTGGTGTTGAACATTTTGATCCCATGTTCGTGATGATGAGATCAAGTATGTTTTCTCCTCTTGTGGGGATGGTGACTAGTTGTTCCATGGCATTTGAGTTTATGAACTCCAGGAATCTTTGGGTTAGAGTGTTCGGGCTTGAGTAGTGTTCCCAGTCTATATTAGGGTAGTTGAAGTCACCTAGTATGATGGTGTTTGGAGATACATTTATCCCCTCCAATGTTTTCAGGAAGGCCATGTGGGGTTCCTGAGTTTGAGAGGGTGGCCTGTAACATGCTACAAATTGCAGAGCAGTCTTGCCTATGGTTAATTGCACCTGGATGGTCTCCGATGCATCGTGCGTTGCCACCAGCCTTGAGGTGTGGGTGTCCTTTATGAATATGGACACCCCCCCTCCTTTCTTGGTGTTGTCCGGATTTTGGGGCTGGAACGCATGATATGAGGTGAAACCTGTTAGTGCTGGGGTGCTCTCAGGAGCCTTGAACCAGGTTTCTGTCACAGCACAGACATCAATGTTCTCCATATTGAGAAGGGCCTCGAGTGCGTGCATCTTGAGAGTGAGACTTCTGGCATTGAGCAGCATTACCCTTAGTTTTTTTCCTTTTTGGTGTTCTAGGGTGGTAGGTTTAGAATTTGAGCCTTGCCTAAAAAGGCACTATGGGGTGGCAAGAGCCTTTGCCAATATCCGGAAGCCCAGGGGTGACAGGTGCAAGCCGTCCCTTGTGAAGCAGCGTGGCTTGTCCAGCATGTCATCCCAGGCAGACAGACATTGGATCCCCTTTGAATGACACCAAAATTTAAGCCAATTATTAAAGCTGATCATCTTATCACTGTATTGTGGCATCATTCTAGGTGAAGGTAGGATACTGCTCAAGGTCAGGGTCATACCTGCCTGGGCTACATAATCAGAGAGCTCCTCGATGTCCCTTTTCATGTAGTCCAAGGAGGTAAGTCTCAGGTCGTTGACACCAGCGTGGACAATGACTGAGTCGTACTTGTACCTGCTGTTGAGAGACCTGAGTGCTTGCGTTATGTGGCGGATTCTAGTGCCCGACAGGCAGCTTACTGTGACCTTCTCCTTACTCAGTCTGTTGAGCGGGACGTCAGTGTGTCTGACTATGGAATCACCAATGACAAGTGTGTCTGGCATTTTGTTTGGCCTTAAGGGCTGTGACTGTTTGACACTCTGACTGTGTGGTCTATGTGTTGCATGTGTTGGGTCGTGAGGTGGTAGTTGTTTGGGTGTCTGCTTTGGTGGCCTCTGCTGTTTTGGTAAATTTTTGATCAGAGCCTCTGAGTATGTCTTTGTGTGAGTATGTGTATGATTTGAAGTTGTGATGGTACCATGTGTGACTGGGTATGTATTGTGTGTGGTTACCTTCTCCTCCTGTCTGGTCTTGCCAGTCCTATGTTGAGAGAGCTCAGCCTCCAGTTTGGCCGTATAGTTGCATCTCTCGCATGTATTTGTGTTTTGTGGGAGGAGGAGAGGATTGTCTGTGTACATGAGGCAATTGTAACATTGCCTCAATATTCCCAGGTTCACCAGTTGAGCTGGAGAGGACACCAGCAACTGATCCCTCGACATACTAGAAGTAGTAGATAAAGAGACTTTCAAAGGACTCGGGAAGTGGGTTTTAGGCTGGTGGGGTACTATCTATAATAAGAGTGCTTTATCAAGGTGCAAGTACTGTAGGAGTAAGTGCTAGGCTTTACAGATAGAGAATAGTCTACTTGGGAATCAAGTAGAGATGAACTTTTCAGTTATAGGATATGCTGGTTAGATCAGCAGTACAGCTCGAGGAAGGTAGTTCTAAGGGAAAATTTGAAGAGTGGAATTTAGATGGCGAATAGTTAACCTTGTTTAACCGCTGCTCTTGTGTGCAACAGTGGCAACTCAGCTAAATCAGCTAACGCGTTTAGCGTGTTTTATAGCAGGGGGCTGAAGGGAGCTCGGAATTGGCCCAAAACGACCAATGGACTACTAGTTTCTGGCTGAAACTTCACCAAATCGGACAGAAAGGCCGCTCAGTGCCTCCCACTCCCACTGGTAAGCAAAGAAACTTCCCTCCTTCCTAATAAGGCAATGGATCAGTAACAGGAACTATAAACAAAGCCCAGGGATCAGCAACTCTGAAACTGGACTACTCTAGTTCAGTAATGCGGGAAAACAAGAGATTTTTTTTGTTTTATTACAGAGATAAGGAAAAAAACAGACAGTAAATGCTATAAATGCTGTAAATCGGCTAGCGCACTTTAGTGTGTAGCCTACAGAAACAATTTGCAACAATTAGTAACTTAAAGTGCAATAAACAGTTAGCAACTTAATTATTTGAGTAATTTACTTATATATTGTTTGTTTGTTTAATCATATGTGAAAGATTGTTCTCCAGATGCAATGTTCTTTCCTTGACTAATCTCCATTTATTGTTTACTGATGCTTTAGCTTGAAATTTACTCTAGTCTAGTCTAGTGTGTTTTTTACTACTAGACTAGGAATTTTGATTATTCCATGCACATAGTTATACAAGCATATATTTCTTTAAATGTATTTTTTATAAACTTTCTGTTAAGTCTGAAATAGCTTATTCAATATGTCAGTCATATGTTAGATGTATACTATACAGCTTAGACCATGGGAACTTGGGGTCATTAATTTTCCAAGTGTAGATATTTACACCAAAGCAGCAATATTTGGAGTTATAACATTGGTTATATACTAGTTAAATATGAAATCACTACATATATTACTTTCTGTCCTAACAAAATAAAAATTAATGTTCCTACTAATGACATAATAGGTAAGCCAAACTGGCTTTATCTTTGTAATTACATACACTTTTTCATATATAATCCAGCACACTGTAATTATATCAGGTTTATCCTTAACCATTTCAAGTATTCTATTCTTGGTGATGTGGATCATGAACTATGGTTTGATGCATTAATTACATTTAAAATAACTAAGGAATTTTTTGAATTAATTCATCTTCAAAAGTCTAATAAGTAAAACAAGGAAAACAAATCATATGTCGATGTGTTGGAACTGTGATCTACAGAATCATTAATATCAGAATTCAGTCTAGGTCCACTAGATTGTTTTTTTACAAATGAATTAAATCACATGCACTAGATACATTTCCTTCATCTCGATCTAATTATAAAGAACCTCCAAAGTTAAAATTTTTTTATGTGAAATTTTAAATAAGAGAATAAGTCTAAAGAGTATAACCGTCAATATATACTACTGAACTATAAATTCTTGGATTACATTATTTAGAAGAAAAGTCATCCCTATATGAAGATAATATAAATCATTGATAAAAATCTGTAAGAAATACCCCATTGCTGCACTTTTGGCTTATCTTTACATGGAAATTTCTACCTAGGGAAGTTTTAACACTCAATAGAATAAACATGTTTAGCAATGAAAAGAATACTGAATGCTCAACATGCATGCACATCTGTAGGACTGACTGGACACATACATTGTACAATTTCTTATTTATACATTTTCTGAAACAAAATTAATAATTTACTTCAGGCCTTAGAGACTGATACATTTTCCTTATATACATTATTATTTTTATAACAGACAAAAGAACAGGACCAAAATCTTCCTGATAAATGCCTGGTTCACTATAGTAAACAGTCCATACAAAGCAAGTATAATGTATTGTTATTAAACATTTTTTGAACTGCAATGCTGCCATTTGTTTTGCCTGGGTTCATTTATACTTACATTATTATTTTTATTTAATATGCCTGAAAATCATCAGAAGTCTAATGAAAACTATTATCTTCTGTGGATTATCTTGCCTATGGCTAGGAAAATATTACAAGGAGATGGAAGAGCACTTCACCACCACAATTTGAAGAATTTTTGTATTCTCTACACAGGATTATACAAAGAGAGGGCAACATAAAGAAAAGGGGGACAATCCCAAAAACTTGCATAAAGTCATACTTTGATAGCAATTATATTTCTTTCTTTCAGACATGTACTGTACATAGGTGCAGATTCAATAAAGCCTACATGGCTTGCTAAAACTGTGTGCACGTTGTGATGCGCACATAGTAGCACACAAATTTGCATTCAGTAAGTGGCTATACACATTGTGTAGAGCCACACAAACATTGTAAAAATTGTGGCATAATAATTACAGCATAAACAGCTTAACTATATGCTAATCAACCAATCCAAGATGGAGGAGCTATTCAACAAGCTATAAAGCAATCATGCGCACTCACTGCAGGTTTTTGCCTCAAATTCCAAAATAATAAAATGAAAAACAAACAAACTAAATGAAATTGAAAAAGTCAATGCACCCCGTCTCCTCAGCTACAAACCACAAACTTGAATGGTACAAAACAATTTGTACTTTAATGGTAAAATAAACAGTGTTAGCACTTTCATTTAAATCTCTGTTAAACTTCCTCAGACATTTAAAATGTGTTACATCACTTCTTTTTATATAGCCACTTTGTTTTCCATTGGACTCTCATTATAATAAATTAACATAAATTAACATATATGTAGTAAATATCAAACCAAAACATAAATAATCCCATTGAGTTTTCTAACCATTTCATTTCAACCTAATATGTGAATTTGCTCACAAATAACTTACAATTGTCATAAAATATACAACTCCTGAGAGACTTGCTTGGCTGCAAATATCTGCATTAGAAGCTGAAGCTAAGTAAAACTTGCAGTAGTGCATTTAATATTTTGTTAAGTACAAACTTGCAGTTTTAAAAGTACTGTATTTTCTTTTTTTCTGTTTCCTAATTGTGTGTTTCTGAACAGTGTGCTCTGTGTCTGCTTGCTATAGAGGGGGTGGTGTTATCACTTCTTTGTTATCTATTTAATAGCCTAGAGGGATTCCTCTGTACTTTAAGTACTAGCCACAAATTTGAGAAATAATTTTCTGCTCAACTCCTGAGAGACTTGCTTGGCTGCAAACATCTGCATTAGAAGCTGAAGCTAAGTGAAACTTGCAGTAGTGCATTTAATATTTTGCTAAGTATAAACTTGCAGTTTTAAAAGTACTGTATTTTCTTTTTTTCTGTTTCATAATTGTGTGTTTCTGAACAGTGTGCTCTGTGTCTCTCTGCAGTTAGTTTCCCACCCTCCTTCCCTGTTCTTGTGTTGGTATTAGTGTTGCTGGCTCTGGAATTGCCCACCCCTCCTGTAAGTCTGTATTAGAACACTCCCCCTGGGTCCATCTCATTTGCTCACTTAGCCAAGTACAGTGAGATCATATTTTGAGTCTAGTGTTCACTCTACTTAATACAGAGAGTTGATTTGAGAAGGCCCCCAAAAAAAAAAAAATAAAATAAAATTTAATTTGCTTTTACTGTATTTGTCTTTCCTCCTACTTTATTTTGCTTTTCTTATAGTACTCACTTTTATTTATTCTGCTCCATTTATTACTGCTTGGTAGTAGCCTGATTAAATTGTAACTGTTATTCTAGGTCTTTTGGTTTAAGCACTTGGGCTTCATACAGGCTGTTTTACATTAAGAAGGTTTGTGGTCTGCACTGTTGTGGCAGGACAGGTAGCTTATATCCTTCTAAGCTGGGAATTGCTGATTGAAGGCCCAGTGTCTGCTATTCTAAAAGTGTATTAGTTCTGGCTTAAGCACTTGGGCTTCAGGCCAGTTATTCTACATTAAGAAGGTTTGTGGTCTGCACTCTTGTGGGAGGAGAGGCTGGATTCTACCCTTCTGAGCTGGGAATATCTGGTCACAGGCTTATTGTGCCTGCTTATTTGAACTGTTTCTTTCTGAAATTGGTGCAGCTTGTTTCTGTAGCATAGACCAGATTCAGACCTGCTGAATCTATCTTTGTTTGTATAACTTGAGCACTGATACAGGCCGTCTTTTTTGGAGAAGGTTCCCCTGCACCCTAGTAAGCAGGGGTGTGCAGTTAGAACTTGTCTGACTGAAGACTGCTGGAACATGGCTCAGTTTTGAGCTTTTTTCTGGTTAATTGGGTAACTTGTTTAAATCAGTTTGTTCATTTTCTATTGTTTTATTTATATATATATATATATTTATATATATATATATATATATATATATATATATATATATATATAAAATTGTACTTTATTCATCTGCTTTTACTGTATTTGTGTTTCTTCCTACTTTATTACTAGTGGCATTGACTACGACTCTGATCTGTGATATATAACAATAAGTATCCTTTTCTGTGCATTTAAAGTGTTTTCTGAGTGTATCTGCTTTATTTTCTAAAAATAATATATATATATATATATATATATATATATATATATATATATATATATATATATATACTTGTTTCCCGCCTTTCTAAGCTAGTATAGTCCAGTTTTCAGGTTAGTGCTGAATTCAGGGCTGTGTTACAAATCTCTGTGTTTTCCCATACCTTACTTGGATAGAAGGAAGTTCTCTGTTCACCTGTGAGAGAGGGGAGCTTTGAGCAGCCTGTCTGTCCCTGGAGGAGTGGTTTCAGCCCATAAATCGGTAGTTTATTGGCCATTTTTGGCTAATTTCTATCTCTTTCATTTCCCAGCTATAAATACCATACTTGCCCGGTTTTGCACGCCAGGCAGCACCTGTTAGCTAGGGTAAAACTATTCCCGGCTCCACAAAGTCTCCTCTTCAATTTTTCCCTTGGAACTAGACAAACTTTCAACTTAAGCACTCAAGCCACTCATTTCTCAGCCTGGCACTTACTCAAAACTTATAGCAAGCACTTATAAACCGTAGCACTAGACCCTCCTGTACTGTACAGAAGGACAAGGCTCTCTATTCGACATTACCAGCCATCCAGTAAAACAGTTCACTGTACCTATCCAGGCATGTCCAAAGGGCAGTTTCAGGTGTACTCTCCAGTCCAACTGATGAATCTGGGCATTTTGAGGCAATGTTACAACTGCCTCATGTACACAGACAACCCCCTCCTCCTACCACCAAACACTAATACATGCGAGAGATGCAATTATACAGCCAAACTGGAGGCTAAGCTCTCTCAACCCAAGACTGGATCAAACAGTCAAGAGGAGAAGAAAAATACTTGCATCACACCACCAGTCTCACATAAACCCATTAAAGCAGCACTGGAAAAAAACACACATAAATACATGAAAACATACTCGGAGGCTCTAAATAAAAATCTGCAAAACCAACAGAGACCTCCAAAGCAAACATCCAAGCAACCTCCACCCCCAACACAAACCATGAAACACATACTTCACAAAACCAGTGTGCCATGCAATCACAGCCCTTAAGGCAAAATAACATACCCAACATACTAGTAATAGGTGACTCTATAGTCAGGCACACTGATGTCCCACTCACTAGGCTGAATAAGGAGAAGGTTACTGTTAGCTGCCTGTCAGGCACCAGGATCCGCCACATAACACAAGCACTCAGGTCACTACAGAACAAGTAGAAATATGACTCTGTTATTGTCCATGTTGGTGTGAATGACCTGAGCCATACCTCTCTGGACTACATAAAAAGAGACATGGAAGAGCTCTCTGATCATGTAGCCCAGGCCGGTATGACCCTGACCCTGAGTACCATCCTGCCCTCACCAAGAATGATACCACGATATAAAGAAAAAAGTCTCTATTTCAACAATTGGCTAAGTTCCTGGTGTAATTCAAAGGGGATCCAGTGTCTGTCCGCCTGGGATGACATGCTCGACAAGCCACACTGCTTCACTAGAGACGGCTTGCAACTGTCAGCATTAGGCTTTCGAATACTGGCCAAGGCTCTTGCCACCCCCATAGTGCCTTTTTAGACAAGGCTCAAAAGACAAACCTACCATCGTAAATAGCACAAGTAACAAAAAACTGAGGGTAGTGCTACTCAATGCCAGAAGTTTGAACCTTAAAATGCATGCACTCGAGGCACTCCTCAGTATGGAGAAAATTGATATATGTTCAGTAACAGAAACCTGGTTTAAGGCTCCAGAGAGCATCCCAGCACTACCAGGCTACAACTCACACCATACATTTCGGCCACAGAACCCAAACTGAAATACAAAAGCCGGGGGCGTATCCATATTCATCAAGGATACCCACACCTCCAAGTTAGTGGTACAGCATGATGCTTCAGAGATCATCCACGTGCAACTAACAATGAGCAAAACTGAAATTCAAATTGTAGCTTGCTACAGATCACCCATCATGTCCCAGGACCCCCATTCCATGTTCCTAGTAACATTGGGAAACATAAAGGTCCTACCAAACACCCTAATATTGGGTGATTTCAATTATCCAAACATTAACTGGGAGAACTGCTCAAGTACTAACTTCCTTGCCCAACATTTCTTAGAATTTATAAACTCAAACACCCTGGTTCAACTGGTCAACACTCCCACCAGAGGTGACAACATATTGGACCTGGTCATCACCAACATGGGCGACTGGTGTTCCACACTGGAGGTCAACCCCTTGCTGGTTAGATCTGACCATAAACAAACCCATTTGGATATCCACATTCTGCCCCCACCCCTGGACAAGAAAACCACCATGAAAAACTTTTCAAAAGCAAACTTCACATTACTTAAGACCGAGGTGGAAAGTTTCAAAGCCCCCATGCTGAAGGATAACACTGTCCAAGCTGCAAAAATCTTTACTAATGCATTCTATGGGCACCTACAAGAATGCATGGATCATGCCATCCCAAGCAAAACTAAGACTCACTCCTCCAAGAAAAGGAAACCAGTCTGGTGGACTCCTGCCATAAACAAACTATACAATAGAAGGAGGAAACTAGTACAGAAAAGAGTAAAATCCCAAGAAGGGAAGACATCCCTGATCAGTATTGGCATGAAACTACAATCCCTCATAAAATCATCCAAGGCGAGCTTTGAAAGAAAAATTGCCAAGGACTCCAAAGATAACCACAAGGCATTCTTTAGCTATTTCAAGAATCTAAGTGGCAATGCTCAGATCTGCTCGGAGTTAGTGCAGAATGGCACAAAATACACTGAACCGAACGATATCACCAACATCCTGGCAGACAGGTTTAGCACAAACTTCACCCCTCTCTCACCCCCAAGAGGGACCATTACCATACCAGAAGAATGTCGAGTCCCTGAAATCACAGACACTCAAGTTAAAACAGCCCTCTCCAAAGCCAAAAACACAGCATCAATGGGACCAGACGGTGTCCCAGGCTGCATCCTACATGAGCTCAAAGATGAACTAACCCCTCACCTAAACACACTGTTCAAACTCAGCCTCTCCACAGGCTATGTACCCATAGAGTGGTGCACAGCAGCAGTTATTCAACTCCACAAAGGTGGAGCCTCAACAGATCCCAGGAACTATCGCCCTATAAGCCTGACTAGCTTGGTCTGCAAGGCTTTGGAGTGCATCATCATGGAACTCATTAACAGAGACATTGGGAACCTCCAAACACTGGACCCTACCCAGTTCAGCTTTGTTAAGGGCAGATCATGCCTCCTGAACCTGGTGGACTTCTTTGAGACAGTTACCAAGGCTATAGATGAGGGAAAGGTGGTACACACAGCCTACCTAGACCTCACAAACACCTTCGACACCATTCCCCATTCTGGTATTATAGACAAGCTCACCAGCCTGAACATAAACCCCTATGTCACAAGATGGGTTGCCAACTGGCTCATGGACAGAACCCACATGGTGAGAGTTGCGGGAGCTAGGTCCGACTCTAAATCGGTTACAAGTGGAGTTCCCCAGAGCTCAGTCCTAGGACACCTCCTGTTCGGCATATACTTCTCAGAGGTACAGGCAAGCACAGGAGGACTATGGCTGACCAAGTTCACAGATAACTGCAAACTAGGGGCTATAATTGACTTTCCGGCTGACACAGACATCCTCCAATAGGGTCTCACTGAGACGGATACCTGGTTTCAAAATCATGGCCTCAAGCTAAATGCCAAAAAGTGCATAGTCATCCCCTTTGGAAAAAACAAACTGCCCACAAACTACCACATAGGTGGTAGTCCCCTAAATATGGAAGACGTAATAAGGGATCTGGGGACCCAAGTAGATAGTAATCTCAACTTTGATAATCACATTGCGAAAGTGGTTAGAAAATCCTTCTACATGGCCCACCTAATCACAAAAGGGTTCGCATCCAGATCAAAAGAGGTCATTGTACCCCTGTACTCATCAGTCATCAGACCCATCATAGAATACAACACCCCATTTGGGATGTACCTTACAAGACACCTGCAACAGCTGGAAAGACCATAGAAGTACCTCACCAAGAGGAAAACTGGCCTCAAACAGATGCCCTATGCAGCTCGACTGAAGAAATGACAGCTGTACTCGGTTGCATACCGCCTACTCAGAGGTGATCTCTGCCTGACATACAAGGCCATGTCCAACCCAGAATTGATGGACATGCTCCACCTAAAGAAAACCTTATCCCCACGAGCCACACACTCTAGGGTTCTAAACCTCACCACAACAATAAATAGGACGTGCTGGAGGGATAGATTCCTGTCCCAGAGACTTCCCATGCTTTGGAACAAGATCCCAATCTACATCAGGCAGAGTTCCTCACTAACACTCTTCAAAAGAAACCTTGACGAGTAGATGGGAAACATAAAGTTTATCTCGGGGATCACTTCAGTGGCTCTGCTGGACAGAGGGACAGGGAACTAATCTAAGGGGGCGGCAAAAACCAACACATTCTGGCTAGGCTTATAAATGCCTTCGGGCAGATAGCCTACTACCTACCTATGAACCTATGAACCTATATATTAAATACCTGATAAATAAACATTTAAAAATATTTAAAATTTAAAAATGTTTAAAATGTCATAAAAAAAGGTTACATATGAGAAAACTATATATTTATGTTACATCTAACAATATCATTCATAAATATTAGACAAGGGCAATGTAAATGGTTACTAATGAAGGAACAATTGTATTAGCATGCAAAAATAACAACTTAAAAAATGCATGTCATTAACTGATTTTCTTTCTTTGTAGTGCTTTTAGTTTTAATACCGGTGCTGT
Source organism: Protopterus annectens (assembly GCF_019279795.1). Taxonomy (NCBI): domain Eukaryota; kingdom Metazoa; phylum Chordata; order Ceratodontiformes; family Protopteridae; genus Protopterus; species Protopterus annectens. Next base: position 84,279,652 of record NC_056726.1, on the reverse strand, counting down.
GGAAGTGCGTTCATTAATTCCTGGCCATTTATCGGCATGAACTCTGATTTGCCATTTTAGTTCTTTAAGTTCTAGATACGCCCCCCATGATTCCTTTTCCACAATGTTTACATGGTCTATAGCCATAAAGGAAAATTGATGGCTAGTAAACTCACTGACGTTCTTTGCTAAAGCATTGTTTAAGTTGATTCTCTTTATGGCATATTCATGTTCATATATTCTTTGAGCGAGACGCCGTTCAGTTTTTCCAATATAAAATATTGGACATGAATTACAGACAGCTAAATAGACCACTGCTTTTGAATTACAAGTGTATTTACTCTTTACAAAATATTTAATATTTTTTAAATAAAAACTATCAGCAATGTTAATTTTGTGACACCAATGACATGCCCCACATCTTGACATACCCAAATTTGTTTGGATTGGCCTGTACATAACTGGTTTGAATATCTCTTTAAAACTCTTTCCTTTTTGATACACAATTGTGGGTTTCTCATTCATGTGGGTTCTAATGTGGGGGTCTTCTGTTAAAATAGGCCAGTTTTTCATAAATATATCCCTAATTGCCTTATGATCCTGAGAAAAGGTAATCACCAACACTTTAGAAAAGCCAGACTCTATCTGCACTACATTATGTTATTCCTGTTGTGCAAAGTGTGTGCCACAGTGTCTTGGACTTAAAGAGTTACAGCTAGTGTTAGATTGATCCAAGATGGGCTTAAAATGCCCGTTCAACCTTTTCACAACTACTTCCTGAATTAATGCATCTACCAAGGTACTACGGTATTCCCTGTTGATGAACATAGTATGCATTGTGACACATTTGTCCAAAAACTCATGATGTGTTGTTACCATCCGTGCTCTACTAACCAGTTGTCCTTTGACAACAGATCTTTTCTGGTGCTCTGGGTGGGAACTACTATAGTGCAAGAAGCAATTTGAATAGGTCTCCTTCCTATAAATCACAGCTTTGTACATTTAATTGACTCTGTCCTTTTCTAAATGGACATCCAGGTAATTCATTTACTCCACATTAACATCCCAAATGAACTGGAAGAAATCTGTAGTCCCATTGATATATGTGAAAAGTTAATTCAGTAAATCTTGTGTTCCAGTCCATATGATACTAATATCATCCTGGAATCTGTAGTAAGACTTCAGAAATATGTTATACTTGGAGTTAAATACAAAATTTTTCTCCCAGTATGCCATAACCATATTGGCATATACCCCCCACACACACACACACACACATGGTGACCCCATGGCTATGCCTTTCTTCTGTAGATAGTATTTCTTGTTAAAGGTAACAAAATTATTGCTCAACACCAGTTCCAACAATTCCATAATAAGATTGTTTGTCTCATGATTAACCTTATGGTGAATGAGCATCTCACTGACCCATTCTAAACCAATAGTTTGTGGTATTACTGTATATAGGTCACAAACATCTATTCCAAAATATATTGTAATACAGCCACAGAAACTACTCTACACAGAAAGAATGTTAGGGGCTGTGTGGCTCTTCTGCATGTGTATTTGCAACAGACCCAAGTCTATGTTACTGCTGCTTATAGACCTCAGTCAAGAAGGAAAAGGATACGTAGACCCCATTTAACTTTTTATGGTCCACATGAGGTGGAAACTGTGGAGCACTACAAGGTTGATAGAGACCCACTACAGGAACTCTGCAACCTCTGTCATCCTCAACTGAGAGCAAAGGCAAACCAAGGGGAACCAATACATTTGAAGACTGAAGCATGTGTAGCACTTAGAATATTAGCTACAGGAGCATTTCAGAGACCAACAGAGCATATGGTGGGGGTGTCACAGGCATCAGCCTCTGGGATCCTCCATAAATTTCTGAATCCTGTGCTGCAACATGACAGTGACTACATATATTTTCTCTGTACACCTGAGGACAGAGATACAACTATGCAGGATTTCTGCCCTGTAGCACACTTCTCTGAACTCATGGGTTCCATAGATTGCACTCATATTGAAATCAAAGCACCACATGGTGAACAGGGAAGGGTACACATAAACAGAAAGGGCTTCCACTCCATTAACTGCCAGGTCACATGCAACACTAATGGAATCATCGTGAATGTGTGTTCTGGCAACCTTGGCAGTTATCATGACTGTCATATCTGGAACAACTCTCAACTCTATCAGAGGTTTTCTAGGGGGATATCCCACAAGGTCATTTACTGGGTGATGCATGGTATGTACTTGAACTGTCGTTAATGACAACCATCAAAAATGCACACACACCCACTGAAGAATGCTATGATGCAGCATGCTCAAACAAGAAATATCACAGAGTGCATGTTTGGGCTGCTGAAGTCACAGTTCCAGTCCATAGATACATCAGCGGGTGTGCTGCAGTACAGCCTCCATACTTATGCTGAATTTTTCACTGTCTGTGCTATCCTTCACAATATTATCCTGCAAAAAAAGCTTCAACAGGAACACCAATGGGAAGGGGCACACATCCCACCACCACTGGCAAAGTCACCACAGCCACATGTAGGTGAGGAATTAGAGGGGGACCCATCAGCTGCTGTGGGCTTAGGTAAATGTAGGCATGCACAATATGCCCTTGCCCTGGCCAAGATGCAATGGATAGCATACATGCTCCCCACCTAAGGGGGTACAAATTTCATACTATGCACAAACATGCAGTAAAACTGATGCCAGGCAATGCTCACAGCCTTTACTTACCCAAGTAATGCACGTGTTTTGTCAGCATCATACAGATTCAGCCCAAATTAAAACACTTGTAACTGCTGATCTATCAAGGTAAGTGTTGAACCTGGAATAGGAAAATAAATGGCTAAAAACACAAATGGATGGCAGATCCTTGCATAATGTTACTTGTTAATGTAACTAAGTAGAAGGTGGGTGATCTTTACAATAGTGACATCAAAATGTGACAGCAATGACTTATGCCAATAGTTGTGTTCTCTATCAACTAATAGGTCTTATGGTCAAAGTTACTCACACTACAAAGGCCTGTAAGAAAGCAGAACAATTTTCAAAAGAGCATCACAAACACATATATACTAAGCACTCAGTCAGCTATGGCTATGCAACCTGGGCATCAGACAAAAGACTTATGTATCCCTGAATCCAAAAGATAGAATCAAGGAGATGGCACAGTTAGCATCATTTGCACAGAATGTTGTTTGGGGGGCAGGAGGCCAAGGCTGACACAAAAGGTAGTGAGTGTGTGTGAGTAAGAAAGACAGGCAGGCAGAAATTTAGATAAATTATCAAATGGCCAATGAGACAGAATGAGTTGTAAGCCTCATGACTGACCCATGTAACTATTATGCTTGTATGGAAACTCAGAGTGAAATGTGTGTGTGTGTGTGTGTGTGTGTGTGTGTGTGTGTGTGTGTGTGTGTGTGTGTGTGTGTGTGTGTGTGTGTGTGTGTGTGTGTGTGTGTGTGTGTGTGTGTGTGTGTGTGTGTGTGTGTGTGTGTGTGCTTAGTATTAGCTCTACATCCTGGCATGTTGAACATGGGAGAGCCATGCATGGTACAGGTAAGAGTTCATCATCATCACCACTGACCATGAGTACTGTCTCTGGCAGGAGTTGTACTAGCACATCCATGGCCATGGTCAGATGTGTTGCTGCTAGATGAATGTGACTGATGTCTGCTGGATGAGCTCTCCTATGCCCAGGACCATGACTGTATGGCCTACCATATTTGGGTGTGGACATCTCATTCACTGATGGAGCAGTGAAAGTAGTACTATTATGGGAGCTTGATTGGGCACGGCCACATTGGCTCACATCAGATGATGATGCTGACCTATGTCCATGTAGATCCTGTCTCCCTCCTAGCAAATGTTCCATCATAGACACTGCCAATTCCATTATGTATTTCACCTGATCCATTGAATCAGCCATGCAGCAGGGGCAGTCATGCATGTCAGTCTGTGCCATATCTGCAACCCTAAGCATGTCCTCAGAGGCCCTAGTGGAATGTGCCTGCACCTCCATGATGGCTCTAAACATACATCGGGTGGCACGTAAAGACACACCAGAATCAAGTGGAGGGTGTACAGCAGGCCTCCTCTGAGCACCCCTAAAAATCCTCCTGCATGGCACCTCATTCACACTTTGACTATGGACAGAGTCAACCGGTACTGAAGCCGCAGTACCCACACTACCCTGATCAAGTGTATCACCCTCCACCGGTCCAATATCTGAGGGCTGGTATGCATAGGCCTACTGACTGTGTCTAAAAGAAATACAAGGGATGGCTGAATGCCAACCTAAGTGTCAGATTCAACCTCAGCACCCCATGAATGTGCCTCTGACCACCATCATCATTAGAGTCTACCAATATTCTGACATCAGGTGGTAAGAGTCCTACTCTTACACTGTCAGTCTCACCTGTGATAATAAGCAACAAACACAGGAACAAAATGAATACTACACTAAATATTTAAAACAATTTATATGATAACAAACTAACACTGGTCACACTATTGCAGATGGTACTGCAATGCAGACACTCATTACACCCACCTCACACATACAGTTAAATGCATATATCTGACAAATAGTCATTAATAATCAAAAAAAAATGTTTGACTTACCATGTGCAGATAAATCCACACTTGGTAGGGAGGATGGTCTTGAAAGAAATGAATCAAGGTAAGGATGCAAATTAAACATCACAATTTCAATAACACAGGGGGACAGTGAATACACAATTTTGCCTATATGTCCATTAAGAATAGTTTCAACTGAAACTTGGCTGACACGTCTACCCACAGCCCATGTGGAATGAGTAAATGTGTTGTTAAGTCTATTAATTTATCAATAGATTCATAAAAAAATCCACAGGAAGTGTTACTTAATTTTTTCTATATTTTACTATAGAAGCAAATCTTAAACTTGCTATATATAAGCTTACCTGGAAGCTTCTCCGGGCACATACTTGTCTTCCCAGATACATCAGCACCGACATCAATCACATGTTGGTGTGCAGTTTCCATTGAGCTGTCTGGACCTCTGACAATGGACAAAAACTCTTCATTTGGTGTCAGTGGTGGCTCAGTAGCACCCCCCCATAGCCAGCTGTTCACGGTCATCTGCAGCTGCTCTCCTCTGGGCTATCGAAATCATATCAGTGGCCTTATGGCGCACTTTATCATAAGTCCTGGTGTGATCCTCTATCGCATTGACATCATTGACTATCTGGTTCCAAATCTGCATTCTGGCAGCCATATCCCCACGTCCTCTATCTTGCAGAAAAGTAGCATGGTGCCTGAACACCTGCACTATTATATCATTTTCAGAGTCACTGAAAGGTGGTTTACATGGATTTGTACGCTTGGGAGCCATAATCCTATGTGAAATAAAACAAAAAAGGACTCAACACATAAATAACACATAATTAAATCCCTGCTTATATACACATTTTTTTCATTATTAAACACTGGAGACACACATTTCAGTTATTAAAATTGAAGATTATATAGTTGTACCATATCACACTCATACACAAACCAATGTTTGGAACAAATAAAGGAGTACCAGTTTAGTAATGTATTGTTTCCATCTGAAATAACAGGATGACTATACATTTTCAAGTGAAAACCTTTTGAAACATAACTTTTGCTGTGGCCACGGCCGGCCTTAGGCATAGGCGAACTAGGCGACTGCCTAGGGTGCCATAAAGGCCGGCCTTGTAAAGGGCACAATTTTTTACTTTATTTTTTTTTTTTATTTTAATTAATTTAGTCCATTCTTTCTTTCTTCTCGGCACCTGCTTGAGGGCACCGGAACCACAGAGCAAAGGGGGTTGGTGAGCGCCCTTCCACTAGTACAGCACAGGGACGTCGGGAGGCATACTGACTGTACGCATTTCAGTACAGTTTATCTGGAGTGGGGGTAGAATTTGGCTGGCTGTAGGATGCATGATTAGCTATGAACCAATGGCTGCTGCTGATTGGTCCCGCTTTAGTTGTGAGAGAAAGCGTGAGAACGAGAGAGTAAACAGCCAACATTAATAGGGAGTACATGGGGATGGTCAGTCTAATCTTAAGTTACTTCCAACCTCTATTGATTGACCTGGCTCATCTTGTGTTGCTGCATGGAGATTTCTACCTGAACCTGAAATTCCTGAATCATGTATGAAGTGTAAGTAAGTTTAAAAAAAAATGCTACCGGACCGGTTGATTATTTCAATAATGTCAGTATAACAATGAAGAAAGTGAACTAGTATCAGTTTCACTGATTTTTGCAAAGTAATCATAAGAGCATTGTTTTTTTTGGGGGGGGGGTTCAAGTGCTTGTGTACGACTCACGAGCCACATGCTAGTGGCTTTTATTCGTCTTTTCCTTTCCTCAAACAGCTTACTTTTTTTTTTTTTTTTAATCACATTTAAGTGCGCTGCGCCTACCATGGATGTAATCTTCTGAGTGTGACTGGTGGTTGTAGACTAGCAAGACACGCACAACTCTCTCAACTGCCCGGTATCCGGTAAAGTACTGTTTTTCAATCCACTGTAGAAATGAATGCCTGTGGAGCAAGGGCACCGAAACCATTGAACGAGGGGGAGGGAGCATGGAAAAAAGTAATAAGCCCCATCCAGGTGTTCTGTTTTTTTTTTTTTTTAATTACTATTTGCTGCCTGGAAAGGCAGGGACTGTCAGTAAAGAAAAGTGAATGATCTTTATTATGATAGAAAGATGAAGACCGGCAACAGACAAAAAGTATTCAGAAATCTTGTAAGTGTAGAGGGGTAGAGGTACTGAATGCATGTGGCGGGAAGAGGTATGACACCGATAGTTTGGATGTTTATTTCTTGTCTGAAGATAGCATAAGTATTGGTGGGTTGTCTAATTACATTAAATACAACTGCAACTAGCTAATATATCAGCACTACTGTTTGAGCTTATGAATAAATTGCCAATTTGACACTTCCAGTTCTGTCACGATCGTGCCTATTGCAGCTGAATCAAAAGCTGGTTATCTTTTTTATTTTTTTCTAAAAAAAAAATGGTAATCTTGATTAGTTATTAATGCTGGGCTCTAAAGTTTGTTTTTATATGCTGCACGCGCTGCTTTTGTTCTGCAAGGTGCTTTTGTGGTGATTTTCTTGCAGGTTGTAGTCAAAGAGATTGCATATTTCTGTTTTTTCTCTCTCTCTGTCTGTCTGTCTCTCTGTCTGTCTCTCTCTCTCTCGTCTGTCTCTCTCTCCCCAGAAGGGCAGTTTAGAATTGGCAATTTTTTTTTTTTTTACTTCCAATTAACACCCATAGCTCTAACAGCATCCAAACACTTTTTCAGGCTTCCTTAACAGTTGACTTGCCAATTAATGTTAGGCAGCAAAAGAAACAGAAGGGTATACAAAAAATATACTACTATTGTTAAATCTTGAATAGTCTACAGTAGAAATGTTAATTTTGTTACTTGTTCACAGTTTGCATTTACATTCCTATTTTAAAAATTGGTCTGGGAGAGTTACAATTTATTAAGGCCATGGTATGAAACCCAGTTGTGGAAGGTAGAAAAATGTATTGTCAATGTTCACTTACAGTACAATATACTGGATATTTTGCTATTTGCTTGTCAATAATTATGAATATATGCAATATTCGTACCTGTAATCAGTATTTCCAAAAGCAAGTAACTTACAAATCACCGCATGGCATCAAGTGAGACAGTAAGTAAATTGCTCTGATGAAACCTGTCATTTATATTTGCACTGTAAATTGTGGATCTTTAGAGATATTTTATTTAGTATTACTTATATGGTTAATTAAGCATATTTTTCATATTTTTGTAAATATCCCGATAAACAAGCAGTCAGAGAAAAGTGATAAATTCATGTCTGGCCAAGACATGTATTATGATAACTATTTAGAGTGTGCAGTTTTAGGGTGGCCGCGGTGGTGCAGCGGTTAGCGTTGCCACCTCACAGTAAGAGGTTCTCTGGTTTGATTCTCGGCTGGGGTGCCTTCTGTGCGGAGTCTGCATGTCCTCCCTGTGGTCGCATGGGTTTCCTCTGGGTGCTCCAGTTTCCTCCCACATCCCAAAGACATGCAGTAGGTGGATTGGACACTCTAAATTGGCCCTAGGTGTGAGTGTTTGCATGTGTGTGCCTTCTGTGGAAGGTTGGGTACCGGGCTGGCAACTTGACACCGTAAAACTCCACTGCCAATCATGAGCAGACAGATGATCCACTGTGGTTACCCCTAACTGGGAAAAGCCGAAAGAAGAAGATTTACAGTGTGCAGTTTTCAAGAAATGACACTTGGTGAAACTGTAAAGACAAATATCATTCTGAGGTTACAAGCTTTAAAATATGTATATTTGCTTGCATTATATTTTTAGCTTTATTTTTTTTTCAGAAAATGGTGTTGAATGAATGTAGGCTGTAAGATGTATGACATTCCAGAAGTGAGCGGTCCTGATGAGTTAAGGAGGAAGAGAAAAGCAGATTAGATTGCCTAGGCATCCAGGAGCACATGTGAACAACTTTGTTTGGGTAGTGCAGATTGTTAACTTCTTATTCAGTAGGCAGAGTAAATATTTAACAGTGTGTGTGTATGCCCCAGTTAGGTATACCTGGTGGTTAGTGTTACTCAGGCTCAAACTCTGTACCTTGGGTACAAGAAACATGAGCCTGAATTCTCTATCCATACCACTTAGGATTCAAAGAGTTGAGTAAGGATTTTACAAGGAGCTGAGAGCTTCAGGGGAAGAGAAGTTTAGTTCTGCTTATGCCAAATCCATTTGCATTGTTAGTAGCACAACTATGGGTTTTTTTTGTCTGTTATTCTTAGGAAAGCAATTTCCATAGACTGCCTTTTGGTAGAGGTGATGGACAGCTATTGGCATATGTAAAAGGTGAACATACATGTCCAAACTCTAAAACTTGCTGCCCCTTATTCTATCTGACAGAACAGATTGTTGTCAGACTCATGTATTGTAAACTACATTTATGCTATATATTTGATTAAGGTCAGTAAGTGCCCAGTGTCTGTTGTACATGTTGGTCAGTGATGTGCTGGTGTACTGTGGCTGGTGTGTAAAGCATGCCCCCTTTGTTACACTATGACAAAGCATTCACTGATTTTCATGCATTTAAAAAAATTGAAAGAAATGACTGGAGTGGCTTTTGTGGAATGACCTACATAACGGCATGGCTCAAGTAGGGGCATTACTTGAGAATGGTGTGGGTGGGGCTTAAGGGGTGCCACAGCACTACTTCGCCTAGGGTGCCATTTCAGCTAAGGCCGGCCCTGGCTGTGGCAACACAGAAATGGTAGTTGGCTCCCCCATCCCCAAAGTTCTGAGCACATAAAAGTGTGTATAAACCAAGAAATACCACATAATTCAATTGTTATATATGCTTTTAACACAATTCACACAATGCGTACTCATTTACAACAAAAAAGTCAACTTTATGATTGCCAATCACCTCAGACTGTGCCCACCACTCCCCTGGAGGTGTCTCTGGGTCATCTTAGAAGTGTAACACCTGTGTCATTGACATAGTACATTACATTTCCTTGAAATAACATAGAAGATTGTAAAATAACAATTTTAGGTTCATAGGTGTGTACTAGGCTAATGGCCCTGGGGCCTTTACAAGCCTAGCCATAGAATTACCCTAGCATAGTGCCACCTTACCTTAGTTCCCAGTGCCTCTGTCGAGTAGAGCCACTGGAGTTATCCCCGGGGTGAATTTTCTGTTTCTCATCCACTCATCAAGATTTCTCTTGAAAAGTGCCGGTGAGGTGTTCTGCTTGACATGTATGGGAAGTCTGTTCCATAGCATGGGCAGTCTCTGGGTTATGAACCTGTCCCTCCAGCATGTTCTGTTAATTGTGGTAATGAGGTTGAGGTCTCTGAAGTGTGTGGTGCAGAGGGATTGTGATTTCTTTAGATGTAGCATTTCTAACAGAGCTGGGTCAGACATGGCTTTGTAAGTCAAGCAGAGATTGCCTCTAAGTAGGCAATATGAATCAGAGAATAGTTGGAGTTTTTTGAGTCTGTCCATATAGGACAAGTGTTTAAGGCCTAGGAGCCTCTTTGTGAGCTACTTTTGTGGCCTCTCCAGATGTTGTAGGTATTTAGTGAGGTACATGCCAAATGGGGCATTGTACTCGATGATTGGCCTAATGAGGGAAGAGTAAAAGGAGACAATGACCTCTTTATTCCTGGATGCAAAACCCTTAGTAATGAGATGTGCCACATAGAAGGACTTTCTGATCACAGTGGCAATGTGGTGATCAAAAGAGAGGTTGCTGTCAACCTGTGTTCCCAAATCTCTTGTAACACCTTCTGTGTTCAGTGGACTACCTTCGATGTGGTAATTCATGGGAACTGAGTTTTTTCCAAAAGGGATGATGACACATTTTTTGGCATTGAGCTTAAGGCCATGGTTCTGGCACCAGTCCTTGGTTTCAGTGAGGCCATTCTGTGGGATGTCAACATCACTTGGGGAGTTACTAATAGCTCCCAACTTGCAATTGTCTGCGAACTTTGTCAGACAGAGTCCCTTTGTGCTGGTCTTGACTTCAGAGAAGTAGTTACCAAACAGAAGAGGTCCCAAGACCAAACTCTGTGTGACTCCACTTGTGACCAGTCAGCAGTCTGACTTGGAGTCAGCTATTTTCATATTGTGGGTTCTATCTGTGAGCCAGTTTGCAACCCACCTAGTGATATAGGGGTTGATGCCAGGCTTAGTGAGTTTTTATATGATTCCTGAGTGGGAAATGGTATCAAAAGCCTTGGCCAGATCAAGGTAGGCTGTATGAACCACCTTGCCTTCATTCACAGCTCTGGTGACTGAGTAAAAGATGTCAACCAAGTTGAGCAGGCATGATCTACCCTTCACAAATCCAAACTGTGTGGGATCCAGAGTGTGGAGATTCCCTATATCTTTGTTTATTAGGTCCATGATGATGCATTCCATAGCTTTGCATATCAGACTCATCAGGCTGACTATAACATATGTGATGAAAGTTAATAACCTGCCTATATGTGAAATGTAAATGCCTACCAAAAATGCCTATGCTAAAAGTGCATACAGATAAAAGTTCCATTGTCTATTGCATATATGTAATTTACTTTGTAACATGTTACAGAATCTAGAATGTACTTGAAAATACAATGATACCTTAGCAAGATTAGAAGCCTTCTCTGCAGATAAATTAAAAGGAATAGCAATCTTCTATTTTCTCCAGATACACAAGTCTCCTCACCCTCAAGTTCCCTAGCTACACAGTTACCTTTTTATAATATAGATTCAAGCCTCTGAGCATGATGAATATGCAGATGAGGTGTGAACTCATTAGAATTGCTGAATCCCAAACTTTTGACTTTTTGACTTCATGTTCATAGGTTCACAGGAAGTTACTAGGCTAGCAGCCCTAGGGCCTTTATAAGCCTAGCCATGTTAATCCTGGGTTGCCCCAATTGTCCTTGGCTAGATGGATGCAATTTACAGATCAGCACCAACAACATCTGTCCATGAGGGACATGGTTGCCACCCACAGGCTGGATTTGCAGTCATCCATCCATTTGTCCAGGTTGCACTTGAACAGGGTCATTGAGGAGGTCTGCTTCACATGAATTGGAAGTTTTTTGCAGAGCAGTGGCAATGTCTGGGAGATATTCCTGTCTCTCCAGCATGTTCTGCTAATGTCACTGGCAAGACTGAGATCCCTAGAGTGAGTGACTCTAGTGCCATTTGATTTGCAGATGTGCAGCATTTCCATCAGGTCGGGGTCTGAGACTGTCCTGTAGGCCAGGCACAAGTCGCATCTCAGTAGCCTATATGATGCAGAGTACAGTGACAGGGCTTTCTGTCTATCTATGTAGGTGAAAAACTGCAGCTGTCTGAAGGGATCATGGTCTGATTAGGGTCAAGTAAAGTGGGGTTGTAACATCCATAGACCTGGATGTAATGCCTTTACTTGTGAGAAGCTCAATGTAGAAGGCTTTCCTTACCAACGTAGAAACCTGATGGTCAAAGTTCAGATTGCTCTTGACCTGTGTTCCTAAATCTTGCACCTCTGGGTTTGAACTTAGAGAGGAGCTGTCAATATTGTAATTAGTGGGGAATTCTGCTTTGCTAAATGAGATAATAGTGAACTTTTTGCATTTAGTTTTAGACTGGGACTATGGCACCAGTCATTTGTTTTTGTTAGCCCCAACTGTAATATGTTAACATTGTTGGGGGACTCAGTGATTGCACCTAATTTACATTCATAAGCAAGCTTAGTAAGCCAAAGGCCATTTACTTTAACCTGGACTTATGAGAAATAGATTCCAAGTAGTAAAGGGCCCAGTACAGATCCTTGTGGTATGCCACTGGTGATGGGTCTACTGGAAGAGGTAGAGTCACCAACAGTATGTGTTCTGTTGGTGAGCCAATTAGCTACCCATCTTGTAATGTAAGGGTTAACATCTAGTTGGGAGAGTTTTTCAATGATACCCGAATGGGGGATTGTGTCAAAGGCTTTGGCTAGGTCCAGATGGGTGGTATGCACCTTCATCCAGGGCTTTGGTGACTTTCTCAAAGAAGTCTACTGGGTTCAATAAGCATGATCTATGGTTGGGTCTAGAGTTTTAAGGTCACCTATGTCCTTGTTGATAAGGTCCATGATGATCCTTTTCATGGCCTTGCAGATGAGGCTGGTTAAACTTATGGGTCTATAGTTCCAAGGATTGGTTGATGGTCCCTCTTTATGCAAGGGGATTACTGCTGCTGTTCTCCATTCTGCTGGCTCAAAGTCAGTTCTCACACTATGGTTAAAGAGAACAGCAAGTGGGTCAGCTAGGTCCTGTTTTAGATTGCTTAGTAAGCAACCTGGCATGTTATCTGGTCCCACTGAGGCCATGTTTTTGGCCTTGGAGAGTACATCTCTAGACATACTGAGTAGAGAACTAGTGTCAGGTATGCTTTGGGGAAAGGCTGGTGGGGATGGGGGGGGGGGGGTGAAGTTTTTACCAAATCTGTCAGCTAGCAGGTTAGCAATTTCCTCCAGTATAGTGTAAGTGGTACCATCTACTTCCAATTTGGCGCATAGCTGAGCACTCCCTTGTAGATTTCTGACATAAAGAATGCCTTATGATTGTCCTTGCCTAAGAATGCTATTTTAGCTCCATAATTAGCTTTGGAGGACCTTACAAGACTTCTGATTTGCTTGTTCAGTCTGTGGAGGGAATTCTTCCTCTGCAGAGGTGTTTGCCTCTTGTTCTTGGACATCAGATTCTTCCTTTTGTTATACAATCTATTTATACTAGATGTCCACCAAGGTGGCTTATTTTTTCAGGAGGGCCTGGTTTTAATTTGTTCAGGTACAGCCAAGTCTATACAGTTACTAAGATGATTATACAGGGCATTTGTGTACATCTCTGCATAGGAGTTATTATTGCCTGTAATTGTAGAGGTATAAAACTTTTTATGCCATCACTCAGTAGACTGTAGTTTGCTTTGGAGAAGTTTTTTAGTTTTTATTTTTATTTTTTTGCTCCACTGGGAGTGTGGGGTGCAGCAGTTACTTCGAATGAGACTGATTTATGGTCCACCCTTACCAGGGAGGGCATCTCAGGGGACAGTGCAGTGACCACCCATGTTGGTGAGTACTATGTCAAAGACATTAGAGCCCCTTGTGGCGGTGCAGACTATCTGTTCCAGATCATTTGCATTAACAAAGTCCAAGAACCTCTGGGTGAGCATGTTTGAGCTCATGTATGTTACCCAGTTGATAGAGGGATAACCGAAATCTCCCCATGACTAAGGTGTTGGGCTGTATGGCGAATGGCTCCAGTAAGTCCAGGTAGGCATTGTGCTTTTCTTGGCTCATGGAGGGGGACCTATAGCTAGCAATGATGTGGTAGGGTGTTTTACCTGTAGTTAACTGGGCATGAAGTAGTTCAAGAGAGATGTACTGTTTGACCAATCTGGAGGTGTACTTGGCTTTAATAAAGATGGATACACCTCCACCTTTGGTTCTTTCATGCTGTTTATGAGGTCTGAAAATGTTGAACGCATTGTAGCCTTGCACAGCTGGGGTGCTCTCTACAGCCTTGAACCAAGTTTCAGTGACTGCACAGGCATCAGCATCTTCCAAGCTGAGGAGTCCTTTCAGGGAGTGCAGTTTTCTGTTTAGAATCCTAGCATTAAGCAGCAAAACCTTGAGTTTGTCTCAAGTGGATTTTTGCTATGTCGGGAATTTTGACATTCTGATATTGCTTACAAAAGGCACTATGGGGGAGGCAAGCATCTGAAAGCCTAGGGGAGACAGGTGCAGACTATCTCAGGCAAAGCAGCACGGTCTGTTGACCATGTCTTTCCAGGCTGACAAATATTGGATCCCACTGGAATGATGCCAGAAGCTAAGACAATTGTTGAAATCAATCATTTTTTGTTTATATTGTGGCATCATCCTGGGTGAAGGTAGAATGCTGCTTAGGGCTAGGGTCATACCTGCCAGGGACACATAATCTGAGAATTCAGTTAACTCTCTCTTCCTATAGTCCAGGGAGGTACAACTCAAGTCATTCACCTCAACATGGGCTATGAAAAAATCATAATGGTATAATGGTACTTGTTGAGTGACCTGAGTGCATGCGTGACCTGACAAATCCTGGCACACAATAGGCAGCTGACTGCAACTGTCTCCTTGTCTAGCCTGGTGAGGGGGACATCTGTGTGTCTCACTATGGAGTCTCCTATGACCAAGACATTATGATTTGAGGTGTTTTGCCTTAGGGGCTTGTTTGGTAAGACACTGATATTAGTGTTGTTATGTGCAGTGTTTTTTGTACATGTTGAGGTGTGTGCAGATAATTTGCACTTGGGAGGTCTCTGATCTTTTGGTAGACTTCTAGTGGGTACCTCTGCATATGTGGGTTTAGGTGTTGTGTCCTGAACTTGTGTGAGAGGTGAAGTGCATGAGATGATAACCTGTTAGATGTCTTGTTTTTTGTTATGTGAGAGGATTGTTTCCAAATTGATAGTGTAATACAGTATTTGTTTCAGGACTAAGTGGTTGTTGCTATACATGAGGTAATTACTACATTGCCTCAGGATGCCCAAGTTAATCAGGCTGGCCTGAGAAATGGTGCGAATGTGACCATCCATAATGGTAGGTTTATACCATAGTACTATTGGGAAGTGGGTACGTTAGATCAGTTTATGATGTAGGAATAACAAAGGGGCTTATTCTGTTGACGGTTTAGGGTGAAGAGCTGTGGCAATGCTGCTCAGTGAGCAGTTGAGTTGCCTGCAGAGCAACAAAGGATTTGGGAGGGTTCTAATGACATATATGTAGGGAAAATTTGTTTCCAGGCATTTGCATCTATACAGGGCAGTGCTAACCCCTGTTATGTGGTGCGTAGCTACAAGCAAATGTGAGGCTTAAATATAGGCGAAATTCAACAGTTTTAAGACAAACTATCAATGAGAATGCCCCAAACTGAGTCTTTCTCCAACAATCTCCAACTCAGAAGGAACCCAAGCTATACACTTCTGCCACAAGGGTGCAGGAAGGCCCACTTAATCTAAGATGGCAGGTTTAGAGCACAGTGATACCAAACGGTCTAGATTCATCAAGTCTGACTCTAGCCTATGCTTTATAAGTAGGATTGCCACCTATCCATTTTTTTTCTGGACTATCCGGAAATCAAATTGATTCTCCAGTAGTCCAGAAAATAAACTCCAGAACTCTGTTTCAGAAAAGGAAACAGACTATCAGAGTTTGTTAAATTGGCTGATTTACAATGCTTTTTTACAGAAAGGCATAGTAAATTGGCTGAAAGCAGGCATCAGGAATGGAAAAATAGGGCATTTTTGTCAGCTGATGTCATAGTGATGACACAAAATGGATGGAACATCGGGGGAAGAGGAGATGGGAATGTGTGGGGCTATTGGTGATGTGAGGGGCGTGGCCTTAGTCCAGTTTTAGCCACAACAAAAGGTGGAAACCCTATGTATAAGGCAGCAGTATAGAATTTCAAAGTTCAGAAAAAAAATGCAGACACAATCAGCAAAAATGAAGCAGCAATTCAAATAAATAGTTAACAAAGTACAATACAGGTGTTAAATGTATTTATTTTTCAGTTGTTTGCAGTGGATAACTTGGATTTCAGTTAAGATAAATTCCAGATCTCTGCCTAAAGTCACCAAACTCTGAGCAGCTCCAGTTAACTGAGAAAAAAACCCACACAAACATGAGGCTTAAATGCAGATGAAATTCAACAGTTTTAAGACAAACTACCAATGGGAAAGCCCCAGACTGAGAGTTTCTCCAGCAATCCCCAACTCCAGTGGAACCTGAGCTACACACTCCTGCCACAAGGGTGCAGGGATGACCTCTTAAAGTAAGATGGCTGATTTAGAGCACAGTGATACCAAGCAGCCTAAATTCAGCAAGTCTGAATCTAGCCTATGCTATATAAGGCAGTAGTACAGAATTTCAAAGTGCATTAAAAATGCAGACACGATCAGCAAAATTGAAGCAGCAATTCAAATAAATACAGTTAACAAGTGTAAACATAGTGTAGGCACTACCTCACTGTTAGTAGCTAATGGATTGCAAATGTGAATGATTAGTGAGAGGGAGAAGGAAGACATAACAGCAATTCAAACTACCTTACTTGCACTGGTTGTGTTACCCAGGACACACTTACAAAAAGTAGAAGTAAATTTAACAAGCTTTTAAATGGAACTAAATAGCACAGATTTCTCATTTTTGTTCACTAATAGCCATACACTCTTAACTTTGCTGAAACATGTTTCTCACTGTCGTGTATTTTTATCATATATTTAAAGGACAATGATAGAAAATGCACTATAGACTGCATTTGTAAGAGTACAGCACATATAAGAGAAGAATAAGCATAATACAAAGAGAAGACAGAGCTGCAATGGTGTAAACATAGTCATAAATGTTTGCGTGATCACTTGTACTAAATATGCAAATCACACATACAAATAAATAAGTGTACAAGTGTATTTGTCTTGTTAATAGCATAAAAGAAATGGAAATTGCTTGTATGCACATGATTTGCTTTCCTGTTGCAAAGTTGTTTCTGTGGCAAAGACACTCCTAGTATGTTTTGTAGGTTTATTAGTATGACAGTTCAAATCCAGAGTTGTGTAAAAAGCTGTAACATATGGTAAATGTATTTTGTAATTTTTTTTATATTAATATGTGCGCAGTGTGTGGCTTAGTAAAAATACAGTGAAACAAATAAATATTTTAAAATTAATGGAAGTTGCTTTTATGATAATGGCAGCATAAATTAAAGCTGTGAATCAACTGTATGTGTAGCATACCTTGTAAACATGAAGAAAATGACACATAGGATATGTAGATCATTGTTCAAGCCCCACATTTCTCTTTTAATAATAAAAATCAGTAAAGACGTTTTACAATAATAATGCATGTTGAGGTTTGCCTGTCTCATTTGCATGTTGCTCACCTCTGCGCAGACATGCACAAATGCTGCAGACAATAAGGAGACATTGCCAGTTTCAAGAAAGATATATTGCTACATCGTTTGCCTTCCATTGCACAAATACACTAAGCAGCATGCGTACACAACACCTGCAATTCCACAAGACCTGCAGACAATAAGAAGACATTGTCAATTCCAAAAAGATACAATGTCACATCTTTTGCATTTCCATCTTGCAAACATGCTGAATGGAGCTGTACAGGGATCAGCATGCTTCTCCAACACCTGCAGACAATAAAGTGACATTGTCAATTTCTAAAATGATACATTGCAACATGTATGGTCTTTTATTGTGCAAACGCGCTAAACAGCATTGCATGGCAGTCAGCACTCATACACAGTAATGAATATAAAAATTACTCCTGCCGCCTAGCTCTCCCTGTGACAATGGGTGTTAGTTAAGGGCCCCACTACAAATGAGCCAGGGTTCTAATCCAGCAAACTCCAAGTTTTATTTATGCTGTTGTTGTTGTGTCTTTCGGCTTTTTCCCGGTTAGGGGTTGCCACAGCAGAACTCTGGTCCGCTAATGATTGGCAGCAGATTTGTACATGCCGAGTTGCCAGCTCTGACGCACAACCTTCAATGAAGGTACGCCCCATTCACGCATGTCTCCACACAGAAGACGTTCTAGCTGAGAATCGTATGGGACAACATCTTACTGTGAGGCAACAACACTACCGCAGCACCACCACCGCAGTTTATAAATATTAACAATATAAAAATAATCATACATAAAAATAACTATGCATAGCAGGTGGATTGAGCATACATATGATATCATATATATTATATGTCTAACTGTGAGTATCACAACAATTATAGTTCTACAATTAACAATTCATTTTATGAACTTTCATGCCACACACATACATGGTTAACCACTTAACTCTTTAATGTGTATGTATAACTAATGAACATGTCTGGCAAACAAGTCCTCAGTTGGAATGAGCACTCTCAACAGTAATGAGTATAAAAAAATACATGTGCTTCCCAACTTTTCCTATGGCACCTGGTGTAAGTTCATGGCCACACTACAGGTGAGCCAAAGTTCTAATCTAGTACACTCCATATTTTATTAATTAAGTCATACACACATGGATGCATAAACCAGGACCTTGTCAGGTCACACACATACATGGTTAACCACTCACTCTTTAATGTGTCTATATAATTAATGAGCAAGTCTAACAAACACTTTCTCTGTGGCAAGGAGGAAAAAATACCTACGTGGACGAATCTGTATTGTCTGTTTGACATAGGTTTGAATTCCACATTGTACAAATTACTTTTATCAGTGTGTAAAGCCACACAAAAATGTGCCAAGTCATAAAATGTATACACCCCAATATGTCTGAAAAGTTAAGTAATCTAACAGGTATAGCAGCATACAACCCATAAACTAATGCCAGCTGTCACATTACCCTTCCTATTTCATAGACTGCCTTCCTCTCTGTTTGGCATTGTTGTTTTCCCCTTAACATTTCATAAACACGGTTGGCATAGTTATGCGGGTTTTCTCACTAGCCATAAAACACAATATCATGAGTTGGCAGGAAAACACTTTATCTGTCACTGTATGACCTGTGCAGACATGGTAGGAGCTAGGAAGGAAGGTGCCCAATTTAGTGCTCAAAGATGTGGTGTAGAAGAGTCCAGAATGTTCATTGGACTCCTTGTAAAGCACCAAACCCATAGGCTTTTGCAGGGGCATTATACCGGGTGTCAGTATAAATCAGAGGATTGGAATAGCCTTGCCAACCCTGTATGCAGTGAGACTGGCATTCCACGCACTGGAGGGCAATGCAAGCTCCATTACAATGACCTGAAAAGATGCAAGCAGGAACAACTCAACCAGTGGCTGAATGAGTTTAGGACTGCTGACATCCTACAGTTGTGTAAGTATACAGATAAATATAATTTAAATGATACACAGGAGATAGCCAAGATCAGTGTGCATAATGTTCTTCTCTTTTTCACTCCTCTTTATTTTATAGCTGCCCAGGAGATTTCAGTGAACAGGGAGGTCCATGTTGAATGCTTAGGAAGACTGAGAGAAGCAAGGGGTATGTATGCAGCACAAATTATTATTATTATTATTTTTTTTTTTTTTGAAGTATTGCTCTTCTGGACATTAGTAGCAAATTAAACATGCATAGCTTAACTGTAAAATCAAGCATACATGCTTCATTCTGTAGCTCAGGTCAAGGAGTCAAGTATAAAACTGTATTCAAATGTGTCAGTTCAAATCCCACATTTAACAAATACATAGGAAAACAAAACATATTAATTTCAACAAAACTGGCAAAAATACCATGTTGTTAACTTAATCTGTATTATTTTAAAAGCATATGTGCAATATATGCATATTGCAAGGGTTATTTGGAACAATTCTCAGCCCTATTTTGTATTTTTAAAAACTATACTCTTAAAAGTAAAAATAGATTTGTATTGTAGTAATTTATTGTATGTGACTTATGATGGTTCTAATTATCTTTTTTTTTTTTTTCTCTTAGGCTACCCCTAATCTCTCTGTCTTATTTTTATGTGTCGGATCACAACATTCTGATGTCATAATTTTCTGACAACTGACAAAATGATTTCCACCACAGGGAGGAGGCCAAACAGTGTGGCTCAGTCTGCCACCCCCTCCAGCGGCTGTTGCATCAACACCCGGCACATCTGGGCATAACCTAGCAGTACTGCCTGTGCATCCCCTGCACCACCTGGGCCCTCAACATCAGGTAGCATTATCCTGGTAGCTGGTGCAGTGGTATCCTCTGGGAGTAATGATAGAGGTGGGGATTTTGTCACCCACTAAGTGGTGCATGAGGTTGTAGAAGGTACCATTGGTGCACACCTCAGCTTTATAGAGAAGATGCTCATTGGAATGATGAGAATACAAAAATGAAAAGCACTCCAATGGGAGGTTGTGGAAGGCGACAGTGATGACAGTTCTTAGGGCAAGGACTAGATTCTCACTGTCTCTATGCTTGACAGGCATGGTCTCCAATGTTCCCTTCCCTCTCCCCAGTCATGGTGTCTCCCAACCTTTTGTGTCCCTCACCATCCTTGTCTCTGTCTTGGTTGTACTGTTTCTCTGCACCCACTTCCTCACCTACCCTACTTACCCGACCCTGACATACCTACATCCCTTACCCAACATTCCTCGCTTACTGAAATAAATTTTTTTAAAAAATGGGCACGTTTTCCACATAAAAATTCATTCCCAAACAAAGCTCACACTTCATTTGGTCCAAAAGGCTATACAACATAATTGAACTGCTGTCACCCATCTGTGTTATGGTGAGAGTCCAAATTCATACAATTTTATATACATGTTCATATTACACTGTTGAAGAAGGGGATAGCTATGGCTCTTTCTCAATTTCTTCCTGCAGATTCCTATATTGTTTTCCCTTTGTTTTTCCCCCTGCTTGTCCCCCATTTCACCACTTTCCTACCTACCCCATTTTGACATCTTTAATCTGGTCAAAAAATAGAATCACACACCACACACATAAATAATACATCCCTAATAAAGTCCTTCATTTTTTTGTCCTCTGTGTTTGCATGAAGTTTGGCATTGTGCACCAATGCTGAATGACAGTGAATGACTTTTTATGTCCTATGCCATAGTGTGGTTACCGGGTCTATATCACATAGTCGAAGTTATGTAACTTCAAACACCTAATGGTCGAACCATTATGTTCAAAGTTACATAACTGCAACTACTTAAAAAAAAAAAAAGAAAAAAAAACACAATGGACAACAAAATAAACTGTTGTAAGTAGGGAGGCAAGACCCCCTGTACCCCCCACCCCCTGCTACTTAAATATACCATCTCTGAGATTACAGCACATTGAAGTGAATGGAAACCTCCGCCTATGGAGATTTCCATTCACACGTTCAAACTTTTACAAATTCGAACATATGGTCTCGACCATATGTGGTTCGAACTAGTAAAAGTTCGATGATGTGATAGGAATCCCGGTTACCTCCATACAATGCTGCTTAAACTCACTGTGCTAAAGGAGCACAGAGTTAAAGCAGAGTAAAGGTAGTACTTTGAAATATTTACTCGAGCAGTTATTTACACTGTGGAATGTATAACAGACCAAATCTGGATGTGTACTGTTGACATATATCACTTGAATTTGACTGCTATTTTTTATACAGTACTTCACTGTAGTCGTTGCTTCTTACATTTGCAAGAATTATCACATTTTCTTGTGTAATGCCATCCTGACACCATGCGTAAAGAAAATAGCTTGGTATTCGACCCTATGCCATCTGTGCTGTAAAAATCAGCCTATTGCTCTTACACCTGCTGCCACAGAGAAAGCTAAGCAGCAGCTGTATTTCTTACATGCAGTACTGTCCAAAGTGCTGATGAACACATGTTTTGCATGGAGGAAGGCGAACAAATAGAGATATTACTATTTTCCCATTTAAGCAGAGAACCATATTTGCTTGTCACTTAATTCTGTGCAAACAGGGAAGGCAACAGCAGTAGTCCTTCATATCATAAAAGTTATGACACAACATGTCCATTAAAAACTACACTATGAATACCATTCTGTCAGCTAGTTTTACCCCTAGGATATATGTATAAGTAATTCCCAAGTTCAAGCTGTATTCATTAAATGGGACTATCACATGCACAAACACTTTGCCATCAATCATGCAAAGCAGTTGTTCAGCAGTGCGCTATAGAAAGAAGTAATTGACATGTATTACTATGTTTACTGCACATTTAGTCTTCATCACATTATAATCCATGTAAAAGCACAACCAAAGGGAAGGCACTTGTTAGTGACTGAAAACATATTTTCTCTGACTCATGTGTGCTCTTCACTCGTGCACTTGAAAATGGATATGTCAGTAGTAGTTATCAAATATCAACTACACTACAAAAATAAATAGCACAACTGTATTGTTGCATCATCTAAAGCTTTATACTGACAATAGACATTGAAATTGTCATATACATGTCTTAATGTGGACATGAATTCATCACAAATATGACTACACATACATCCCCAGTTGCATCCATGCTGATTACAGAACGTGTATGTGTGTGTGCGTGCGTGTGTGTGTGTTTGTGTGTGTGTGTGTGTGTGTGTGTGTGTGTGTGTGTGTGTGTGTGTGTGTGTGTGTGTGTGTGTGTGTGTGTGTGTGTATGAGATGGTAACTGTATGATGTACACAACATATTGATTAATAGGTGCATATGTCTCATTTCTGCAACATGCATTCCTGACAGCTTATTGTATCTAGCTTGAGAAGCTGTCTTTTAAAGTATACCTGCACATTGGAACCACAACAGAAAATACAAATTCCACACTTTGCACAACATTCTCATATGTCATCATCTATAAAGACCAGTATGATAAGGCAAAAGTATATTTTGAGGATGGTACAATTATTAACTACTATGTTCTGCAGATGGGAACAAAGTAGTTTGGTATAGGTTAACCTAACACAACATTCAAATTATATATGTGTCTGTATGTATGTGTAAGTGTGTGTGCATAGTCAGAACAGTATGAGTCTGTGTCCTACTGTCAGTAATCCAGTCCCATGAAGAACAAATATTTTGGTTGCTGTACATGCCTACACACCCATTTCACACAGGCTTCCCAACATCTTCCCCCAAACATACAATGATGATGCTATCCCCTGAAAATTGTCCAGCAACAATCACAAGGTTGGTATTGTGCTGTGGCGCTTGCATTAAGTACTGTGTTCTCTAGTTTATCTGAATAGTTAGGTATAGGTTCTAATCTCACTGCAGTCAACAGGTGTGTTTGCTTTCAGTTATTTCACATTCGAGAGGCCATTTTAAAACAGCATGTGAGACACTCTTACTACTATCTTTTTCTCACCAGACACTGCTGATGTCATCAGCTATAAAGTATTATCTGAAACTATAAATACCAGACTTGTGATGTGGTGCTTGTGTTAAGTACTGTGCTTTGTAGGTAGTTAAGAAAGGGTTCTAGTGCACTGCAGTCAAATGGTGTTTTGTGTGTTCATTTAACAATCAGTCTGCTAACAATTCTAGAATGGCATGTGAGTCAACAGCTATGTCAGACACTCCTTCTTCTTGTTAACATACACTGATGATGTCATCCTCTATAAAGTACACTCTGACACTATTTAAGTTAAGCTTCTGATGTGGCACTAACATTAAATACTGTACTATTAGGCTTCTGGGTTCTAATCTGACAGCACTCAGCTTGAGTTTGTGTTCATTCAAATGATATTTTTGAGACAATCTTACACTAAGATGTAATTCCACATCTATGTTCGACAGTCATCCCAACATCTTCTCAGCATACAATGATGCTCTCATCCACTATAAAGTGCATTGTGACAGTGTTAAAGTCAGACATATGCGGTGGTGCTAGTCTTACATTGTATGAAATCCAGCTTCTACACCTACACAGGTTTAACTTTCAAATCCTTTTTTTCCTTTGTCAACATAAGATCCTTTTTGCACAGGACTGGAGGATGCCCTCATCACAAAGATGCATACACACATGAAGCATAATCCTTCCACAAGCCTCTGCAAGCCATCTCCAGATCATTGGATGCATGATTTCTAATTCTGTCACAGGGTGGTGCATGTCACATATGGACAGATTCAGTATGTAATGCAATCAAACAAATACACTCATACGCACATACCCTTACTATTTTCCATCACATAGATATAACAATTTTGGTTTAAATAGTATAATAATGGCTTGGATTTTATGTGATGTTGGCCATTAGTCTAGTAATGTACTATGACCATATGAACATTTCACATGTCAATGTTGGCATCATCTACATGTGCTATGTTGAGGTGTGGATGTGTGGTAGCCATACAATAGGGTATTACAAACTGTGATGTGAAGTAATGTATTGATAGCCACTGCTGCCATTTGATTCCATGTTCTTTCCATAACAGATGTAGCAATATGCATTCTGAGAATTG
Source organism: Protopterus annectens (assembly GCF_019279795.1). Classification (NCBI taxonomy): domain Eukaryota; kingdom Metazoa; phylum Chordata; order Ceratodontiformes; family Protopteridae; genus Protopterus; species Protopterus annectens. The sequence continues at coordinate 84,255,157 of NC_056726.1, read as the reverse complement.
TTGACATGGGATGATACTATGTATATATTTGGCTTAGTAAGGCATGTGTTTTTGTAGTGGAGCATATCAATATTCTACTCAGTTCTTATTCAACCATCACAGCGACACATAAAATTTAACATGTGTGCATGTGTCTACCTACCATCATTAAATGCTCTGTGGCATATATCAATATAATGTCATACTGATTACATGGGTACATAAGCCTTGATACATCCACATGCTGTAATGCTGTTATATACGCAAACAAGTTTTTTATTCAATTGCAACCTTGTGAAATTCATTGTATGTGCAATTGTGTTGCTATTCCCAAGGATTATTGAAGTGGTCCTCAGCAGCACTGTGTGACTGTCAGCATTTGTGTCAGTAACTGTTCTGCATGAACCACATCCACCTCATTTGTAATGTGTCCATATATGGTATCAGAGCACTCACACACAACTTTTCAATGAAAAACAGATAGGCATATGATGTGCAATTGATGTAATTACATGGCATAGGTAGTGCTGTATGACTGTATGAACAGTTCTACGGTGTAGCATGTGATGCATACCCGAGGTTGTATTTGGAGGTGTTGTCACAAATCATTTTTTAAATAAGTGTGAAATGTTAAGGGGAATACACAACTAAATGCAGAACTGTTTGTGGATTCCAACAGCCATACTCATCCAGAGAAAATAGACAATCTGCAAGCTGACAGTTTATCTCAAAATGCACCCCTCATCACCACTGACCATCAGCCAGAGTATACATGCAAATATTACTGAGTTTATTTTCTCAGGAGAGCAGCTCATTTGTGCAGTCTCTAAGGCTAATAACACAAGCTCATCGGGCCCTGACAATTTCTCAGGTTGCCTATACAATAACTTAAAACCTGTTGTAGCAGACACACATGGATCCCTACTTAAAACCAGCCTCCAGACAGCCTATGGTCTGGCAGAATAGTGTACAGCAACAGTCATCCATATGAACAAGGAGGGACCATCACCTGATGCAGGGAATTATAGACCCATACTCCTGACTCTCTTCATCTGTGAGGCAAACCAGAAACTCATCACAGACCTTAGCAAAAAGGACAAAGATAATTTCCAGACTGTGCACCCAACCCATTTTTGATTTGTTAGGGCTACATTATGTTGGTTAAATCTGGTTGACATCTTCAAGAAGGTCACCAAGGGCATACATGAGAAAAACACTGTCATCACATAACTTGACATGGCCAATGCATTTGACACTAATCCACACTCAGGTATTACAGAGAAACTGTCTCAAGTGGGCATAAACACCTACATCACCAAGTGGGTAGACAAATGGATCACAGACAGGACACAATCATGTCAAAGTGTGTGGAGTCACCTCTAGAAAGACTCCAGTAACCAGGTCCATACTTCGGGGGTCTGTCTTAGGCCCTTTCCTGTTCAGTATTTAACTCTTAGAAGTCAAGACAAACTTAGACATCCTTAGTCTAACCACCTTTGTGGACCACTGCAAATTGTGGACAATTATGGAAACCCAAAATGCTATTGATATACTGCAGAAAGTATTACCACACACAAATGATTATTGCCAGAACCATGGAGACATACTAGATTAACAAAAAAGATAATTAGTCCACTTTTTAAAGCAAATACACAGGCTAATTACAATATAGACAGAACACCCCTATGAGCAGACCAAGTGGTATGTTACTTCGGTAATCAGGTAGATAGTCAGCAGAACTTATACCAGCATGTGACCAGAGTGGTGGCAAATCCCTTCTATGTAGCATAACTACTGGACTATGGGCAGGCCATCCACATCAAAGGACATTATAGTTTCATTTTTCTCAGCCCTCATCACACCAATGATTGCGTACAATGCACACTTTTGCATGTACCTCACCACACATCTTCCAGGGATGATTTATTCAAGTGTATCACTTTTGCCATGGTGCACTTCCACATGTCTTTGGGGTCATGCATAAGCATTCTTTGTGATGCCTAACTATTAGGACTTGACAGTGCACACTTCCCTTCAAGGTGTTCTACAAAATGCATGGGTGATACGGCTTCCTGTGATGCACCCAGTAAGTTCACAGCTCATTGACAACATTGATGGCATGAGTTGTATTCTTGCAAGTGTAGATTGTGGCATATATGTGTCATGTAAGCCTTCCATCTAGCTAAGATTGCTTATAATTTAAACTACAGATGTAACAGTGTACCTCTTAACACCTCCCAAAAGTGGTCATTTATGAGGAAGGTGTCCTTGATTCCCCTTATAGATTACTGACAAATCATTACATTTGTACAAGTGTGCTCATGCAGAACATGTCTAATAACTCACAATCACATATGTTATGTCAATGTCACAGATTAATGGTGATATTATTCTGATATAGCCCATGATTGTGTGTGCTTCTGTCTACTGTTGTCCATGAGCCCATCGCTGTGTGTCCCGATTGGTTGAGACCTATGCTGACATTACATTTATATTCAACTAACTCTTTTTGCACATCTTCACAATATGCACATAATCCCTACTGTATATACCATCTTTGATAAATGTCCTCTCCAGTGATCATGTCAGGGTGTTTGTATCACAACCCATCATCTCCATTGCTATGTGACCTTATGTGACAGTTACATAATATACAATAACTGTGTAAACAGCAGTGCATACTGTATTATGTGATTACTGTTCATGCTACAACTGTCTTGTCTTGGGGTGTACATACATTGACATGCCGTTATCTGGTGTACATTACCATATTTCACTTATCCTCTTCCACTTTTTTCATTCCTACCATTCATGCCTGTGGTCCTTTTTGAATAAACACACTTTTCCAGACTAGTGTATTTATAATTCAGTCTATGTACCCTTGATGATCACCACAAAACATTTATTTCAGTATGTCAAAAACATGTTGTACCGTACATTGCAATGAGTACACTTTTCTATAATGTGTTAGTTCTGCAGTCATTGCATTAATTTTATTGCAGCTGTCCATGAAATCTCGCAGAACAGGTTTGCCAGTAGGTAAATTTGTATACATATCTAATTGAGGTCATGCTGCTTTACATGGTTTCCTGGCTGGCAACACAAAACCTCATCTCTATCCATGTAAGCCCAATGCATGATGTGCCTATGCGATTAGCCCTGCTGCTTATCATGCAACCATGTAAACTCCATGTAGGCTTCACGCTAAGCCTCATGGAGTTTATTAAATCCCCAGAATAGTGTAAATAGTTTCTTACCACTGGATATTAGATATCTATAGTACTGTAATTTAAGGAATAAGTTTTGCTAAAAATGTTATTTGTAACTTATGGTAACTGTAATAGTTTTTTAAGCAAAAGTAAATAAATAAATTAATTAAAAAATGTTGTAGAATTTAATTAGGTAATAAAATCTATAAATTCATTCTGTCTTTAAATCCAGATAACAAAAAGCATTTTTTAAGACTAATTTTTATAGCACCTTTTTCATAACAGCATTCTTTTCTAAGATATGGAGGATGCACTCACACTGTAGCCATATAAGTATATTCAAAAACTGAGGTTTTTCTGCATATTTACATGTTAGTATACAGTTGACTTTGTTTAATTCCAAACTAATATCCAAATATATATATATTTGTCTTAGCCTGCTGTGATGTTAATTTAAAAAAATCTGTTTTGGAATTTATATTAAATGAAAAAACAACCAAAACTTGTAAAACACAAAAGTTGGAAATACGAGTCAGAATTACTTAATCTACCACTTTATTTAGTGCTTTCATCCCCACAGAGCAGGACTTCATCAGAATGAAAAACAAATCAAAAGTCTGGAGCTTACATAAAGCCAATTCTACATATGGCCCCTGCCATCAATTAAACAATTATTTAAACTGTTAACTATTGAACACCCCTTCATCATAACCCTATTACAATACTATGTACATGAAAATATGTAAAAAACATATAAAATATTATACAATTTTATTTTTTATTTTTACATTTGATTACCGGGAAAGTCTGACTGGACGGAATACCCATTTTCTGCAGACACCCGTGGAAAAAAGCTACACATAGAACAAAAGATTATAAATAAAAAAACAGCTGTACGTAGAGCAAAGAGTTTGTAGGGTTTTTAGTCTGGGGAAGAGCAAGAACAGAGCCATTTAGTGGTATGGTGGGTTTTTAGTATTTGTTTAAATTTAGTTAATATAGTGCTAGATGTGATGTTACTAGGTAGAGAGTTCCAAATCTTAGCAATATAATGATAGTAGGTGGACTCTCCAGCACGATTGTGTGCTGTTGAGATTTGTATGAGGGGCTTATTGTTTGACCACAGCATTGTGCCACAGGAATAGGGCTCTAGCAAGTCATGTATTGATAGAGTTTTTGCAGAATGATAGAAGATTTTGTAAGCCATGTTAAGCTGAGATACGTGTAGGAGATGGAGAAGTTCTAACCAGCGTAGTTTCCTTAAGGCAGAACAATGTTGTGATCTCATTGTAGAGTTTGCTGCATATCTAGCTATTTTATTGTAGCAGGCTTCTAGTTTTACCAGCTCAGGTTTCCTGAGGTTAATAAATACAGGTGATACATATAAAAGAGGAGAGGGCAAATGAGTTTGGGCAATAGCTATTCTTGTGCTATTCGTGAGATTTTGCCTGTTCCTATATAGTGTACCTAGTTTTTTTGTGTACCTTCTTAACTGATTGAGAGCTATGGATGTTAAGTCTCATATTAGTGTCAATTTCGACCCCTAGTAGTTTGTTATGTGGGGAGGGAGTGATAGTAGTGTTATTTCTGGATACTATCTGAACAAATTCTGTGTTTATAGTAGCTTTGTTAGGATAGAATAGTATGAGCTTTGTTTTGTTGGGATTTAATAATAAGCCGGAGTTTGTTAACCAAGACTCTATTTTGAGGAAAGATGATTGAGTGAGTACCTGCAGCTCAGAAAGGGTACTGGCAGCACATAGTACTGTAGAGTCATCAGCATATTGAATAATTGTGGCAGAGCAGCCCACAGTACAGAGCTTGTTAGTAAATATGGAGAAAAGCAGGGGGCCAAGAATAGATCCTTGGGGAACTCCTACGATGACTGGTAGCAATGGAGATAGACTTTGTTGCCAACGTACTGCTTGTTGTCTTCCAGTTAAGTAGCTCTGAAACCATGTAAGAGTAGAATGTGATAAGGCTACATCAGAGAGTGCATGTAGGAGTTTGTTGTGATTCACCATATCAAAAGCTTTAGATAAGTCTAAAAAATGGAGGATACATGCTTGCCATGGAGATAGACTTTGTTGCCAACGTACTGCTTGTTGTCTTCCAGTTAAGTAGCTCTGAAACCATGTAAGAGTAGAATGTGATAAGGCTACATCAGAGAGTGCATGTAGGAGTTTGTTGTGATTCACCATATCAAAAGCTTTAGATAAGTCTAAAAAATGGAGGCTACATGCTTGCCATTATTTCTATTGTGTATCAGGCATATATAAACACTGTTTAAGAAATAAGCTTGTAAAACAACCAGCACATAACCAGTACTCCTATTAAAAGACTGAACCAAATACCATAAAGTTAAAATAACAAAACCTTTTTCCTAACATTTTACAGGGCGCTAGCAGCTTTTAGCCTTAAAACTGAGCTAATGGTTATGTTTTCATTTAGGCCTGGATCAATAGTTGCATTGGTATGTAATTGCCACTGAAGTTCTTTACACTCCAAGAAATCATCAACTCATCCTCCCTTCTGGCCAGGTTCAGCATGGTCAATAATAGTAAATTTTCATTCCGATGAAGTCCTGCTCTGTGGGGACGAAAGCGCTAAATAAAATGGAAGATTAAGTGATTCTGCCTCGTGTTTCCACCTTTTGTGTTTTGGAATTTAGATAGGTAATTCAATGTTCAAATTCATCCTGCCTTCCATTCTAATTGTTTGAGATCAAAAGTGGGGTCTGACTCATACATTTGATACTACTAATAGGGAATGTTGATGTTCTTTTATTCCACTTAATAAGGGATTGCGAACTCTAAGAGAATTTTTAAGTGTCACCATAACATTTAGTAATAAACAATTGAATTTGTATGCGACTTAATTGACACATTTTTAAATAATATTCTTTTCAGTTTTATAATGAGCTAAACCATCAAATAAGGTGACTAGCAATGGGGATAAATATGACCCCCTCCTATTATAATTTAATAATAGTACAATGGAAAATATATTTAATTGTGACCTTTATAATAAAAGGTGATCTGGTATTGTTAGTATATTATTGCATTTGTACAAATATTTTACTTGTAAGACTTGATTTACAGGATGTTCAGTGTGTGTGTATTGAAGGCTAAATGTGGATCTAGCAGCAATCATAAGTTTTCAAGGTGTCTCTGTGTGTATGTGTGTGTGTGCGTGTGTGAGTGCGTGCGTGCATGTGTGTGTGTGTGTGTGTGTGTGTGTGTTTAATTGCCTGAGGGATAGTGCCATATGTGAAAAAAAGGAAAACACTGTTAGCCTCACTTCTAATACCTTAAATCTGAATGTTTTTCATGTAAGTCAAAGATAGGAATGGATACTATGTTCATAAAATAAAGTGGTGATATAATATTGAGGCAGTGGCAGGTGCTATTTTTATTTTATTTTCCTGGGTACAAAGTTCCCTGCAGAGGATGAATGCTTTTTGGATGGAAAGCTATGACAAATCTGGATATGATTTTTAAGAGTGAAAACATTACATTGTCAATATAGGCCTGTATAGTCAAACCTGTGTTTTTCCAGTAGTACTATATACTGTGAGAGCTGGATTATAAGTATGGCCGTTCTCCAGAAAATTGAATCTTCTTGAAGTGTGGTGTTAGAGAAACCTTTTGAGAATTCTGTGAACTGCAACACAATCAAATCAGTGAATATTTAAGGAAGAAAATCACAACTCTTCACTGGAAAGCCTAAAAGCAAAAGAAAAAGGGAAACTATTTTTCATCTTAAATCTTAATTTACTATCATATCGCTCGACAACACTGTCATTAATCTGGAAACGCATACTAAGCACCTGGGCCCCATAATTGATTAAATCTTAATTTACTATTACATCGTTCGACAACACTGTCATTAATGTGGAAACACATACTAAGCACCTGGGCCCCATAACTGATTAAATCTTAATTTACTATCACATCACTTGACAACACTGTCATTACTGTAGAAACACATACTAAGCACCTGGGCCCCATAATTGATGACCAACTTAAATTTGACTTACATATCCTAAATTGCATAAAGAAGACACACCAAAAGCTGGGCTTGCTTTATAGAAACAAAAAAATTCTCACCAAGGACTCTAGACTCTCTCTTGCCTACACCTACCTTCTTCCCAGTCTTCTTTATGTCGCTCCAATCTTAACCAACTTATAATCCTCTCTTAAAATCAAGCTTGAACTCACATACAACAAAATTGCAAGGTTCGTCACAAACCAACAATATAACTCTCACCACTGCCTTTCTCTGAAATCTCTAAGCTGGCTAGAATTCCCCCACCAGCTCCTACTACATCAACTGCTCCTTATTCACTCCATCCTCAAGAAAACTTCCTCCTGCCCTGCCATCTCATACCTGATCTCGTATACTCCCAGTCACTCTCTATGGAGCTCTAACCAGGTCCTCTTAGAAAATCTACAAGCCCAAAAGAACAACTGGCCATCATTCATATTACTACTCTGTTGCCTTAGCTTAAAACAAACTGTTACTGAGCACCAGAACCTTACTAATACTCACAACTTTAAAAATCTTTAAACAAAATGCTGCAAAATTCTTGGATCGGCACCTGCCAAAGCCTAACCTGACTATCTGATTTTCACTCCACCTTAGCCTATCCATACTGCTCTGTTTATGATCTACTGTCATCTGCTCTCTTTTGTATGTCTTTTCTCCTTCTACTTATTTCTAAAACCTGCTGACCTGTTCTACTCTTTATCCTCAGTTTTACATGTTAATATAGTAACCTCCTTTCCTGTTTACTTTCATGTACCTAACTGCCTGCTGATTTACTTAATTTTCTAGTATATTTCTGATTTTATTGCTTACACTGTTTACCTGTGTATTTGAGTTTGCCATGTATTTAAGGCTTATTGTACTTATTATTTAACACTTGTTGTATTTATTTCTATTATCTGCTCTTACAACTCTTCTTTACTGGAGATTTTCTCCCCGGGCCTCTGCTGAAAATGGGCATACCTGGTTAACAAATGTCAAAATAAAATAAATAATATACGATGCAAAGACAGGATTCACCAGACAAGACATTAATTCTGGGAAGGACTGAAAGCAAAAGAAGAAAGCGGGTGGCATGTGATAAGGAAGATGGAAAGCATTATTGAAGTAATGAATCCAAATGAAGAAGTTACTTAACCATTTCTCCTAACAGTTCTGGTGTCTATATGAACTTAAAGTATATGAAACAACTGGAAATGTCAACTAGCTGTCTTGACTTATGACCAAGACGTTCCTGGGAAGGAGTCTGATAAACAAGCTCCCACTAGCAGCTGGTGACACATGGGGGGACTTGCTATACTTCTTGAAATCAGTTTTCCACAATGAAATAAACTGGTGGCTCTAGACTGTTAAAAAATGAGGCGAAAAACACAATTACTGGTCAACAGCACATTAAGAACCAAAAATGTTGACAGTGATGGGTGTGTAATTTTGTTGCTCATAGCCATTGTTCTGTTTGTGATTCTGTGCAACTTATCAGAACGTTGATACATATTTGAATCATGAGACTCCAGAGTTATTCAGTAGCCTACCTGTGGAAATGATGCTGCTTTGTGCGTAACCAAGTTGCTTATCTGATAAAGTGAGCGCTATCTGAATCTGAGTCATGCTTATCTATGGAATAGCCCCACTGTGTTGCATCATAATAATTAAGGACAGCCACTGTCATTATATAAGGATTTGTTCTGCAATACCAAATTGAATGAAGTATAGTGATTTGCCTTATCTATAAGTCTTCATATATGACATCATCTAGCTTGCACAAATAAGTGATCTTCCAGCATGGTATATAAGATTATTTCAATATTTTTTGTCAGAAAAGTAAAGAGAAATGAATACTCCTGTTATATCCACTGTTTAATCTCTGCCTAACATATACTCTAACTAATGTCTTGCTGTAGGAATGAGGTTATATCAAAATACAGTGTAGGCAAATGAAAGTTTAACTATAGATTCATAGGTTAGTACTAGGCTGACTGCCCTTCCTAGCCATTTTAAGCCTAGCCAATTATCCCATTTGGTGCTTAAAATTAACCTATCATGATTAAGTTTAGATTCACCTACCCTTTCCAAGATCTGTATTTATATATTATGCTAATGATAATTACTAGATCAAAACACAGATATTTGGAGGGGACCCATATGTTGGGATGAAGCATTTAGGAGCTGTGTCTGTCTATTAGTAGTCAGGCAGAAGCCCTGGGGTAAATTTCCTGTTTCCCATCCACTGATCCAAGTTACACTTAAATGTGATCAGGGATAAACTTTGTTTTACATGGGGGAATAACATCTTAGATCTTGTCCTTACTAATATGCAGACATTGGTTCATAGGTTCATAGGTAGGTACTAGGCTATTAGCCCTGGGGCTATAGCCAAAAAAGTTCCCTGACTTTCACCACCCAAGAAAATTATTTTCCTGTGTCCCTATCAAGCAGTGCCACAGAAGTGATCCAGGGGTGAATTTTATATTTCCCATCCAGTCGTCAAGATTTTTCTTAAAGGGGGCCAATGAGGAGCTTTCCTTGACATGAATGGGTAGTTTGTTCCAGAGTATGGGAAGTCTCTGGGACAGGAATCTATCCCTCCAGTATGTTCTGTTTATCGTGGTGACAAGGTTTAGGTCCCTTGTCATCTTGTACTATCTCTTGGGTATCTTGTCACTTTTTAGGTCTGACCATAAAGTTGTCTGTTCCAGAGCAGTGGCATCCATTACAATATTATGGGTCTCTAACTGCCCATGTCCATGAAAGGTCCTCCTTTATGCAGGGGAATAACTGTTACTGTTCTCCATTCACTTGGTACAAAACCCATATGACTGCTAAGGGTGAAGAATGTTGTTAGGGGTTTGGTTAAATAGTGCTTCAGGTTATTCAGAATGCATTCTGGAATATTGTCAGGACCCACTGACGTACAAATTTTTGCTTTTGATAGCACTTTCAGTTTTTGATCCTGAGTGATTGCTAATGGTGAGGTGGTTTCTGATATTTCATGTGAGGCAGATGGGGAAAGAGCAGTAAAGTTTGAGCTGAATTTGTTGGCTAGTATATTAGCTGTATCTTCAGCTTCAGTGTCAGTAATATTACTAAGAATCAGCTCAGTGCATTGTTGCACTTTGCTCCTGAGATTATGAACATATCTAAAAAAGGCCTCAAGATTAGCCTTTGCTTGGGTCGCTATTTTCACCCTGACCTTGGCTTTGGTAGAGTTAGTTAAGCACCTGAGTTGCATGTTTAATCGAATGATGAGGGCTCTATTATTCTGTGTATTGTTCTTCTTACTTTTTGGTCCACAGTTATTTCTTTTTATTGTAAAGCTTGTTGATATTAAAGTTCCACCAAAATAGCGGGGGTGTTTTTGTGGTATGCCCTTCTCTTGTTTCTACTGGGTACAGCTGGCTGCATGTACGCAGCTGTTCACTTGGCATTATAGTTTAGTGGTGTATGTTGCCATATAATCAGGGGTGTTAACTGGGTTTCATGGAGATTTGAAGTTTGCCAGTGTATTACTTTGGAGAAGATAGGTTGTCTTGGAAAATTTTTTAAAGTTTCCAGGGGAAGAAGTGATCCCTGGATTCAATTTTATTTCGAAGTAGGCAGACTTATGGTTAGACCTAACAAGTGACAAACATACTCAAGGGATAGTGAAAGAAGCCCTATTATTAGTAAGGACAAGGACTAAGATGTTATTCCTTCTAGTAGGTACTCTGACTAGTTGTTCCAATGCATTTGTATTGACAAAATCCAGAAATCTCTGTGCATGTGCACTAGTAGTGGCAGGTTTAATACTGAATGACTTTAGTTCTTGTAGATAGTTAATGTGACTTTCTTGGATCATAGAGTATGTTGTATAGTTAGCCAATATATGGTAAGGGACCTTTCTTATGGTGATTTGGACATGAAGAAGCTCCAGTGCATCACACTGGTTAACCATCCTTGATGTCAGTCTCTTCTGAATGAAAACTGAGACATCTCCAACTTTTTCTCCTCCTGCACAGTGGCTGGTCTAAAAGTGTGGAAGGCATTATAGCCCTGCACAGCCAGAATACTCTCTGCCACTTTAAACCATGTCTCAGTCACTCACAGATATTTACTTTTTCCAAAGAGAGGAGATCCTGTAGGGAGTGGAGTTTGTTGTTCAGGCTCCTAGCATTGATCAGTAACACCTTCATATTCTCTTGGGCTTGTATCATTACATTGGTAAGTATATCTGATTGGCACTGTGAAAAAAGGCACTGTAGAAATTGTTTGTCAATATTCAAAAAGCTAGATAGGTGTAGGCCATGCCTGGTGATACGGCATGGTCTGTTGATCAGGCTAATAGATGTTGAACCCCCTTAAAATTACACCAACAACTAAGCCAATTATTGAAGTCTATTATTATTTTAACCCATGTTTTTAACAGCTGTTTCAGACAATGAATAATTTCACTGCTTTCTACCTTTTACAATGAATATCTATTAATTTACATTAATTTAACATTACATTTTGCTGCCTTATCTCACCTAATTGGTCCAACTGAGGTTTGCTAAACACTGAAATGTGAATGTAAAGCATTGTTAGCTCTGTATCTGTGAAATTTCTTAAGGCAAAGTTTTTCAAATGATAAGGCCAGCCTTCTTGTGATGCTCAGCCCTCTTTCAGGAGAAATACATGTAAATCAACAAATCATACCTCTCAAGTGTACCTCATTACGAGGAATGTACCTCATTTGAGGTCCTAAAAAGATCATGTTCCTTAAAGTTCCTTGAAGTTCCACATTGAAAGACTCTGTCACACATTCAGTGTTAGGAATTTTTTTAAGTGAAATCCATGGTAAATAGAAATTAATCATATTAATTCATTAAAAGATCTTCTTTATAAGTAAAACTAGCATATTTTAACCATCCTATGACCTTCTTAGTTGAAGTTGTT